>NC_141598.1:63798039-64398039 GCF_047967505.1 Dipteris shenzhenensis
TGGAGGGGAGGGAGTGAAAGAGAGAGGAGAGAGAGAGAGAGAGAGAGGGGGGGTCCTGGTAGCCGCGACCCCTTGGTGAAAGGGAGGGGAGAGTGGGGAGGGAGAGAGAGAGAGGGGGGGTCCTGGCGGCCGCGGCCCTTAAGGTGAGAGGGAGGGGAGGGAGGGGAGGGAGAGAGAGAGAGGAGGGTGAGAGGAGTGAGGGAGAGGGAGGGGAGGGAGAGAGAGAGAGGAGGGTGAGAGGAGTGAGGAGAGGGAGGGGAGGGAGAGAGAGAGAGGGGGGTCCTGGCGGCCGCGGCCCTAGGGTGAGAGGAGTGAGGAAAAGGGAGGGGAGGGAGAGAGAGAGAGGAGGGTGAGAGGAGTGAGGAGAGGGGGGGGGAGGGAGAGAGAGAGAGGGGGGTCCTCACGGCCACGGCCCCAAGGTGAGAGGAGTGAGGAAAGGGAGGGGAGAGAGAGAGAGGAGTGAGGGGAGGGAGGGGAGGGAGAGAGAGAGAGAGAGAGAGGGGGGGAGGGGAGGAGAGAGAGAGAAGGAAGAGAGAGAGAGAGGACTCCTGGGGGCCGCACTCCCCAGGGATGAGAGGAGAGTTAGAGGAGTAAGGGAGGGAGAGGAGTGAGGGATGGAGAGGGGTGAGAAGACGTGATGGAGAGGGAAACACTAGTAGAGAGAGAAGAGAGATAAGAAGACTTTAGGGAGGGGGGAAGGTAAGCGACTAGAGAGAGAGGAGAGATGAGAAGACTTGAGGGAGAGAGGAAGGTACGCGAGTAGAGGGAGGTTGGGAAGGTATGCGACTAGAGAGAGAGAGATATGCGACTAGAGAGGGAGCTCCATCCATAGAGAGGGAGCTCCATTAGAGAGAGAGAGAGAGCCCACTACATAGAGAAGAGGAGAGGAGTAGAGGGAGAGAGGTCGAATTCTTACAACTAAGAGTAGAACAATCATGAAGAGCGACAAATAAGATTTGACTTACGAGAAGAATGAAGAGGGCATACGAGAAGAAAGTATCAAGAAGAATGTTGAACACAAATTTGAATTCAAATTTATCTAGAAGAATGAATTCAAATTTCCCTCTCTTTTTTAAAAATTCAAATTTATTCGTGAGTGGGAGGAGTGGGCTAGTTTTTCTTTTATATACTCTTCTTTCCATTCATTCATTCTCATTCTCTCCTCATTTCATTGAAGCAACCAAGAGCGGAAGAGAAAGGATAAGCGGAGCCTTACTTTTTTCACTTTTTCTAGGTACTTGTGATTCTTGAGAGAAAGAGAGTGAGAGAGAGAGAGAGAAAGAGAGAAAGAGAAGGAAGAGAGGGAGAGAGATTAAGAGAGAGAAAAAGGGCGGAGGGAGAGAGAGAGAATGAAAGCTCAAAGAGTAAAAGAGAGAGAATGAAAACTCTTGGCGGCTGTGGCAGCTACAGGAGGGGTTTTTTTTAGTAGGCATTACAATTCTTTTTAAAGTAGTTTCTTATTTGAGTTTTTGAGTTCTATTTCAATTAGTTTCTTATTCAAATTTGAGTTTGTAAATTTGAGAAATGAGAGAGAATAGGGAGGGAGAGAAAGAGAGAGGAGAGAGGGAAAGGGAGAAATTAAGAGGGAGAAGAGGGGCTCTTGGTGGCCGTGGCCGCCAAAGGGAGACAGAGAATCAGAAATGAGAGAGAGAATGAGAAATGAGAGAGGAGTAGGGAGGGAGAGAAAGAGAGAGAGGAGAGAGGGAGAGAGATTTAGAGAGAGAAGAGGGGCTCCTTAAATGAGAGAGAAGAGTAGGGAGGGAAAGAAAGAGAGAGAGGAGAGAGGGAGAGAGAGATTAAGAGAGAGAAGAGGGTCTCTTGGCGGCCGTGGCTGCTAGAGGGACGGAGAGAGTAGGGAGGGAGAGGGAGAGAGAGAGAGACAAAAATGAGAGAGAAGAGAGGAGGGAGACTGAGGGAGAGAGAAAGGGAGAGAGGGAGAAAGAGAGAGAGGGAGAGAGAGGGAGAGCGACTCACTTCAGAACAATTTGCAAAGATAACTTAATTCCATTATTATCCTACAACAATCTGTATATTCAAGCATGAGATCAAGTATTTGATTGAGTCCAAAAGACTTAATCATTATGTCCATGGAAAGCATAAGATATCCTCAACATCAGAGGTCTTATAGAAGGAAAGGGTTGTATGGACAACATTTGGTTCTCCAAATCCTGATTTGAAGCGAAAGGTCACAAAAGTAGATGCCGACACACTCACAAACTTCTATACTTCTTTGAGTGTAGTTGTGCCTAGGGGAACTCAAGAGCGAGAAGAAAATATGACAAGCCTCAAGGTGGTGAGAGACAGATATGCCGACTACACTTCTATCATATTTCATCCTGTTGAAGTGTTCAATGAGATGCTTGAAGCATGCATTGCTTGTGAGCGTGGAGAGTTGGCCTATGAAGCTCCTTTGTTTGTCTCCAAAAAGTCAAAGGTAATGGATAAGAAGGAGTTGACGACAAGGATGTGGAGGCCTATAAAGTACTTACTTGACAAGTATGCATCCATGGCAGCACAAAAACTTTTAAAGAAAGAATGGTTTTTTGGAAAGAAAGACAAAGACCACTGCATGGAAGAATGCATCAATGTACAGGTGAGGCGTGATGCAGTGCATAGTGCCTTTAAGTATTTGCTATCAGAGAAACAAATCCCACTTAGTCATTGTAACATTGACTATAATGTGGTCAAGCATATAGCTTCTTTGTCAACACCCAAGGTAAAGCTATGGGCAAACAGGTGGATTAAAAAGGATGAAGATGGGTCAGAAATAGTAACCTCTTACATGAGAAAAGAAATCCCACAATAGGTGGTTGCATATGTGGAAAGACTAATCAGCAAGATAAGGATGCCGACAGATATGCACCAAAGATTTCAATTCAATGTAGAGGTTAAGTCAGAGTCTGGAAAGCTTGTGAACTTCAGGGGATTCAGAAGATGACTTCATCAAGAATGAGTCAGCATGGGACAAGCCACAACTATTCTTCATCAATGAAGTTTCTAGCAATGATATCCATAACTTCATTGATAGAATAGTATATACCACCATTAGCAAAGTGGCAATTTTCAACATTGTCATTTTTGTTGATAAAAAAGACAAAGAAGCCATGCACGTTACTCTAGAGCGAGCATATTCATCAGATGGAAGTCCTGCAAAAAGTGGGATTCTCTTGCTTACCATGGTGGAGAATTTGCTACCGGTAGGTTGGGAGGTCACCTTGTGCAAACACTCTCTTATTTCTTACATCCTAGTCCTTCTGATTAACTTGTATTTGTCTTTCACTTTATGTCTTCCCTCACTTTCTATCCCATCAAGACACTCTCTTATTTCTTACATCCTAGTCCTTCTGATTAACTTGTATTCATCTTTCACTTTACATCTTTTCTCACTTTCTATCACTCTCTCTCTCTCTCTCTTGTAATATATTTCACTCCAAAGTATCAATTCCCAATGCTCCACTCACTTAAAGTACAGCATTCCCAATGCTCTGCAAAATTTTATTCAGTTGGACAGTCTCCACTCATTTAAAGTAGAGCATTCCCAATGCTTCTCTCACTTTATTCCAACCCTTATCCTTATCATAGCAAACACATCGTGCCTTAGTGCACTTGTATTGTTCCATCCTAGTCCTTCCACAAACACTCTCTTATTTCTTACATCCTAGTCCTTCTCAATAACTTATATTCTTCTATCCTAGTCCACAAACACTCTCTTCTTTCATCCATCCTAGTAACTTGTATTCTTTTATCCTAGTTCTTCCACAAACACTCTCTTCTTTCATCCATCCTAGTGCTTCTCATTAACTTGTATTCTTCCATCCTAGTCCTTCCACAAACACCCTCTTCTTTCTTCCATCCTAGTCCATCTCCCTTTCTTTATCATCTCCCCACCCATGGATGTCCTTGGCATTGTCGAAGACGTGGAGTTCGGAATTAACCGTCTCAAAGAATGGATTGCTGACCAAGGAGCACACCGAGAGGCTAGAATTCGACAAGGTTCCCCTTTGACACAGATGGAGAGAGAGGAATTTGATGCACAAAGGCACGCAGAGAGGGAGGAGACTCTCAAGATAGCAGAGAGTGAAAGACTTTTAAGACATATTATAAAAGCATGATAAGATCTCTTAGACTTCTTAAGTAACCTTTGTTATTGCAGCTCTCGTCATGGGTGATTTGATGCGGATGCTAAGAGAACAATAAGAGCCTCATAGAGAAATTATAAAGAAACAATTTGTGACTGCTTAAATTACTTCTTTGCATGTAATTATGTTGAGGATATAGATGTGGAGGCAGTGAAACATTGGGTTATTGAGAAGATAAGAGAGACCAATGATGAGATCTTCTAGACTTTGGGTGATTAAGAAGATAAGAGAGACCAAGATGAGATCTTCTAGGAGCTAATGTAAGGTGTTTTTTGACACCATATGGCTTTGAGTTATATGATCTACTTCTTGTACAAATGTGATGTGCTCTCTTTTAAATGTACTCTAGTTTTGAGAGACCAATGATAAGATCTTCTAGACTTTGGGTTATTGAGAAGATAAGAGAGACCAAGATGAGATAGACTTCTAGGCTATGAGCTAATGTAAGGTGTTTTTTGACACCATATGGCTTTGAGTTATATGATCTACTTCTTGTACAAATGTGATGTGCTCTTTTTTAAATGTACTCTAGTTTTAGTAACATGTGATACCATTTTTTCTAATTTGATTTTAAAAAATCTTACTTTTTATCTCTTTTAACAATGTGATGTCCTCTATTTTTAATGTACTGTAGTTTTAATAATCTTTTTTATAAATGTTTTATCCAAAATTATCTCACAAAATGAATTTGGACAGTGCACCAGTCCAAAATTAATGAAATAGGTGTTGGAACCAGCCCCTAAAGGGAGGAACGATCCCCCTTTAGGAAAGGAGAAAGAAGGGCCTAGCCTGAAATCATGGAACTCAAAAAGGTGACCTACTTAAAGAAATATGGAACCAGCCCCCTGAAGGAAAGGAGTCTTTGAGATGTAATATATGTAATTTGTATGTAATTTATTAAATTATTAATGTTCTCCAAAGTTACTTGGGCAATGTATCTATCTTAGAATAAAAATTTGTAGCAATGCAATTCGTTCTATTATAGCACTGGTTGGTTGTGCAATAGGATATTAACTGCCACTAGCATGGTGGTTTGCTACCACTGTGGTGATTTTTCTATTATTACTAGGATATTAACTACCACCAGTGTGATGGTTGGTTGCACACATGGATATTAATTGTGATCAATGCAGTGGTTTGCTTCTATTGTTCTTATTATAAGATGAATGGCATACAACAAATTCATCGGGACTCCCGACAAAGACATGGGCTACTAGTAAAGGAGTTCCCTGAGAGGTAGTCGCAGTGCTAGGTTCGAGAGGAGTTGGGCCAAATGTAGTCGCAGGGGTAGGCCCCTAAGGTGTCGCCTAAGTGGAATCAAAGTCCTCTGGAGAGTAGAGATCATGATGTCTCCTCCTACGAGGGTTTTTGTACTCATCGGATGTGCGACGTGATCCAATGTCTAATTTGGGGGGATTGGAAAAACGTAGACACAAACACAAAGACAAAAAATAAAAAATGAAAAGAAGAGCGGGTAAGAAACGAAAAGACAATTAATTACTTAAGACAATTGATTATGAAGCATATGAGGGAAAACCGGGAGAAATCATATGAGGAAAAGTCGAGGCAAAGCATATGAGGGAAATCCAAGAGAAAGCATATGCTTATGCTTATGCATGAGCATATGAGCATATGCTCATGCATAAGCATAAGCATAGGCAATTACATATGCTTATGAAAAGAAAAGAAAAGAGAGGGAAAAAGAAGAAAAGAGAGGAAAAAAGAGAAAAAGAGAGAGAGCATATGCTTATGCTTATGCATGAGCATATGAGCATATGCTCATGCATAAGCATAGGCAAATGCATATGCTTATGAAAAGCAGAGAAAAGAGATTGAAAGAGGGGAAAAAGAAGAGGGGAAAAGAGCATAAGCATAAGCATAGGCAAATGCATATGCTTATGAAAAGAAGAGAAAAGAGATTGAAAGAGGGGAAAAAGAAGAGGGGAAAAGAGCATAAGCATAAGCAAATGAAAAGCATAAGCATAAGAGAAAAAGAGAGAAAGCATATGCTTATGCTTATGCATGAGCATATGCATATGCTCATGCATAAGCATAAGCATAGGAAAATGCATATGCTTATGAAAGAAAGAGAAAAGAGGATGAAAGAGAGGAAATAAGAGAGGGGAAAAGAAGAGAAGGAAGAGGGAAAAAGAAGAGAAGGAAGAGGAAGGAAGAGGGGAAAAGAGATTGAAAGAGGGGAAAAAGAACAGGGGAAAAGAGCATAAGCATAAGAGAAGGAAAAGCATATGCATAAGAGAAAAAGAGAGAAAGCATATTCTTATGCTTATGCTTGAGCATATGAGCATATGCTCATGCATAAGCATAGGCAAATGCATATGCTTATGAAAGGAAGAGAAAAGAGGATGAAAGAGAGGAAATAAGAGAGGGAAAAAGAAGAGAAGGAAGAGGGGAAAAGAGGAGAAGGAAAAGGAAGGAAGAGGGAAAAAAGAAGAGAGGAAAAGAGCATAAGCATAAGAGAAGGAAAAGCGTATGCATAAGAGAAAAAGAGAGAAAGCATAAGCATAAGCATAAGCCAATGAGCAAATAAGAGAAAAGAGGATGAAAGAGAGGAAATAAGAGAGGGGAAAAGAAGAGAAGGAAGAGAAAGGAAGAGGGGAAAAGAGATTGAAAGATGGAAAAAGAAGAGAAGGAAGAGGAAGGAAGAGTGGAAAAGAGATTGAAAGAGGGGAAAAAGAAGAGGAAAAAGAAGAGGGGAAAAGAGATTGAAAGAGGGGAGAAGAAGAGGGAATAAGAGAAGAGAGGGGAAGAGAGGGTTCCTACACCCATCACTATAGCTAGCGCCTAGTTGCTGGCCAATGCAAATAACAGAAATAAAAAAGGAAAAAAGAGGAAGCACTTTCTTACCTAGAAAAGTCCCACTCAGTGTTTTGTGGACTGGCCCTACAAAAGAGAGGAAACATATAATTTTTCAGATAACTAGTTAGAGGAAAGAGGAGTTTGGAGAAGCAACTTTCCAAAGGGATTGGATTGAGGGGACAAGCATAAGCCTACAAACAAGGAGAAAGCACGAAATGAAGGGAAGACGAGGAAGCAACTTTCCAAAGGGATTGGATTGAGGGGACAAGCATAAGCCTACAAACAAGGAGAAAGCACGAAATGAAGGGAAAGACGAGGAAGAGAAATACCAAAAAGACAAGAGGTGACTCTTCTTCCTTTCACCAAATCTCGTTTTCTGTCCTTAACCTCTAAAAATCAAGCATGAAAATTAGCACATAGGCTTAGCAATGAAAGGACAAACATGCTTCAACACTCACAAAATGAAATCTCACAAAAAATGAACCTACATTACTTAAAGAGACACACCTTCTTGAAAAACTTCCTTTCACACAAGCAGAGAGGGAGAAGGGTGGAGAGGGAGCACACATGTTAGGAGAGGGGCTGGGTAGGGGTGAGGAGTGTGGGAAATAGAGAGAAGGAAAGCGAGGTCACCGAATATAAGATGGGAGGAGAGATTTTTTCTTTTCTCACAATAGAGTTGTGAAACACGGCATCACGCGAGGTTTTGGGTTTTAGCCCCCAACGTCGCTATATAGCGACACTGGTCAGTCGTTATATAACGATGGTTATATCCTAAAAACATCGCTATATAGCAATGGAATAGGGCAAAGCGTCACTATATAGCAACGGTTCAGGACACTTATTGAAAGAAGAGAGGAAAGGAGCTCATGGGTGGCTATTTTTTGGATCTTAATGGATTTCCAGAGCACAGAGTGGCTTACGGAGAGGTTGTATCATTGCACTCATTGCAAGCGAGAAGTACGACATCAACGCCATATTGTCATGTGCCACTTGCGGATGTATGGGGAGGAGCCCAAACCAGTACCCACCGTTGGTGTTGCACGTGGTAATGGATCATTGGTAAGTCAATGCTATTTGAGTTCATGATTAATTATATTGCATCCGTACACGACATGAAACCTTGAGACAAGATCTTATATTTACACAAAACCTTGAGATAGGATGAGGAGGGTGGCGAGGATGCGCATATACCTTCACACTTTGAGAAGGACTATAGTCTCTCGAATGTGCCAGATGATGATGAGGGTATGGTGGACATCATGGATTCTATTTTTAGGGGCACTACATCACATGTACACATGATTTCTGAGTCTGAGGTCAATATGTGAGAGTTGCAATCAACACAATTGTACAAAGGTGCTAGGATGTCTAAACTATGGGCTTGTCTCTCAATCTTAAATCTGTAGGCAGAGTATGGGTGGTTAGATACAAGTGTCTCAGCCTTAATGAGGTTAGCTCCTGCATTAATTTGTCTCATTATTTGGATATTGTTTATTTTGAGAATCATCATGTATGTTTGAGAATCATCATTATTCAAAGCCTATGTATGTTTGAGTTGCAATAGGTTGCTCCATAAGATGTTGCTTGCACCAAATACCATGCCTGTGTCAAGAGATGAAGCGAAGAAGATGCTACCAATGGTGGGTATGGATTATAATACCATCCATGCTTGCCGTAATGAAATCTTGTATTCTCTTTCGTCGTGAGCATGTAGATTTGGCTAGTTGTTTGGAGTGTGGGGAACAAGGATATAGAGATGACTTGCAAGCAGATCCTGGTAAGGTCTTGAGACACTTTCCCATCATTGCAACAATACAACACATGTTCCGATGCAAATCCATAGTAGAGTTGATGACTTGGCATGCATTTCATCGGTCCACTGATGACACATTGAGGATTTCCATAGATTGTGCAGCTTGGAAGCACATAGACAATCAGTGCCCGGACTTTGTGAGGGAGCCACACAACTTACATCCTGGGCTCACCATGGACGGCATGAACCCTTTTGGGTTACACTTGACATGGCCCATAGTCTTAATGACTTACAATATCTCACCATGGCTAACAATAAACAAGGGACACTTCATGCTTGCATTGCTTGTGCCAAGGAAGTACAAGGCCAAAAATATGGACGTGTACATGGCACCTTTGATAGAGGAGTTACAGATCTTATGGAGATGAGTGTGGGTCTTTGATATTTCCAGAGCTCCTAGACATACAAATGACATTTTGGTCAAGGGAATCTTGATGTGGACCATGCATGACTACCTAGGATATGGAGAGTGCTCTGGTACATGGTTGTGTCTTTACATGTATAATATAGGATTATGCTTTTATGACTCTCTTTCGTGCGTATGTCTTATACTAACACATTCATGTATGCGTGAAGGACTTGTTTACAAGTGGGTACCATGCTTATCCTGTTTATGGACCGGGTTTGAATCCGCTTGCATGATACTCTAAACATATGAGGAAAAACGTTTATGAAGGTCATGCTCGATACCTTTTGCTAGACCATCTCACGCGTGGTCAGCTTGGTCCACCACCACCATATTTGAAGGCAAGTGACTAGATTCAGGCTTGGAGGCTGAATGGAGAGGAGCCTCCTCATGGTATGAAGAGGATATCCATCTTTCATGAGCTTCCTTATTGGGGTTAGTTACAAATCAATCATCTCTTGGATCTTATGCATATCTTCAAGAATGTCAGGGCTACTATTTGGGCACACTTGGTTGGTTCCAAAGGCTATAGAGGAGTGTGAGAAGACTTGCGTGCTATGAATAGGATGCCTTGTTTGTGGCCCCAAGTACGTGTTCGCAAAGTTGTCCTCCCAAAAGCAACATGGATCCTCTCCAAGAGAGAGGAGGCCGTGGGGTCAAGGCGGACATTACCTCTTTTTGAACTCCCATAAGGTACATGCATTGCTTGAAAGGAGCATTTTCAAAGGACAATAAGCTTAGTAGGCTCAAGTCCCATGATTGGCACAAGGTCTTATAGGTATTCTAAGCTGTAAGATTAGTGTACTGATAATCGTGATGCGTTAGTGTAATTATGATTATGTTATATTATTGACATGACTTATTTGTTGCTTGGATAGTTCATCCTCCCAATTACAGTGAAAGGGTGCTTACAAGAAGATGTTAGAAATGCTATATTCAAGATCAATGGTATTGTGAGATATGCTTACTAACAAATCACATTGATTGCATTTTCTTTCAATTTAAGTTGAATAATCTATAAACTGATTATGAATATATCTTACATGGGCATGTGAAATAGGTGGATATCTCAAAATGAGATCTCCATATCGAGCATCGAGAAGGCTAGGGTGGATCGAAGCCGTATGCTCTCTTGAGAAGCACTTCCCCTTGAGCATTATGACAACTCAAGTGCACTTGCTTGTGCACATAGTTGATGAGGTGGCCATTGTAGGTACCGTTCATAGTCGGTGGATGTTTTTTCTTGAGTGGTTTATGAAAACTTTGAAGGGATTTGTAAGGCAAAGAGCAAGACTGGAAGCAAGCATGGCAGAGGGATGGCTTGTGCAAGAGTCATTAGTATATATCATGGAGTTTCCTACATCCATGGAATTCGATATGTCGTAGGCTTGGCATAACAAGGATGATGATTGCATTGTTGGCGAGGTTCCCCAAGGAAAAGGGATTAAAAGAAAGATGAGTGAAGAGCAAATGGAGAAATTCAATAAGTTTTGTATCCTTAATAGCAAGGAGATGTAGAAGTGGATTGAGAGATATGAAGCGGCCAAAGCAGAAAGAATAGTTGCAAGGAAGAGATTCAGAGTAATTTACAGGCGATCGCGACCATATCCATGGGATCTCGCCCTTCTCCCCACTCACATGTCACTTGATTGGCTACAACTAGCTCTGGCGCGAGCGAGAGTTATCATCTGGATGTATGATGCATGTAAGTTTCTTACCTCTTGATGTAATTAAGTAATTATTTGTGGCAATATATGCTATAAAATAGATGCATCCTCATTGTTTTAATGATGCTCTTTTGCAATACAAAAAGTACAGTGCATTATGGTCATATGGATGACATTTTTGCATGGAATGCATCGATTCAAAGAGAGTCACGTATGATTGTGGAGTCATGGCTAACTTCACACAAGATAGCCGAGTAAGTGCTTCAGATACCAATCTTCTCTCCTCGTAGTTGGATTATTGTGGGACCATACGCAAAATCTATGAAATTGATTTCAAACGATTCAGTATTTTCATTCTTGATGTAAAATGGTTTAGAACTATTTACAATGGTCACCATGTGACAGTGAGGAAAGATAGTAGCGGTTTCTTTGCAATAGACTCCACCAAACTTTGGACCGATGAAAGTGATACTTTTGTTCTTCCCGAGCATTGTGAGTAGGTGCATACTAATGATTTAATTAATTGAAGCTTTCATTTTTTAAGATCCATTGGTACATGTACTTGAGCATAATTTCATATATATAATTGATGGCATTTGGCACCCATCTTCAATATAGGTGGTTTTTCATCCGGATCGTTCTGATCCAAGATGTTGGTACATGATCCGAGTTGCACCATGAAGTAAGGAGATTTTTGAAGATAGAGATGTGGAATGGAGATGCCACTACCAATGCCAAATCCAATTGATCCAGATGGGTTTAGTGAAGAAGATGAAGATCACAATATGAGCCAAGAGAAAGATGCGCATAATGACATCGTATGGGAGGAAGATGGAGATCACAATATTGAGGAAGGAGATGACGATTATCAAGAATCACTACACTTTATTAAAGAAGATGATCAAGTCTTACGTGAATGTACGATGCCAGAGTACGATGATGATATAGTAGATCAACTTGGTATAGAGTTGGAGATAGACTTGTTTGTGGTGCTAGACTTGGCTCAGGATGAAGCCATTGATGTAAATGCTCTTCATTGATTTTTTTCATCTCAAACTTGGACATGACACTACTACACACGGATCCTATTACGACGTTTAAGTACTGACGTTTAGCGCGTGCGGGGTGCTAATCATCGGTATGGGAAGCATGTCCCATAAAGCGTCGCTATATAGTGACTTTAAGTAAACGTCGCTATATAGCGACGATTTCTAAAGTCGCTATATAGCGACGTTTGTCAAAAATGTAAGTGTCGCTATATAGTGACACTGAGATACTATTTTATAGTGATGTTTTCCAGAGAGCTTTTTTACTCATATAGGCCTTAAAAGTTAGTTTTTTCCAATGATTTTTTAAAAAAAATTTTCATACATGTTTGATCTTTTGTGAGAATAAAAGTATGAGAGCATGTACATCAAGCCTTTGAATCTCATATATTCATGTCCAAGTTTGAGATGAAAAAATTCAATGAAGAGCATTTACATCAACTGTTTTATCTTGAGCCAAGTCTAATGCACCAAACAAGTCTATCTCTAACTCTATACCGACTTGATCTCCTATATCATCATTGTACTCTAGCATCGTATGTTCACCTAAAAGTACTTGATCATCTTCTTCAATATAGTGTGGTGATTCTTGATGATCGTTGTCTTCTTCCTCAATATCGTGATCTCCATCTTCCTCCCGTGCGATGTCATTATGCGCATCTTCCTCTTGGCTCATATTGTGATCTTCATCTTCTTCGCTAGATTCATCGGGATCAATTGGATCCGGCATTGGTAGTGGCATCTCCATATCCACATCTCTATCTTCAAAAATTTGCTTACTTCGTGGTGCAACTTGGATCACGTACCACCATCTTGGATCAAAACGATCCGGATGAAAAACCACCTATATTGAAGATGGGTGCCAGATGTCATCAATTATATATATGAAATTATGCTTAAGTACATGTATCAATGGATCTTTAAAAACGAAAGCTTCGATTAATTAAATCATTAGTATGCACCTGCTCATAGTGCTCAGGAAGAAAAAAAGTATCACTTTCATCGGTCCAACGTTTGGTGGAGTCTATTGCAAAGAAACCGCTACTATCTTTTCTCATTGTCGCATGGGGATTGTTGTAAATAGTTCTAAACCATTTTACATCAAGAATGAAAATACTAAATCGTCTGAAATCAACATCATAGATTTCGCGTATGGTTCCACAATAATCCAATTGCGAGGAGAGAAGATTGGTATCCAAAGCACTTGCTCGGCTATCTTGTGTGAAGTTAGCCATGACTCCACAATCATACATGACTCTCTTTGAATCGATGTGTTCCATGTGAAAATGTTGTCCATATGACCATAATGCATTGTACTTTTTGTACTGTAAAAGAGCATCATTAAAATAATGCATCTATTTTATAGCGTATATTGCCACAAATAATTACTTAATTACGTCAAGAGGTAAGAAACTTATATGCATCATACATCCAGATGACAACTCTCGCTCGTGCTTGTTTATTGTCTCTCCATCGCGTTCTGCTTTATGTAGAGCCAGTTGTAGCCAATCAAGTGACATGTGAGTGGGGAGAAGAGCCAGATCCCATGGATATGGTTGTGATCGCCTGTACATTACTCTGAATCTTGTCCTTGCATTTATTCTTTCTGCTTTGGCCACTTCATATCTCTCAATCCACTTCTCCATCTCAAGGCTATTGAGGATACACAACTTATTGAATTTCTCCATTTGCTCTTGGCTCATCTTTCTTTCAATCCCTTTTCCTTGGGGAACCTCGCCAACGATGTGATCATCATCATTGTTATGCCAAGCTTGCGGCATATCGGGATCCGTGGATGTAAGAAACTCTGTGATATATACTAATGACTCTTGCACAAGCCATCCCTCTGCAATGCTTGCTTCTGGTATTGCTCTTTCTCTTACAAATCCCTTCAAAGTTTTCATAAACCGCTCGAGAAAAAACATCCATCGACTATGAACGGTACGTGCAATAGCCACCTCATCAACTATGTGCACAAGCAAGTGGACTTGAGTTGGACTTGAGTTGTCATAATGCTCGAGGGAAAGTGCTTCTCAAGCAAGCATACACCTTCGATGGATTCCACCCTTGCCTTCTCAATGCTCGATATGGAGATCTCTTTTTGAGATATCCACCTATTTCACATGTCCATGTAAGATATTTTCATAATCAGTCTACAGATTAATCAGCTTAAATTGAAGAAAATGCAATTAATGTGATTTGATAGTAAGCATACCTCACAATACCACTGATCTTGAATATAGCATTTCTAACATCTTCTTGTAAGCACCCTTTTATTGTAATTGGGAGGATGAACTATCGAAGCAACAAAGAAGTCATGTCAACAATATAACATAATCATAATTACGCTAATGCATCACGATTATCGGTACACTAATTCTACAGCTTAGAATACCTATAAGATCTTGTGCCAATCATGGGACTTGAGCCCACTAAGCTTATTGTCCTTTGAAAATGCTCCTTTTAAGCAATGCATGTATGCTATTGGTGTTTGAAAAGAGGCAATGTCCACCTTGACCGCTGCCTCCTCCCTTGGAGAGGATCCACGTTGCTTTCGGGCGGACAACTTTTCCTGAAGCATGCACTTGGGGCCACAAACGAGACATCCTATTCATAGCATGCAAGTCTTCTCGCACTCCTCTCGAGTCTTTGGAACCAGCCAAGTGTTCCCAAATAGTAGCCCCCACATTCTTGAAGATATGCATGGGATCCAAGAGATGATTGATTTGTAACTGACCCCAATAAGGAAGCTTGTGAAAGATCGATAGCCTCTTCATACCAGGAGGACGTTCCTCTCCATTTGCCCCTCCAAGCTTGAATCTAGTCACTTGCCTTCAAATATGATGGTGGTGGATCAAGCCGACCTCCATGTGCGAGATGGTGGTCTAGCGGAAGGTATCGAGCATGACCTTCATAAACATTTTTCCTCATATGTTTGGAGTATCGTGCAAGCAATTTCAAACCCGGTCCACAAACAGGACAAGCATGGTACCCACTTGTAACAAGTCCTGCATGCGTACATGAATGTGTTAGTATAAGACATGCATGCAAAAGAGTCATAAAAGCCTAATCCTATATTATACTTATAGAGACACAACCACGTACCTGCGCAGTCTCCATATCCTGAGTAGTCATGCATGGTCCACATCAAGATACCCCTAACCAAAATATCATTGGTATGTCTAGGAGCTCTGGAAATATCAAAGACCTGCACTCCTCTCCATAATATCTGTAACTCCTCTATCAAAGGTCCCATGTACACGTCCATATTTTTTGCCTTGTACTTCCCTGGCATAAGTAGTGCAAGCATGAGGTGTCTCTTTTTTATTGTTAGCCATGGTGGGATATTGTAATTCACCACGACTATGGGCCATGTCGACCAAGATGTCGAGCATAATCCAGAAGGATTCACGCCGTCCATGGCGAGCCCAAGATGTAAGTTGCGTGGCTCCCTCGCAAAGTCTGGCCACTGATTGTCTATGTGCTTCCAAGCTGCACAATCTGTGTGAATCCTCAATGTGCATGAGGGAAAAAGGGAGCTCATTTTGGGGCCCTGTAAAAAATTCACTCTTTTTTGATTTATTTCTCTCCTAAAAGACCTCAAAAATAGTAAAATATGGAAACGTGGCTCAGAACTGTCAGTAAGGACTACAGAACTGTCAATTCAGAAAGGAATAAGATAATCTTTTGTCTAACTAACATGATTTTGCATTAAATATCTCCTTAGTTTTTTTTTGTTTCTCGAAGATTCCGCATCTCTTTTGCCGATGTGTGCAGGCCTTTCATAAAGAATCCATCACTGAACTTGGTGATTGGAAGTTTTCAAAATATTTACATGGATACCGCCACACTTCCACGATTCATGTTACAAAATGACTATGAGATTGACAAGCAAACTTCGCAACCTCAAAAGCACAAAAAATGGTCGATACTAGTGAGTCACTATCTCAGAAGAAGCGATTACACCATCTTCACATCGACTTAGAAGAACAATATGCTCCAGCACAAAAAAGACGAAAGGATACAGTGCTAAATGCTCAACAGCGGGAAAATATGAGAAGAGAAGGGCTTCGACATATTGACTCATGGTGCGATGGAAGCATATATCCAAAATGTCAAGTAAAAAACTCTACACCTCCATTTGTCAATCCCACCACATTATTGAGGTTTGCTGGCGATGGACAAAAGGGACTTCTTGGTTATATTTCAGCACAGTCTGCATTTGCAGAAATGCATAAAATGTACCTACAAGGAAAGGGGGCCAGGATGCAGGAGATAGCCATTTGTGCAAAATTGGAGCAACAGTTGTAGAATGAAATTGAGGAGCATTCAAAGAGTAAAAAAGAGTTGACAAGAGCAAGAAAGAAGAGAACCGTGCTTGGAGACAGACTACGTAGCAGGAAGATTAAAAACATTGCAAATTTGAAGGCTGGGACTGGTGGATGCAAGCAAAGAATTCAGGAAGCAAGGTTAGATTGAAATTTATCATTTTGTATACTAAAAAAGGCTCTCAAATGACTATATCTATTTCGTCCATTACCGCAAAACAAGAATGGAGGTGTTAAATGATATAGGCATATTGTGTTGTTACTATAGGAAATTATTGGAGCCTGCAAAAGAAAATATGGATCCAAACCTTCTTCTTGTTAAACAAATGAAAGGATTGCTTTCTTATGGTGTAGCAAAAGGTTTGATTGAGGAAAAAAAATACAAAACAATCAAACGCAATGTTGTAGAGGACTTTGTATCCAATAATCAAGTTGATGGCACTACAATCCAAGAGGCTCTTGATGTTAGTGGAGTTAGCAGGAAGGGATATAGTTCGATTTTCCATGCGATATCCTCAACTTTGAAAGATCAAAGCATTAAACGAGTTTTACTGCCAAATCCAGCAACTGTGTGGAGGATAAGAGGTCATTTGAATGAAAGTATAGATGAGTTTATTGGGCAATATATCCATATTGAAGAAATATTTCATGGTGGTAAAGGAACCACTGTGTATGACCCTTGGAACAATATATTTGTAGATCTACAACAACTTCAAAGAAGAATGGTCGAGTTTTATGGAATAACATTTGAGGAGTGCAAAGGCATTTTGAAATTTGTTATCAAACTGGATGAGTGTGAGGTTGTAAAGGAAAAGAAAATGGAAAGGGTTACTATTACATTGATGAATGGAGCACTTGATACATCATTGACTGAAGTGAGTTCGAAGTATTTTAGTGTGCAGTCATATGGTGGTTAGGCTCGTTCCAGGTATGATCATTTTTTGTTTCGTACTTGATTTTGGTCATTGTTTTCAAATCTGTTATAGTAAGACTTTTGTTTTCTATAATCTGGTAGGTGAAGACAGAAGACCATGAAACACTAGCTTGGGTGTTTCACCACACGGAAATACCAAGAATAATCAAAAGACAAGTGCAAGGCGAGAATCTCCATGTTGCAGGAAAAAGTGATTTTCAAGTAGAGTGGCACATGGCGGGGGATCTTAAAACACTTAAGTGCATGTATAACATTAGTAAAGGAGGCAACTCAAAGTCTCCTTGTGTTTACTACAAAGAATCAGCTCAAGTAATGGATTCCAAATGGTGGAAGAGAGCACCTAATAGAGATAAAGTTGACCCTGACTTCAAGGCCATTCTGGACATTCCACTATGTAATGTTCACATCTGCACATTGCATGGTCTATGTTGAATTATTGAGAAATTGGTATTTTTGTATATTGGATTTGCTTGGAAACTCTGTCCCGAAAAAAATAGAAAGGATGCTCTTCAAGCATTGGAAGAAGTGTTATCCGATATAGGTCTGCATGGAGGAGATGTTCAAATCACAAAGGATTTTAAAAAGTCTACCAATGTCAAGGAGGTACCAATCAAGCCCTCTATTGGTGGTGTTAAGGCAAGAAGATTCTTGTCTCGACCCAAACACAGTAAGCAAGTAAGGCAAGGTAGAATAGTTTCAAAGATTAATTATGGATTGTGGAAGCAAGTCCATAATGCCGTGAAAGATCATGAGGCAGATGGGGAAGCACGAAATGTGAAGGCAGAGGTGTGGAGGTCTCTTGATCAACTCTTCATGTTCTGTGACAAAGTAACATGGACAAAGAGTGATTACAAGAACTTTGAAGAGGCAATTAAACATTTTGGGAAGTCAATGAAAGACGCGTGGATAGCCTGCAATATAACTCACTACATGGTAAGGTTCTGTCTTCTTCTTTTACTTAAGTGTGATCCTCTTTTTTTTATACTTACTATGCATTCTTATGTCGTACAACATATCATCTACAACCACCTTCCCTATTTTGTCAAAAAGTATGGATGCCCAGCAATTTGGTCTACCCAAGGCATGGAGAAGTCTCACTACATGGCACGTAATGCATTTTTCAGACACACACAACACTATGGAGGGAGTCAAAAGGAAAATAGTCTGAAGGAAGTCTTCCAATGGTTTTACCGAGGCATACTACAGAGGCTGTATGCTAAAAGAAAAGTTGCTAGCTCCAAAGTCAAGCTTGCTTTTCTTCTAGCCCAAAAGCAAAGACGAAGACAAACTCTGGACAATTCAATGGCAGCAGAGAGACATAGACAATGGAGGGAATCGAAGATATTTAGAAACCATAAATGGACAAGTAAACATGAATAGCAGTTTGTAACTTATTGGTGTTATGTCTACATGTTTTCAAACTCAATCAATAGAATTTTTTTTTGTGGAACAAGTGACTCTTGGTGTTATGCCTATATGATTTGAGACTCCATCAACAATATTTCTTTTGTAAAACATGTGATCTAAACGTAATACAATTTGTTCACAATTTCAATATATTGTTTGTTTAATATTTAATGACACCACTCTATCTATCCCAAGGACTTTGTACAAATCAGTTCATCTTCAACTTATTGTTCATTTATACAAGATCATACCAGACATCAAAGACTTTGTACAAATCAGTTCAACTTCAATATAATGTTTGTGCTATATTTGATGACTAAATCCTATTTCTCCTAGGGCCTGCCGATCGGAACTCTCTTTTTGATCTTGATTGGACTCTTTTTCTTCCTTATTAGCCTTATTGGCTTGATGTCGACTATCTGTTTATCAATGCTTGCCTCTGTTGCTTGTCTAGGAGGGGTATCCTTTTCTTCAACTGTCTCCACGTGTTCTTCTTCTTGGATTGTGTTGCCTGATGCAATCATGGGTGGCTCTCGAAACCTTATGAGCTTGTGTTTTCCATAGCCCTCCAAACATTTGGGCTCCTTAACACCACATGCTAATGCATAAGAAGTGTAAGACAAAAAGTAGGAGGCCCTAGAGGCCTGCTTATTCACATAATTCCCAAATATATCTATGGCAGACAACCTCTCTATCAAAATGATCTTTTCCTTTTGCCATGAAAGATCATGTCCACATAAAACCCAAGACAAACATTTTAAGAAGTAAACAATGGCTTCTCTATTGTTGCTCAACTGCCTATGGTAAATCAAGATCTTAGCACTGCCTAGATCATGAATATAATGAGCTAGGCTTGACAGTTTGCCAAACCCAGCCGGCCTGCTTCCACTTGTTCTCTAGAGGAATGTGTCATCCTCAACTTGTAGTTGCCACATATCAAAAGATTGGAGTGAGACAATACACAACCAGTATTTGATTTGAAGTAACATGTACCTTCTCATTTTCATCAGCAACAAGCAGTTCATCTTTCCAAAGATTTATTCCTCTCCCCTCCAGTCCAGCCTCTTCTTTAAGCTTTTCCGTGTATAGTGCTGAGAGATTCATAGCTTCCTGTGTGAGCTGGAAGACAGCTTCACCTGGCTCTTGGAACTTTTCAGCCTCTTTGAAACAAATAGTAAGGGCCTTTGCAGGATCAAAAGTTGTTTCCAAAGCCAGTAGTGAATGGTCATCCTCTATGCCAACCTCCTTGTCAAGCCTTGAAGCCTAGGCAATAAGGGAAATGGCATAGTCCTCCCTCAAATTGAACATACACTCTATATCATGGAGGAAAACATAATCTTTTCCACCAATCAAGACACCTGGAAGCATGGGCACTGCATAGTTGCTGCTTTGAACATCAAAATCTTCAACTGGCTGCGTTGCCCTAAGAGTTTTTGTCCTCAGTTGAACAAGGTCAAGAGCAGCCACTTGCAGCCCCTCATCTTGGAGGTTGATATCTTCTTCTTGCTCTGCCATTTCTGTTACCAAAGGAACATCCTCTTTTTCCTCTGCTTCAGATGTGTCTTCTTCTTTAGCCTCCTACCCTTGTTTATCCAGAGAGTCCTGACTGAAGAAAATGTACATAAGGAATGCCATGGTTTCCTCAAGCACTCTACACTTTCTGGTGTGCAAGTTATAGTTGAATTTATATTGATCAGGCAGGCTATCAAATCTTCTATTCACATGGTACCGCAGCCTGTCAATGGAGACAATATGATTTATATGCACAAAAACCTTTTCACCTTCCACAATTCTTCTTGCCTCTGTCAGTTGTTTGAAGGTATCCCAATGGTCTGAAAGAAAATCTTTGTGATGCTCCAGTACAGAGCTCATAGTGAACTCCATGTTGAAAATACTGTGGTATATGTGGAAGTTCCTCTGAGCCTTGCATTTGTGAAGAAACTCAAATAGGAGCAAATCTGGAGATTTGTCCTCTTCTGTTTTGAGATGGAAGACTCAACATTTTGCTCCAGTCTTCCTTTTTCCTGTTCCAAAATTTATATACATTGAATTCTATATGCTGACATATGCAATCAGGGAATGCATAGGATACCAATAATTCCCTTCATGAGCTCTCATGACTCACCTGGTGATTGCTGTGGTCTAATTATAGTAGCAAAAAAGTCCAGCTTCCTCTTGAAAGGAGGGGCCTGAGAGTCAACTGTTCCAAAGCAAAAACATTTCTCATCATCAAGGAAGAATTCCACAGGGCCAAAGATAGCAAAACAATGAGGAAGAAGTGAGAACCAAAAGAGAGACAGGAATTTGTAGGAAAACACGATGTAGGACCATTTGGAAAATGTCAAGCACTCTCCTCGCATTTTGTTGCAAATTTTCCAGTTCTGTTGATATCCATGTCAAATCAAATGCTAGGATCATCTCAGAGATTCCTGGACAGTATGAGTTGATATGCAAGAGAAAGGCTGGGGCTGAGTGAAGCTTTTCATGAGGAATGTGTCAACAACAGGAATTTGCAGCAAAATGCGATATGGGCTATGTAGAGATGGATAAAGCACTCTCCTCGCATTTTGTTGCAAACTTCTAGGTTCTATTCATATCCATCTCCAATCAAATTCTAGGGCGATCTACCAGATTCTTGGACAGTATAAATTGAATATGTAACAAGAAGGGTGGAGTTGAGTGAAGATATTTGGACATCAAGAATTCTATGGATGGAAGAAATATTTGTCAAAAAACATTGAAAAGAATTTAGAATTCTGAACTTTCTTTTCCTTTTCCATGCTGTTGGATTGCATTGGTGAATCTCCTGCTCTTTCCCAAACTTGAACTGCAGCCTTGGTAACCTGGAGATCTAGCAGTGATAGTAGTCTTTGCAGAGTCTGGATGGAGTGTGCTGGGAAGGGATCAGAGAGGGAAGGAAAAGGACGATGGGAGGGTGCTGGCAGGGATGAAAGATTGGGAGGCAGGGGAGGGAAGAGTGGTTGTGGAATTGATTATGAAATCATGAATGGCACAAGTTCCAAGGCAAAAAGTGTCCCTTTCACATGTGCCAAGTTTCAAATTCCAAGAGATCTAGGTCCCACCCACACACGTGAAAAAACGGCTCCATTCCACACGTGTGGGATTTAGCAGCTGCCTTGTTTGTATTTTGCACTACTCTTTTCCCTCCTGTATAATCTCTCCTGTGTCGGCCCTCCCGTCTCAGCTCTCTTGCCTCCCTACCTCCATACTCTGCACCATCAGCACCCTGACAAGCAGCACAGGTTCATCCCAAGCATAGGGTACTCATCAGTAGCACAACACACCCACATATAGCTTCCAGGTCTGTAGGACTCTTTATATCTTGATCTTCTTGTTTAATAGTATAACACACATGGCTGTAGGATGTGATGTACCTTGGATATTAGGATAAAGATTATAGGCATTTCTAAGGTTTTTCCACTACAACCATAAGCAAGAAGACTTTTGAATTGGGCTGGTTGAGTGAGAGATTGATCATCTCTATAGATTTAGCAATGTTTGCAGAATTTCTTAATGTGTGACAATTGCATTTAAGGATAAAACTTTATCTATGGGTTCCTTCTTTAGTCTGTGCACTTTTCTTGCCTTTCATAGACTCAATCCATCCTGCATGAACTTGCAAACACATTGAAATGATTGAAGGCATGTTCCAGCATGCTGCCTCATAAATTTGCAGGAAAATGCGAGGAGAAGGCTTAAGGAATTTCAAATAGCCGAAATCGCATTTTGTTGCAAATATTGAACTGTTGCTTCATCCACCCCTGTTATTCTGGTTTTGTGTCTTTCTAAGTTGTCCATGGCTGGACTCTCCTTACATGGAGTGTGGTGGGTAGGAAGGGATCCGAGAGGGAAGGAAAAGGATGATGGGAGGGTGCTGGCAGGGATGAAAGATTAGGAGGCAGGGGAGGGAAGAGTGGTTATGGAACTGATGTGAAATCATGAATGGCACAAGTTCCAAGGCAAAAAAGTGTCCCTTTCACATGTGCCAAGTTTCAAACTCCAAGAGATCTGGGTCCCATCCACACGTGTGAAAAACGACTCCATTCCACACGTGTGGGATTTAGTAGCTGCCTTGTTTGTATTTTACACTAATCTTTTCCCTCCTGTTTAATCTATCCTGTCTCGGCCCTCCAGTCTCAACTCTCTTGCCTCCCTACCTCCCTACTCTGCAACATCAGCATCCTGACCAACACCACAGGTTCATCCCTAGCACAAGGTACTCATCAGCAGCACAGCACACCCACAGATAGCTTTCAGGTCAGTATTTATGGGTTCTTCCCTCAGTCTCTGCAATCTTCTTGCCTTCCATAGAAACAATCCATCCTGCATGGACATGCAAACACATGAAATGACTGAAGGCATGTTCCAGCATGCTGCCTCATGAATTTGCAGGAAAATGTGAGGAGAAGGCTTTAGGAATTTCAAATAGCCAAAATCGCGTTTTGTTGCAAATATTGAAATGTTGCTTCATCCACCCCTGCCATTGTGGTTTTGTGTCATGGCTGTACTCTCCTTGCATAGACTCAATCCATATTTTATTTAGTTGTAAAGACAGAGAAATCACTGTAGGAATGCAGATTTTCAAGTGTGATAATTGCATGTGAGGGTAAAGCTGTACTTATGGGTTCTTCCTTTAGTCTGTGCACACTTCTTACCTTCCATAGACTCAATCCATCCTGCATGGACATGCAAACACCTTGAAATGACTGAAGGCATATTCTAGCATGCTGCCTCATGAATTTGCAGGAAAATGTGAGGAGAAGGCTTTAGGAATTTCAAACAGCCGAAATCGCGTTTTGTTGCAAATATTGAACTGTTGCTTCATCCACCCCTGTCATTCTGGTTTTGTGACTTTCATAGTTGTCCATGGCTGTACTCTCCTTGCATAGACTCAATTCATGTTGTATTTAGTTGTAAAGACAGAGAAATCAATGTAGGAATGCACCAGCATGTCACTTCAGGTATTTGCAGGAAAACACAATTTCGAGCTGTTAGGAATTTCAAACTGTCCATATCGCGTTTTATTGCAAAATTGTCAATGTTGCTTCATCCACTCCTGTCATTGTCTTTTTGTGTCATACCATGTTCTCCATGGCTGTAATCTCTTTCCATTGCTTTGTATGCAGTTTGTCAGAGTGATGGTAAGAACAAAGTCAACTGCAAGGAAAGTTGGCAAAGGGCCAGGGCTTGCAGTAACAGCAGCTGGGGCATGTACCAAGAAATTTAGTGTGCCTCCAAAGGGAAGAGGTGCACATGGCAGGAACGGTAAGCCATCATATGCCATTGCAGATGAAAGAAGATAGCTTCAGCTCAAACTATGTATATAATTTCAGAGCTGATACAATTTGGAAGTTTTTGAGCTATGCCTCCCCCAAACATATTGTACCAGCTACTGTCGAGTTGGGTGAGAGCTCTAAAGTCTGAGAAGGTGTCATACACCTTGATGACACAAATGAAGCTGATGTGGTGCCATAGGAACAAGGATCTAGTGCTGATGAGGAGAAGCCACAGGAACAAGGACCTGCTACTGATGTTGTTGAGGAGAAGATGGAGCAGTAGCAAACAGATGCTCCAGGGGCAGTAGAGGAGACAATGGAGCAGCACCAAGATACTGTACAGGACAGGATGGAGCAACAAAAAATAGATTCTCCAAAAAGTGATGATACGGAGAGCTTGGACCATGTAGAGCAGCCTCTGGATCAAAAGCTGTAGATAAATAGAAAATGGTTGTCAAGAATATGTTCTACATGTACAATTAAACACTTCTGTATAAAATTTTACTTTATTGAATACAATACCTTTGTTTATGGAGTCTGTGTTATCTCAATTTTCAAATTTTCAATGTCTTTGCATTTTATTGAACTCTCTCTTCTTTTGAGCACCTGCAAAAAAGCAATATGAATCAATAGGGTAAAGTAAACTAATAGCAGTGCTTAATGAGACTAGGATAAATCAGATGGTGTACCTTTTTATTGCTGTAGATAAATAAAAAGTCCTTTGAAATAGAACCTTCTGTCTCAAACAAAATGTCATTGTGCAATTGAGTTAGGGAGCAACATTCTCTTAATGAGATATTGACTAGCGCATCACCATTCTCAACAACATCAATATGAAGAAGTTTATTTTCTACACCAAAAGAATCTTCATCTTGATCCATTGGGACTAGTTTTGTGCCTAGCATTCGACTGCGCTTACAATAAAAAGAAAAAATAAAATTTTGTGATGCAACCATGTACTTCAGTTGCATAGAAGGTTGGACAACCTCACAAAACACTGAACTACATGTCTTCTTATCCTAACCTTTATCCAAAAATTGTGGCATGCATGCCGAACTTGTTGCTTTAACTGTGAACATTGTTTTTGAAACCTTCACCTGAAAGGTATTAAACAAGTCCACAAAAACTATGAGAGGCATGCATAAAGAAATTTTTATTATCCTTGTGGCAATATTGGGCCTCAGAGCTTTCTGTACTTCTTTGAAAAGCTTGGCCCTATATGCCTCTGTAACACTAAAATGTGGGTGAGGCCAATCCACTGAATTCCATGCCAGAAGGTCTTGTTTCCTTAACACACCATGTGTGTTAGCATTGTCCAGCAACTGATAAAAATGATCAGTAAAAAATATACCCGATTGAGCTAGCTCTGTTGCACATCGACCTTGGTATTGTTGTTCTCCTATCGATCCATGCAAAACATCTATAAATCCCAGAATACAATCGATGTTTTGCCATGTCTCATACGATGAAGGGTATAAATCTGAAATAAAACAACACAAGAATGTCAATAAGCAAAGAAAGAAAGCTTCATCTTTAAAATCCATACACCTCGAAAAGAAAAAAACCACAATAGAAAAATATACAATTAGGCCTGTGTTGCGGAAGATCATTTGGATAGTCTCGCAAGACAAGTTCTTTATGCATGTACACATGCTGAATCAAAACTTCTTTCACCGATATCTTCCCTCTGGTGATTTTAAAATCTCGTACTCTTCCCTTCCATGACGCCAAGAAAATGTTTTTTGTCTGGGGTCTTTTTCTTTTGCTAGGTTGCGTGAGCACCCATGCTCCTTTCGAAACATTAAACCTTTCCCAAGTTCCTTCCGTTTTGACTGTAGTTGAATTCTCTACTGAAGAAATAGAAGAAGCAGGTCGATGGGGTAAGGATGTGTGGTATAATTCTGCCTTCATATCATTATCATCCACAGAGCGTCTTCCACAAGAACGGCCATGGTTTTTATTCACCATGGAGACCTTGTGAATCTATAACAACAGCAAAGTAATGTAAACAAGATAACAAATTGAAGTTTCAAGAAAGAGAAAGTGGGTAGACAGACAGTTGACAAGAAACATCTTACTCTATGCCAAACAGGATCTAGGGAGCAGTTTTGGAAAAGAAGAGGCTGCTACACAATGAGGCAATGGTGTAGAATGGTAGACCTTTCTAAGAAAAGGCAGCACAACATTCCAAAGTTCAAAGGAAGGTGGAAGCGGGAAGGCCCTTGTTAGATAAAATGTCAAACTAGATTCTATCTTCATGTCCAAAGATCTTGTGAGAATAAAAAACCAATCTCCACATTAATGTAGCATGCTTGTACCTACATAAAGTATTGTTTCTTTTTTCTATTTTCTCTTATTTTCGTGAATTTCCAACGTTACGTTGGCCCTCTATTGATTGGTTGAGAGCTTATTTTTCCAAACTGTAAAAGGCCCCAAAATGAGCTCCCTTTTTTCCTAATGCATCAGTGGACCGATGAGATGCATGCCATGTCATCAACTCCGCTATGGATTTGCATCGGAACATGTGCTGTATTCTTGCAATGATGAAAAAGTGTCTCAAGACCTTTACTGGTATCTACTCACCCTACAAGTCATCTCTATATCATTGTTCCCCACACTTTGGACATTTAGCCAAATCCCCATGCTCACGACGAAAGAGAATACAATCATTACAACAAGCATGGATGGTATCATAATCCATACCCATCGTTATTAGCATCTTTTTTGCTTCATCTCTTGATGCGCGCATGGTATTTGGTGCAAGCAACATCTTTTGGAGCAACCTATCACGATTCAAACATACATAGGCTTCGAATAATGATGATTCGGTACACTAATCCATACATGATGATTCTCAAAACAAACAATATCCAAATAATGAGTCAAATTAATGCAAGAGCTAACCTCATTAAGGCCGAGACACTTGTATCCGACCACCCATACTTTACTTGTAGATTCAAGATTGAGAGATAAGCATGTAGTTTAGACATCCTAGCACCCTCATACAATTGTGTTGATTGCAACTCTCGCATTTTGACCTCAGACTCTGACATCACGTGTACATGGGATGTAGTGCCCCTAAAAATAGAATCCATCATGTTGACCATACCCTCGTCATCATCCGGGAGACTATAGTCTTACTCAAAGTATGAAGGTATATGCATACCCTCGTCAGCCTCCTCATCCTGTTTTAAGATTTCGTGTAAATATAAGACCTTGTCTCAAGGTTTTGTACCATAATGGTATCCAATATTAACTGTGAACTTAAATAGCTTTGACTTACCGATAATCCATCAACATGTGCAACACCAAGGGTGGGTATTGGTTCGGACTCCTCCTCATACATTCGCAAGTGGCGCATGATAATATGATGTTGATATCGTACTTCTCGCTTGCAATGAGTGCAATGACAATATAACCTCTCCGTAAGCCACTTTGTGCTCCCGGGCATTGGTGCATCATCGGCGGATGAGCTTCCACTCGTCCCTTCCATCTGCACTTATAAAATCATAACATAAGTTGTAAGGAAATATATTAACAATTATAAAATAGCATCTATGAGCTTTTTTTTAAACTTTAAACATAAAGTGTCATGAAGCGTCACTATAGAGCGATGTTTTGACCTGTTCCGTCGCTATATAGCGATGATTTGCTCTGTTCCGTCATTATATAGCGATGTTTTTAATTAAAAGTGTCGTTATATAGCGACTGACCAACGTCGCTATATAACGATGCTGTGGGTTAAAACTCGAACCTCGCGACGCGCGGTGCTTTCTTTAGCAATCTCTATTGTAAGCTACAATCTCTCCTCCCACCTATTTCCGATGACCTCCCACTCTATTCTCCACTCCTCACCACACCTCACCCCTCTCTTAACACTTGTGCTCCCTCTCTACCCTTCTCCGTCTTTCTTTTCTTAAAAAGAAGTTTTTCAAGAAGGTGAGTCTCTTTGAACAATGTAGGTCCTTTTTTTGTGAGATTTCATTTCATGAGTGTTGAAGGATGTTTCTCCTTGTATTGCTAAGGCTATATGCTAGTTTTCATGCTTGATTTCAAAGGATTGAAGCCAAAAAACGAGATTTTGTGAAAGAAAGAAGACTCACCTCTTCTAATCTTTTTTGTATTTCTCTTCCTTTGCTTTCTCCTTGTCTCCTCAATCCAATCTCTTTGAGAAGTTGCTTCTTTAAACTCCTCCTTCCTCTAACTAGTTATTTGAAATGGTATGTTCTCTCTCTTTTGTAGGGCTAGTCCACAAAACACCGAGCGGAACGTACTATTCCAGGTAAGAAAGTGCTTCCTCTTTTTGTTATTTGCATTGGCTTGCAGCTAGTGCCTTAAGCGCTATCTGTAGTGATGGGCGTAGGAACCCTCTCTTTCCCTGTCTTCCCTCTTCTTTCCCTCTTCTCTTCTCTTCCGTTTCTTCTTTTTTCCTCTTCCTTTTCCCCTCTTTCAATCTCTTTTTCCCTCTTCTTTTTCCCCCTCTTTCAATCTCTTTTTTCCTCCTTTCCTTCTCTTCTTTTTTTCATCTTTCAATCTCTTTTTCCCCTCTTCTTTTTTTCCCCTCTTTTAATCTCTTTTTCCCTCTTTTCCTTCTCCTTCTCCTTCAATCTTTCAATCTCTTTCCCCCTCTTTTTCCCTCTTTCCTTTCCCTCTTCTTCTCTCTTTCCCCCCCTCTTTCCCCTCTTCCAATCTCTTTCCCCTCTTTCATGCTCATGCTCTTATGCTCATGCATAAGCATAAGCATAAGCATGAGCATATGTCTCCTTCTCTTATGTTCATGCATAAGCATAAGCATGAGCATATGTCTCATTCTCTTATGCTTATGCTTATGCATGAGCATATGTCTCTTTCTCTTATGCATGAGCATATGTCTCTTTCTCTTATGCACAAGCATGAGCATAAGCATAAGAGAAGGAGACATATGCTAATGCTTATGCTTATGCATGAGCATAAGAGACATATGCTTATGCTTATGCATAAGCATAAGCATAAGCATGAGCATATGTCTCCTTCTCTGACTATGCCACTACCATCAGTTCTCCTTACCCAGATGAGGACCTCTCCTATCAAATCACGGCTGTCGGAGAGATAATAGAAGATAGAAAGGGCAAAGCAGTGATGGCCACCATGAGGCGGTTGATGAGCCATCACTTCAAGAGCGGCATTGCTACCGATTGGCGGTATCAAGATGACCAAAAGAAGCAGGCGGTCATCGATGAATTAAAACAAAAATACCCTAACCTGCCAAATTGGGAGTTTAATGAGAATTATATGCGAGAGCGCATAGGTTTGGTCTTGAAGCATCGTAGATCAACCTTGCATACTTCCATCGCAAAGGGAATGGCTAAACCCAGCTGGGCAGACAAAGCTGATTGGAAGTTCTTCAAGAAGTAGAATAGGGACCATCCCGAAATGTTCGAGGGTCAGAGGAGGGCTACGAGGAGATGGTTCGACACCATAGGTACTTCGCACTTTGGTGCAGGCGGACGGTTGGCATTCGAGGCAAATGTGGTAAGTCTACTTCTTCTCATTTAATGTATTGTTCTTTTTGTTTTACTACATATTACATGCACTTTATCTAACTCTAACTCTCGTAAATTGGATCCACGGCAAGCTGCGATGGGTCGTCTTCCTATAGATGTAGAGACGCGACACGCGTTTCGCATAGGAACAAAGTCGTGGTTTATTGAGCAAGAGGCAATGGGAGCGACGGTCGATTGGGCTGAGGTGGCTGCTCGCACGATATAAGTCTACTCCTACTTGTAATCTCACTTTTTAAATTGTTTTATTTTTTAAGTTCCAATCTAATTTTCAATTTATATGGTTCACTCTTAGGGTCAAAGCTCGAGCGTCCCATCATCGGAGGTGAGCGATCATAAGGGCCAGGAATCAAACACATGTGACGAGGGTCAGGGAGAAGGCGCAGCTCACGAGGACCAAGGAACAGGCCAACAAGACGAGGACGAGGACGAGGACGACAAGGATGATTCGAATGAGTAGTAGTAGTAGTAGTAGTAGCAGTTTGCATATACTTTGCCATGTATGTCATTTTGTATATCCGTTCGTTTGAGCGATTTTGTATCACCCTTTTAGAAAGGGTAATTTTGTAACAAACAATGTTGTATATGTTCGACATGTATATGCTTTTGTTGCTCGATCATTTCATTTGAGCGATTTTGTATCACCCTTTTCGCAAGGGAAATTTTGTAATAAATTTTTTTTTTTTTGTAATTACCAAAAAAAAAAAACATTAGTGGGGCAAAACAGGGCTTGCTGTTACCTTATCACACGACCACTTGTCGACAGGCATTGACCACATGATGACATCTGTTGACCACATGTTGACCATGTGTCAACACAAGTTAGCCATGCGATCACACGGGTTCATCCAGGAGTACTGTCCGAGGCTGTCAACCACAGGTCGACACATGTTAACCACAGGTCGACACAGGTCAACCAGGAGTACCGTGTCCAAAGTGATCTCATCAAGAGCTGTGCACATGGAGAGTGAGCTTAGCACATGGAGCAGTCAGGAGTATTTATATTACACAGTGGTTCAGTGATATAGTGGTGTAGTGGTGCGGTGAACCAGCTCACCTATACATGGAGAATTTACACCATCGGGCTGGCGAGTCAGGGAGTCAGAAAGTCGCCGAAGCCATCAAGAGGTGCGGTGAACCAGCTCACCTGCACATGGAGAATTTATACCATCAGGCTAGCGAGTCAGGGAGTCAGGAAGTCACCGAAGCCATCAAGAGAGCCAGCGGCGCAACGGCTATCCTCAACAGCTAAGGCGATAAGAGGATGACCAATGGGAAGAAAGGGGGGGATTCTCAGCGAAGAAGGGACCCTCCAAGGCGGGGGATGAAAATGAAGGAGAAGGGAGAGAGAAAAGGAGGCATTCGGCATTCAGCACGGGAGCGAAAGAGAGGAGAGTGAGGAGACATAGAGGCTAGAGCTATGAGCTCGCCAAGGAGAGAATGTGGAGAGACTTGTGTGCACCTTTTGTCTACTATGGGGATAGACTTGTGTATTCTGGTAATTTGCGACTTGTGTATTCTTGTGACTTGCAACTTGTGACCTGGGGACACGTCCAGTGATATGTACATTGGCCAACTCGGTCACTTTCTCATCTCTCTTGTCTCTTTCGGATATGGGGATTGTTCACCAGTGTAGGATTTTCTTATTTTGCTTATGTTGTGGAGTTCACCGGGGATTGTCATTTAGCATAGTGCACTCGTACGAGTGCACTCGTACGTCGTCGTTCACTGTCTCTGGTAACACCTCCGGAAGGATAGGAACCCCTCCCCTCAAACAATTTATGGCGATCACGGTGGGACACTACTGGTATTGAGTAGCACGAGTGAAGTGGTGATCTAGGGTCCTAGAGAGAGGTCTTATGCCGAGTAGTTCTGAAACCTTTGAAGGAGCTAGTGAGAGAACTAGGAGGTACTTGAGGAAAGTGGAGAAAAGACTTCCGGCAAACCAAACTAGGTACAAGAAGCATTACGTGCGACGTAAGTTTGCGAAGCCCTCAACTCGAGCACAAAGTGAGCCCACTGGAGCAGTAGCCCGAGCAAGTAACTTCATCGACACTCTCATTGACTTGGATCAACAGGAACCCTGGTGGTCTGATCCAGACTCCGGAGAAGAAGAAGTGCAAAGCAAAGAACAGGTGAAAGAAGAGGGTACTAAGGACGAGGGCCCCTCAAGGACTCATCAAGGTCAAGGCAGCCCCTCTCCTCCTCCTGCAACGATGTCTTCATCAACCACCTCTTCTACCGGAGTGGTGACTCCATCTACTCCTACCTCGACCTCTTGTGGACAAGCTGCTACCTCATCTGTTATGCATAGCTCTGGGCTCCTAGCTAATCCTTCTTCTACATCTATCCCATTGGGGGATACTTTTGCTCCAGCCATGCCTTTACCTGCCATGATGGTTTCATCTCCCTTTCTATCCACACCGGTGTTGCCTTTTCCACCACCTCCTTCCTTCCCTTCTGCCTACTCATCCATGACTTCAGCTCCGTCCCTCTCCTTCCCAAATGCTCTCCCATCCTCTTTCACCCCCACATCTTCCATGTTCTCACCCTTTCCCTCTGCAACACTGAGACCCCCCACTTACGTGCTACCATCTAGGTACACTCCCTTTATGACTACATCAGTAGTGACTTCCCCATTGTGGTCCTCCACAGGAGGAGTTGTCGGGGTGGTCTCCTCCTTGGGAACACCAACACTCATTACAGCCCCATCGGGACTCCCTCCAACTCTTGCATCTTCTCCAGCCTCTCGGGTGGGGATGGCCGTTCTCAGTCCCCCAGACAGAGCTAGACTTCTTGAGCTACTCAACAAGGTCCACGTGAAGACTCAAAAGTTCAAAGGCCACCTCCATGAGGATGCGGAAGCTCATGTGAGGAAGTTCCTCACAGCATGTAAAGCTAAAGGTGTGGAGAATGAGCATGCGTTCCTTCACATCTTTCCTTCGTCATTGGAGGATGCAGCGGATGTATGGTACAGTCAATTTCCTCCGGACCACTTCCAGACATGGACAGACCTAAGGGAGGAATTCTTACGTACTTTCAAGTTGGAAAAATTCAAACACATGATTGTCCAAGAGTTGTCCACTGACACCATGAAGCCTGGAGAAAGCACCTCTGAGATGTACACAAGGATGAGGGACTTGGCGGCAAAGATGTCTGTGCCACCTAATGATGTTGTCATGAAGGGATGGTTTTTGAAAGCATTACCCCCTTCCATTGCTATAAGGTTGGTGGATAAACTCCCTGAACATGCCTCACTTCAAGACTTCCTAAAAGAAGCTGTCAAGATGGAATGGTCACAGTTAAGCTTTGCCTCATCAACAAATACGACCACCCAACTCCCAAGAGAGGAGGGATCATCCGCATGGCAGCAACTCAAGAAGGAGTTAGAAGAAATCAAAGAAGGCCTGAAAGATAGAATAAAGGTGGATGGCCAATCGTCCTTTGAGGCCCAAATTCGAAGTGGCCTTTGGTGCACCGAATGCAAGGGTTCTAACCATGGTTACTGGGAGTGCCCCTCCAAGCGAAAGGTACCTACTTCTACCTCATTTTGTATATTTTGGGAGATCCATGGACATGATGCCTCTGAGTGTAGGTACCTCAAAGGATTAAGGAAGCTTCTTCTAGAGTATACCTCGGGGGAACCTCTAGTTGCTGCAGTCAACAGAACGGTACCCATAACTTCTGGTCCAGCAGAAGTATCTTCTGCTCCCCCTCTTGCACGAGCATTTGAGCCACCTCCTCCTCCTCCTGTCATGCCACCTCCATTGCTTCCGACTCCCCCTTTGCTCCAAGCTCCTGCCCCCAATTCAATTGGTTCCCCTTATTTCTATTCTTAGCCATACTATGCCCCGTACCAACCACCTATGTCAGGAGGTGTCTATGGACCCTCTTATCAACGCGGTCGAAGGTGTTGGGGTAAAGGGCAGTGTGCCCACCCACTTGTACAGTGCCCATGTATACTTATATATATGATAGAGGAATAAGCTGGAGTAGCTTTTGCTCCACCACTTTTGGTGTCTCCTATCCCTTTGTGTGTGCTCTCCTCTCCCACAACTGGTATCAGAGCCCATGGCATTCGATCTACGAGGAGCTCGGTGAGAGGAGAACGGGAACTGCTTCGAGTGATCTACCGGGAGCTTGGAGATGGGTGTGGCATTGTATGCGTTGCCTGTTGCATGAAGATGGAGGTAGCTCGACTTGGTGCTTAGTCAGCTGGCACCTGGGATATGCAATTGCGTTGGGCATTGTGGAGAGGACAACTGTAAATGCGCATTGCTTTGGTGGGCTAGAAGTTCAAGGCTGTTCGAATATTGTTTGCTCGTCGCTAGCTGACCAATGGTGGCTTTGGATGCATCGTGCATTGAGGTCATTCTAGCCGTGAAGATGTCAACTGAAGGTGCAAATCATGAAGGCCTCTTGTGGTCGCTGCTGGGAGTATGTCGCTATAGTCCCGTCGCTACAGAAAACTCTATGGTTGTGGCGTTGTAGCTGGCTCTACATGAGAGTAGAGTGGTCGTTGTTGACAGCCATTTGCAGTTGGAGATGGCTTCTCGTTAGAGAACGTTGACAGTGGGCTGTGAGGCTTGAGGGAGCTCGTAAGGTTGTGGAGCTTGAGCAACATTGATGGAGCGACTGGTTGCTAGTATAGTTTGTCTAGGAGTTGCATGGGTCACAGGAGTTGAAGCCTTTGAAGGAGGATGCCTTGCATGCAGTTGCGAGTTGAAGGCATTTGGAGAGCTGCCTCATTTTGGCTGTGAGCCGCCTGGTGGCTATTGAAGAAGCTAGGGAGCAGGCAACCAAGCTATTTCATTAAAGATGCTTTTGGCATTGGTTATACTATAGAATTGAGTGGTTTTGGCTAGCAAGTGATCTTCATCGGCACTCTTCTTTTCGAGCACCCTACATTCATACCATACAATCATCTCCCAGGCCTCTTTCATTCCCCCGTCATAGAGCTCGGCTCTCTTTGTCTAGTCAGTGGGTTGCATATCTTTCTTGCAGGTACATCACTTTGGCAGTGGCAGTGACACATGCTTTGATAGTGGTACATGCCTGGTTGAGATGCATTGACAGTTCGTTGGATGCATGGTTATTTGCCTATGTTGGATACATACGGTAGTATGGTAATGTATTGAGATCCTGTCAGATTAGCATTGTTTGGAGCACATTTCGGGGCTGTTTTGCCAGTGCTTTTGGGCTATTTTATTGCTGATCTGTGAGAAAATGATTGATATTCTTGACTGACAGGTCATTGAATAGTTGCTGCTGTTTTTTTTTTAAAATGACAGAACAGTCATTTTCAGGACTGAATATCTCTTTCCTGGTGCGGAATTGCACTTTGTGCCGAACTGGAAAGTTGTAGTTCACATAAAATACTACAACTTTGCTTTTGGAAGCAAGTTGATCCGGTATAAGCTGCAGGAGTTACAGCCTCTGCAAAACCACAAAAAGTTGCAGTCTACTGTCTATTTGTGACCAATGTGCAGGAAGTTGTTTTTCAGGTGAGAATATCTGAGAATCCAGAAGGATTTGGCTCTTGAGGTCAACTGACAAGTTGTAGATCTTTCTACAAGCTACAACTTTTCTGTTTACAGCTTTGGCATCCGGTCTTTCAGTGAAAAGATATCGCTGTTCAAAAACAGGGATAGCGTGTTATTTTGCCCAAAGTGGCTGTGAGGTATTGTTGTAGGGATTTCTCTTGCACAACAGTGAATTGGGAACTCACAGTAAATTACAGAAAGTGATTGGGATCTCACTTCAGTCCAAGGGCATTATTGGCATTTTGGCAAGTCACTTTGGCACATTTGGCAAGTGGTGAATGCTTGATTTTGTTGCCAAAGGATTGCACACTTGAGGTGATGCAGTAAATGCCATTTCGATGCATTATGGATTTGCATTGGTGGATGCCGCACTGATGTTTATGGATAGTTGAGTTGGGCTCCTATTGCCATTGGTTGAGTAGGCATTGCTCATTTGGTTCAGTGCATTTCTTACTTGGATTGCCAGGCATTGGCAGGTTACTGGGCTGCATATATTCTTGTTTATGCCTCTTTATGGCTGAGTGCTTTTGAGCATTGGATCAGCCAGTTTATTTGGAGACCTAATTGGTCTGGACAACACTATATTTTTGGTCATTTGGGTTGCCTATTGCACTATACTGCTCTTTGGTTGTGAGCTATTGTGCCACAAATATGGCATCTACAGCTGGTAGTGCCCTCTTTGATATTGAGAGGTTGGATGGATCAAACTTTCAGTATTGGAAAGAGCAGATTTATGATGTGTTAGTGCAGAAGAGGCAGCATAAGCCCATTCAATGCAAAGGTATCAAGCCTAATAGCATTAAACAGAGTGATTGGGATGACATGGATGAGCAAGCATGCTCTATCATTCAGGCATCACTCTCGAAGTCAGTCTACTTGCAGGTACAGGATGGTGTACAGGGTGTACACTACCATGCATATGAGTTTTATACTCGTATATGCCGGATGTATGACCATGATAGTGTTATGTTACAGCATGATGGGCTGAAATGTCCTGATGGGCTGAAATACAGCCTTGATATGCACTCCAAAGGTCGATCAATTGTGGTAGAAACAGGTCATGTTCAAGGGGGAATTCCAGGAGCAAGTCTAGCTCTCGGACTTGTGTTAGATGTTTCTATTGTGGAAAGTATGGCCACATGAAAAACTATTGCTGGAAATGGCTGAGAAAATACAAGAAGAAGAGCAAGGTTAAGAATGACAGGAAGAAGGAGAAGAAGCATGTTGAGCTTCAAGGCGTGGATGCCAGGGTTTCCACTGATAGTAGCAGTGATGAAGGCATTCTTTTGTCTATGTCTGACACCTCCTTCTTGGCCATTGATGTACCCATTCTTGGTGATTGGATGTTAGATCCATGTGCTTCATGTCATATGACCCCTCATAGGTCATGGTTCAGTGCATATCAAGAATGTATTGTGGAGAGTGGTTTGATGGGCATTGATCATTCTATGGATGTCTATGGTTATGGGGATATCCACCTTGTTATGCCTAGTGGCTCTATTCTTGTTCTATAGAGGGTTAGACATATACCAGGACTTGCTACAAGCAAGATCAGTACTGGACAGTTGGTTGAGGCAGGTTATCATGTCTCTTTGGTGGGTGATCATGCATGGAAGATTGCTAGAGGCAATCTGGTTATGGCTAGGGGATCATGGGTTGGATTCTCTTATGCATTGCATGTATTAGGTATCCAGGATAAGATGCTTATGATTAGTAAGCAGCCATCAGCTAGTTTATGGTATGCCAGACTTGGACATATGTCTACTGCAGGTATGGAAGCCCTTACAACATTGAGATACATTCCTGTTATGGATGTCTCTCAAATTTTATGTCATGATTGTGATGATGGTCAGCAGTCAGGATCCTCCTTTGTGAGGAAGACAATCAGTGAGAGGTATCTTGAGCCATTGCAGTTGGTTCATAGTGCAGTTTGTGGGCCTATGCCTACCATTTCACTGGGTGGCGCCTCTTACTTTGTGACATTTATTGATGCTGCTACAAAGTACATATGGGTATATCCGATTCGGCAGAAGCATGATGTATATGATACATTTCAGCGCTTCTTAGGTAATGCTGAAAATCAGTCAGGAAAGAAGCTATTGAGCTTGATGACTGATGGTGATGCAGAGTTTACCTCTCCTAGATTTCAGCATCTATGTGATACACTTGGTATCAGGAGGGTGTTAACCACTCCTCATCTTTCTGCTCACGATGCCTTGGCAGAAGGCATAAATCGGATTCTATTGGACATGATTTGTAGCATGCTACGGTATGCAGGTCTTACCGAATGCTATTGGGATGAGGCATGTAAGACAGCTGCATACTTGCTTAACAGGTCACCCAGGAGATCTCTGAATGGTAGAGTGCCATTTGACTTCTTGACAGGCAGGGCACCATGTTATGAGCATTTACGTGTGTTTGGCTGCGAGGCTTATGCTCATGGTTCCCGATCGAGGAGGTGTATCTTCCTTGGATACAGTGAGTCCACTAGGGACTACAGGTTATGGGATTCTTCAACTAGAGAGTTGATACGCAGCCATAATGTCTATTTCAGAGAGGATGCTATGTTTAGACAGCCCAGGACTGTGGATAGCAGGAGAGTGGTGTTCCAGGAGGGTGTAAGTGCACTGATACCTCTGAATTCTTTGCAGGGGCAGCCCATATCCCTTGGAGTGGGAGGTTTTTCCCACGGTGAGCAGGTTATAAAGTTGGGACAGCCACGATTACTTCCTGATTTTGGTCAGAGACAATCAGATGTCTCGAGTATTCCACAGGTTTATACTCCTATGGAGATTGTTGATGCATCTTCTATGGACAGTTATAGTTTACTCCCAGGATGCGGAGTGCCTCTTGCAGATGAGGATGAGGCTATGCATGGTGAGGAGGAAACCTTGGCTAATGATGCCCGGTATGATCCATTGGTTGGTTATGCCAGGACAGATGTGGTTTCTGCAGTTATTGACTCGGGTCATATTGCGCATGGGCAGGAATCATTGATATGTTTACTTCGTAAGTGCCTCCATGGCCAGAAGCAATCCCCTCGAGCTTGGCTTCATAGGTTTGATACCGTTATGAGAGCTCAGGATGTGATGCGTAGTGAGATAGGTTATGGTCTCAGTATTCAGGAGGTTGCTATCCTTCTGAGGTTACTTGCCATATGGTTCCTTATAGACAAGGATGCTTTGCAGTGGGAGCTGCATGGCCTTGATGATGTTTGTCAGATACTTGGTTGTTTCAGTATGGAGAGGGGGAAGTTACTGAGTACTCCATTGCCTGTATTGGCTCCATACTTGAAACACAGCAGGTTTGACGATCACAGATCAGTTGAGCAGCAAGTTATGGTTGATATGGCAGCCATAGTACTTCATGCATCCATGACTGTGTTGAGACTTGGTTCTCACATGTTTGCCATTGGGGCTACACTTCCGGTTCTTGTTTCCGTTGCAGTGGGAGTTGGTAGCATGATTATGGTTGATTTTGGCAGTAGGGAAGCGGTTGTGGACATCAGGTCCTTATGCTTCCAGGAGCAGCATGCAGGTGATGCAGGTTGGGTAGACCAGCAGAGGTCTATTGTAGGTTATGTGCTTATGGTCACAGGTGGTATAGAGATATTTTCTCTGCACAGTGACAGTTTGGGTGCTATGGACTTAGCACAAGAGCACGTGGTGGTGAGAGTTCACTCTCCCAGTGAGATCTGGCATGAGATCTTGGTTGACAGGCATCTACAGCTTGTCATTTTCTATCCTGCAAACCTGATGTCTGCTAGTAGCTTATCCTCTATGCACTTTGCACATTGTAAAGTGCCGATGGGCATAGGATGATGGTCTGGTCATCTTGTTTTTCAGCCTATGGCTGATTGTATTATGTGTACTATACTCCCTTAAAGGCACACTGCCTTTAAGTGGGAGGTTGTTGGGGTAAAGGGCAGTGTGCCCACCCACTTGTACAGTGCCCATGTATACTCATATATATGATAGAGGAATAAGCTGGAGTAGCTTTTTCACCACCACTTTTGGTGTCTCCTATCCCTTTGTGTGTGCTCTCCTCTCCCACAGAAGGGGTGGTTTCAGAGGTGGACGCGGAGGTGCAGGCAGAGGTACAAACTTTAGAAGACCCATCATGTGTTACAGATGTGGCAAGTACGGCCACTACCAAGATGATTGTACACAGCCGTTCGGGGGACCCTCTTGTACACAGTGCAACACAAACGACCACTACACCAGAGATTGTCCCAATAGAAGAGTGGAACCCGCATCCCAAGTGAATATGGTTGATGTAGTAGTGGCGGGGGAGGGCAACAATCCCCATTTGATTGGCGCAGTGTTGGGCGCTGTGACACGGTCACATACAAAAGGTGACAAAAGTAAGGGTGACTCAGAGTCAGCACCAGAGACCTCAGCACCAATGAGTTCGACAAGTGTTCCCCCACCGAGGTCATTCTCCTCCTCCAAGGTACACAGTACGCCTAGGAATAGACCACCCATGCTGGCTTCTGATAGTGATTCAGAAACAAACTCGAAGGGCCCACAGCCATTAAGGTCAACCACTAACTCTGGGAGTGCCTCATCCTCGGGTGATCAATCTATGCCTTTGAGGTATCATGAGGTAGTAAAGGGTGTCACGAGAGATCTTCAAACAAGTTCTGAAGATGAAGCTAGCACACCTCAGCTTCCATCCCGCAAGTCCAAAACTGTGAGGTTTGCAACAGAAGTGACAACCCTCGAACAGTATCGGGATAAGGAGGCACGAGTAGGTCCTCCCACTTTGTCCCCAACAGCACTCAACAGAGAAGAGGCTATGGGGACAAGACCTAGTTCTGCCCAGGAAAAAGGGAAAGGAGTAATGGAAGAGAAACCACTGGAGACAATGACTCACAGTTCAGACCTACATCCACATCCTCGTGTAAGCTTCGACCCTCGACCAGAGGCTAAGAGGATGAAGTTGCAAAAGGCTAATGCTAGTGTCCACCACTACTCCTTGTTTGAAGATCTTATGAGTTTCAAACCCAACCTCACTCTACGACAACTTTGTCTATTGTCCCCCCAAATCAAGCATCAGACTATTACATTTCTGAATCGCCTCCCAGGAGGTCGACACAAGGGATCTACTCCGAGTGGGCCACCACCAGAGACATTACCGGCTCAGCATGGGTCTACACCGGACCACTTCTTTGCCTACGCTGCCCTCACTTGTGAACAAAGTCCCAAGCTCACCGTGGAGATCCATGGAGTGGAGCTAAAGGACGTCTTCCTCGATGGTGGGGTGGCTGTGAACATTATGCCAAAAGGTACACTCCAAAAACTAGGGTTGAAGTTGACAAGTGATGTTCACTTTCAGGTACACATGGCTGATCAACGCAGGGTAAAACCAATGGGTGCAGTCAAAGATGTTCACATGAAGATTGGCGGAGTAACTTTTCTCTCCAATTTTGTTGTCCTTGATATGACCGAAAATGAACAAACTTACCCTCTACTTCTTGGTAGGCCATGGTTGCGGTCTTCAAAAGCCATTCAGGATTGGTCAACTGATGAAGTTCGATTGCCCCTGGGATTGACATCCCTCGAAATAGATATGGTCACAAGGCAGGCAAGGCACATACCAATAGAACTAGGAGAGGAGGATTTTGAATTACAAGCCGGAGTCGAAGAGGAGCATTGGGCCTGTGGGGACTAGCCCAGGGGTGGTGACCAAGGTATCAATGAGGAGACAACCCTAGAAGGATTTGAAAGTTTGACCTACTTGTTGGATCGGGCTGATCAAGAAGATGAGGAGGCTGTCATTTTGGATTGGATGGGAGCCCTGGGCTCATTAGCGGTCAACATGGTGAAACTATGCCAACAAGAAGATCAAGAAGAACACCTACTTGCAGTATCAGAAATCCACCCAGAACGACAGGGTCTGGCTGAACTAGTTTACAAAAGGATGCCCTTTGGACTTTGCAATAGTCCACACATGTATAAGAGAATGGTCACTAGGGGTATTACAGTGGACACCACAGATCGTACTGAGGACAATGATGGTACTGCAGTAAACATTGAGGATCGTCCAGTGGCCGACATGGAGGACATTGGTCAAAATGATGCTGACAATACTATAGGATACAATGAAGGATCTACTAGGGACGAGGCTAGTAGTGCACAACCCACCAATGGTACTTCAGAGTACAATCATGGTATTACGGCGCACAACCATGGTACTACGGTGTACAACCATGGTGTACAACCATGGTACTGCTAAGTGCAATGATGGTAATAGAGAAGACAGGAACACTAATGAAGACGAGACTGATGATGATAGTGATTTAGAAGAAAGTGACATAGACATTGCTGAACTTGAGGAGAATCACCACTAACAGCTTGAGGTCTTGGGCGGACCCAGGGTGCATACCGGATGGTGCATACCGGATACAGAGATGAGGACATGGCCGATCTCACTTTGCTTGACCTTTTCTTATCAGAAGCCAACCACCCCTCAATTCAAGACCTTCCGGAAACCACTTATGAGGTGGAAGGCTTACCTTACTGGGGCATGCTGAAACAGTCACCGAGGCATCGAAGGCACACAACATCTGCAACATCTACTAATTCTACATCTTAGTCAATGCCTGAGAACCCCCCAGTTACTTACCCCTCGTCTTGGTTGAGAGAAGTGGAGGGGGACTTTCCCCTTGAAGATACTCCAGCACATACAGGACTGAGAATGGGTGAACCAAGTACCTCAACATCCCAATGCATTGCCCCTGTTGATGAGGCACGGAACTGGCGGTATCTCAACATTGGAAGTGAGGACCAAACCCAGGCATTTGAAGTTAGCCACTTGGGTCTGGGAACATGACTATCTTCTAGCTGCAGTCACCGAACTTTTTAAAGAATTTGTGGATGTCTTTGCTTGGTCCTACAAGGATCTAAAGGGGGTGCCCGCTGATTTCATGGAGCATAGCATCGACTTATATCCCGATACAGACCCTGTGATTAAAGGTCCATACCGCATGAATCCCAACTACGGCAAGGTAGTCCAAACAGATATACAGAAAATGGAGCAAGCAGGATTAATCTACCCAGTGGATTACTCCGATTGGGTCAGTGGAATTGTCATTGTACCCAAAAGAGAGACCGGCAAACTTAGAATATGTGTTGACTATCGGAGTTTGAATGCTGCAACACGACGTGATAGGTTCCCCCTTCCCTTCACAGATAGAGTGTTGGAGACAGTGCAGGACATGCTTTATACTCATTCATGGATGGATATAGCGGGTACAACCAAGTTCGAGTGAAAGAACAGGATCATCCCAAGACTACCTTTGTCACTCAATGGGGAACATACGCCTACCGAATGATGCCCTTTGGACTATGTAATGCCCCGGCAACCTTTCAACGACTTGTAACCAAACTCTTTCAAGAGAATATCGGCAAGTTTCTTGAGGTATTTCTAGATGACTTCTCTATTTTTAATGGTAAATCGGCCTCCCATCTTGATCCGGCCATACAAAATGATCATCTACATAAGTTGAGATGGGTCTTTGATAAGTGTAGAGAAGTGCACTTGTGTTTGAACCCTGACAAATGTTTCTTTCTCGCACTCCGAGGTGTTCTCCTTGGTCATATTGTTTCTGCTGAGGGCATGACCACGGATCCCGCAAAGGTAGAGGTGATCATCTCATTGCCCATCCCTCATACACCCAAAGAGGTGAAGTCCTTCTTAGGGCATGTAGGATATTACTGAAGGTTCATACGTTTCTATGCCGACATTGCTATTGCACTGACAGAACTCCTACATCAAGGCCGATCGTTTGTCTAGGCCACCCCACAACAACTAGCCTTTGATGATCTGAAGCATTGCCTCGTGAAGGCCCCCATCCTCAGGCAGCCCGATTGGGATGTAATTTTTCATGTCCATGTGGATGCTAGTGGGTGGGCAGTAGGTGGGCAGTAGGTGCTAGTGGGTGGGCAGTAGGTGCTATACTGGCTCAACCTAACCAGGATACCAAGATTGATTTGCCGATCTACTTCGCGAGTCGACAACTCAATGGAGCCGAATGCAACTATAGTACCACAGAAAGGGAGGGCCTCGGCATGGTTTATGCCATGACCAAGTATCGTCACTACCTCTTGGGCAACAAGTTTGTGATCATCACTGATCATCAAGCTCTTAAGTATTTATTGAATAAGCCTAATCTTGGTGGCCGGATAAGCAGATGGATTCTTCTTTTTCAAGAATTTGAATTCGACATTGTGGTGAGGGCTGGGAGACTGCATCAACCTGTAGACTACTTGTCCAGGTTACATTCCGGGGAACCAGCCAGTGGTATCACTGATGACTTACCCGATGCGGGCTTGTTCGGAATAACAGCACTACCTGATGAATGCCTATTTGCGGTGGACTGCTTCCCACCATGGTATGCCAACATAGTACACCTCTTGTCTACAGGTAGCTTTCCTCTAGGATTAACTCCAATAGAGAAACGCAAACGGATCCTTCAAGCTGCTCCTTTTAAGTTGATTGCAGGTCAATTGTACAAGCTTGGGAAGGATCAGATCTTGAGACGGTGTGTGCTTCCGCATGAGACACAATCCATTCTTAAAGAGGCACATGCTGGCATAGGTGGAGGGCATATGGCCTCAGATGCTACTGCTCGTAAGATCATGCGAGAAGGGTTCTGGTGGCCCAAGCTCTTCCGCGACTGCCATGTTCATGTGACCAGATGTGATTCATGTCAACGAGCGGGCCCCAAGCCTACAAGGCATGAGTACCTCCCTCTCAAACCATTCACTCCGGTGCCTCCCTTCTATCGATGGGGATTGGATTTCATTGGACCCATCTCTCCTGCCACACGCCGAGGGAACAAGTATGCTCTGCTTGCCACCGACTATGGAACCAAATGGGTCGAAGCCAAGGTAGTCAAGAATTGTACAACCTAGGTAGTAGCCACATTTCTATATGACCAGATCATCTCTCGGCTTGGTTGTCCTGTTGAGTTGATAAGTGATAGAGGGTCTCACTTCCTAAATGACACCATTGCTGCACTAGTTCACCTGCTTCAAATAGTTCACAAATTTTCATCTCCCTATTACCCACGTGCCAATGGTCTAGCTGAGAGCTCAAATCGCACAATGTGCGGGATCGTGCATCGACTTTGCCTAAATTCTTTAGCCGATTGGGACAACGTACTTCCAGCTGCTTTATTCGCCTATCGAACGGCTTACAAGGCAAGTACTGGGTATTCACCCTTCGAGCTCTAGAGGCCGTTATGCCTTATGAATTTCATCTTGACACTCACAGGATTCTTCCAGAACCTTGAAGCCTGCACAATGGAACGCTTGTGGGATTTGGAAGCACTAGCAGAGCATCGACGTGAAGCAGTTTAGTTTGGCAGAAGCGAAAAAAAGCTTGGCATGACTGGAACCTCAGAAAAAGGAATTTCAAAGTCAGAGATTTAGTACTCTTGTATTCCAGTAAGTTTCTCAAACACAAGCCTAAGTTTGTGAGTGGTTGGACAGGTCCATTTCTCATTGCCAAGCTTATCCCAAGTGGCGGAGTCTACTTGGCCACTTTAGAAGGCAGACTTCTACCTGCCCCGGTGAATGGGTCATGCATCAAGAGGTACCATGATCAATGAGAAAACACCCTCCTAATCCTTCTCCTTCCTGGTGACATCTTCTCCCTCTGAGTGAGGGCCACTTTCTCTTTCTACAAGGGTCCTCCTCTCTGCCCCTAGTGCCACTTTCTCTCTCTACATGGCTCCTCCTCTCTCCCCTTGGTGCCAATTTTTCTCTCTAAATGGGTCCTTCTCTTTCCACCCGAGTGTCACTTTCTCTCTCTAAGTGAGCCCTCCATTTTTCACCCCGAGCCACTTTCTCTCTCTAAGTGTGACCACCTTTTTTCATCCCGTGCCATTCTCTCTCTAAAGGACCACCCTTAAAATGCGGCCTCCCTTTTTCACTCTGTGTCACTTTCTCTCTCTAACTATGGCCTCCCCTTTTCATCCTGTTTTACAAACTCCTTCTCCTTCTACCTTCTCTCCAACTTCCACCTCTCTCTTACAAAAAAAACCTTCTCTTTCCACCCTCTATCCAACTCCCTACCTCTCTCTTACAAACACCTTCTCTTTCCACCCTCTGTCCAACTTCTTCCTCTCTCTTACAAAAACCCTCTCTTTCCACCCTATGTCTAACTCCCTACCTCTCTCTTACAAACACCTTCTCTTTCCACCCTCTGTCCAACTTCTACCTCTCTCTTACAAAAACCTTCTCTTTCCACCCTCTGTCCAACTTCTACCTCTCTCTTACAAAAACCTTCTCTTTCCACCCTCTATCCAACTTCTACCTCTCTCTTACAAAAACCTTCTCTTTCCACCCTATGTCCAACTTCTACCTCTCTCTTACAAAAACTTTCTCTTTCCACCCTATGTCCAACTTCTACCTCTCTCTTACAAAAACCTTCTCTTTCCAACCTATGTCCAACTTCTACCTCTCTCTTACAAAAACCTTCTGTTTCCACCCTATGTCCAACTTCTACCTCTCTCTTACAAGAACCTTCTCTTTCCACCCTATGTCCAACTTCTACCTCTCTCTTACAAAAACCTTCTCTTTCCACCCTATGTCCAACTTCTACCTCTCTCTTACAAAAACCTTCTCTTTCCACCCTCTGTCCAACTCCCTACCTCTCTCTTACAAACACCTTCTCTTTCCACCCTCTGTCCACCAACTTCCACCTCCCTCTTACAGACATCTCTTTCCACCCTTTGTCCAACTCCTACCTCTCTCTTACAAACACCTTCTCTTTCCACCCTTTGAACAGCCCCCCCTCTCCCCCTTTACCACCACCCTTCCCCCCTCCTCCTCTCTTGCACAACAGCCCCCCCTCTCCCCCTTTACCCACCACCCTTCCCCCCTCCTCCTTTCCTGCACACCAGCCCCCCCTCTCCCCCTTTACCCCCCTCCCTTCCCCCCCTCCTCCTCTTTTGCACAATAGGCCCCCCCTCTCCCCCTTTACCCCCCTCCTGTCCCCTCTCCTCTCTCCTACGCCACAGCCCCCCCCCTCTCCCCCTTTACCCCCCTTCCTTTCCCCTCTCCTCTCTCCTATGCCACAGCCCCCCCTCTCCCCCTTTACCCACCACCTGTCCCCCCCTCCTCCTCTTCTACACCACAGCCCCCCCCTCTCCCCCTTTACCCCCCTCCCTTCCCCTCTCCTCTCTCCTACGCCAAGCCCCCCCCCCTCTCCCCCTTTACCCACCACCTGTCCCCTCTCCTCTCTTCTATGCCCCACAGCCCCCCCCCTTCTCCCCCTTTTCCCCCCTCCCTTTCTCCTCTCCTCTCTCCTATGCCACAGTCCCCCCCCTCTCCCCCTTTACCCACCACCTATCCCCTCTCCTCTCTCCTACGCCACAGCCCCCCCCCCTCTCCCCCTTTACCCCCCTCCCTTTCCCCTCTCCTCTCTCCTATGCCACAACCCCCCCTCTCCCCCTTTACCCACCACCTGTCCCCCCTCCTCCTCTTCTACGCCACAGCCCCCCCCTTCTCCCCCTTTTCCCCCCTTCCTTTCCCCTCTCCTCTCTCCTATGCCACAGCCCCCCCCTCTCCCCCTTTACCCACCACCTGTCCCCCCTCTCCTCTTCTACGCCAGAGCCCCCCCCTCTCCCCCTTTACCCCCCTCCCTTTCCCCCCTCCTCTTCTCCTATGCAACAGCCCCCCTCTCCCCCTTTACCCACCACCTATCCCCCCCTCCTCCTCTTCTACGCCACAGCCCCCCCCTCTCCCCCTTTACCCCCTCCCTTCCCCTCTCCTCTCTCCTACGCCACAGCCCCCCCCTCTCCCCCTTTACCTACCACCTGTCCCCCCTCCTCCTCTTCTATGCCACAGGCCCCCCCCCTCTCCCCCTTTACCTACCACGCTCCCCCCTCCCCCTCTCTTGCGCAACAGGCCCCCCCCCTCTCCCCCTTTACCCACCACCCTTCCCCTCTCCCTCTCTCCTGCGCAACAATCTCCTCCCCCTCTCCTGCGCAACAGCCCCCTCCCCCTCTCCTGCGCAACAGGCCCCCCACCCTTCCCCTCTCCCTCTCTCTTGCGCAACAGTCTCCTCCCCCTCTCCTACGCAATAGCCCCCTCCCCCTCTCCTGCGCAACAGTCCCCTCCCCCTCTCCTGTGCAATAGTCCCCTCCCCCTCTCCTGCACAACAGCCCCCTCCCCCTCTCCTACGCAACAGCCCCCCCCCCTCTTCCCCTTTACCCACCACCCTTCCCCTCTCCCCCTCTCCTCTGCGCAACAGTCCCCTCCCTCTCCCTTGCGCAATAGCCCCTCCCCGCTCTCCCTTTACCCACCACCCTGCCCCTCCCCCTTTCTCTTGTGCAGCCCCCCTCTATCTGCCTACGTCCCCCTTTCCGGAGCAACTCTCCCCCCTTCTCCTCCCTACACCCTCTGCATCACCCCCCCTCCCCTCCTTGCTCCAACCCCCCTCCTCCCCCCTAGTCTACATCCGTCCTTTTGCTCTCCCTCTCCACTGACACCCCTTCCTCACTCTTTTCCTCTCCATTGAAGCATGGGCCTACACTGGTGGCTCTGCTAAGGAATTCTCTCGTAGCAGATTCCGGGCTTAACCTCGACATCAACACCTCCTCCTCCCTCCTTGCCTCTCCAGACCTTGACATCGACACCCCCTCCGTACTCTTTTCCTCTCCATACGACCCCATCGTTCATGCCTACCCGTGCCTCTCGCCACAAGTACAAACCCAGATTACCCCGCGATACTTTATTCGTTGACTTCCATTGGGCTCGAGTAGGCCACAAGACAAGATCGGGACCATCTTCCATGGCATCACTTTGCAAACGCACCACTGATGACTTGGGTGCCAGGTCTACACCACAGAGCACTTCGAAACAACCTCGAGCAGCTGTAGATTCACCTCCCTCCAATAGGATCACTATCATATTGGATGAGGAGCTATCCCCCTTTTCGAGTTCCTTTGATTCAGATCATGGAGGCTCTGACTATCTGCCCCCCACAGGTACAATCAAAACACCATCCAAGGCATCCAGTGGGCACAGTGGTCACAGTAACGGTGGCGGTGATTTGGCCCCACAAAGTACGGCTTGTGATCTTCCACCCCCAGCTTCATCCTCCTCGATCATTCGGGTGGTTTTCAAACCTTTCCTCTATCCCACACTCAAGCTGTCTAGCATCTTGTCACTTGATGAGATAGCCCGCATGTCCCTCGTGGAGTTTGATGATGTCACACTTCCCCAAGTGGACGTCCAAATGTGTACTGCGTTCATTCAGTCTTATGACTTTGCAACAGACACATTCGGATTCTTGAATTCCCGTCACATGTTCACTCCTAGTCTCGTATCCACATATCTCCGTCTTCCCACACTTCCCTTTTTGCCACCTCACACCGGCTCACCCACATTCCTGTCCTTCTTGTCTACCTGTAAAACTCATCGCAGAGGACATGAGTGCAAGAAAGTTCTCGAGGGAAACAGTCGAGAGGCGCTTCTAGCGAGGTATTTGTTCACACACTTCTACTCTGCCCCAGGCCACTTCTTCATCACCAAGGCAATCCATTCTGCCTTAGACTCCATTCCCCTGCCTTTCGTAACACAGTTCGCAAGCGTCGGGGCACATATACCTATACTTGTGGGCCCCACCTCACCTTCTTACTTCATCAGTGGAAGGCCAACCCTCCTCCCATTGTCACAGGTCGCCTCCCTTCATCATCTCTCTCCCCTCCTGTCACCCCCTCTTCCACATCGTTCATTGTCACTTCCAGTGTTCCTTCCCCCGGGACTGCCTCTTCTCCTCTTTCGCTCAGGAGGACACCTCGGTGAGCACCACCTCATGAAGTCTGCACCGGAGCTTCTTCAGTATATTCTGTTACCGGTGCCACAGGGTTACCATCAGTGACATGTCTTGTATCTCCATCAGTCGTGCCCGTGCCAGGACTTGCCTCTCCATTAGTCGCACTTGTCCAGGCTTCTCCACAGCGATCTCTAGACTTTCAATGGGAGGGATTGCACTAGGTACACCTCCTGTTGTACCAGTGATGATGACTGTTGTACCTGAGACTTCCTCGACAGGTGTATTGTTACGAAGGACTGCAGCTGTTTCATCTTCACTCCCTACCACTTTCACTGATGCAGTCATCACCACAGTTTAGGCGACCTCTGACCATGTTTTGGACCAGGTGTTGGACCTGAATCTTAGCCTGGGACCTGACTCCCACTCCCACGGGCTTTCTCAGGAGATGTCATCCCAGGGTGTACTTCACATTTCGGCCTCCCCAGGCAGAGACAGGACTAGAGACAGGAGTGGGAGCCCCTCTCGCGGAGATGCTCCATCGGCCACTTCAACATTAGAGGAGGTATTTGAGGGAGGGATTCTGCCCAAATCTGTGGATTGCCCACCCCTTCATGAGAATGATATGTTCACAGCTTACATAGCTGCTTCATCGGGCCCACCTCTTTCAAATATTTCCCTGGTGGAAAAACAGAATGAAGATTACAGCCAACTACTATCTGTCCTTCACAAAAAACGCTCACCTGTATGTGGGGAAGAGGAGGATCTCACTCAAATCTTCACCATTCCCTTGCAGGACTGCCTCGCACAGAACAAAAAGATCTCCAGGGCCCCGACATGTTTTGTGCACTTGGACAAATTGGCACCTACAGGAAACCTGTCAACCGAGGAAGAGGGAGCTCTCCCTGACATGTTTGAGGAATTGGGGGACGTCATTAATTTGGCAGACAGGATGAATTACATCGACAGGTATGCGTGGATGAAAAGGTCCCTGCATCTTGCTCAGCGTATCATGGACGACACCTTCATGCAGCTTGGGACAGCGGTCTTCAATTCCACAGGTTATGCTCATAAGCTCCTCTCTCAACAGCAACATTTAAAGTTAGAATTCGAGAGAGCTGAGGCAGCCCAGCAGCACGCTACTAGCGTGACACTTCGACAACAGGAGGAAAGGTGGCAGAAAGAGAAGGACTCAGCAATACATGAGCGTGACATCGCTTGGAATATTCAAAAGGCTACCCTTGAGGATCGCCTCCATAATCACAGGCAGGAATGGGAAGCAACAATGACATCTTTACGTAGCCAACATGCTGCAGCTCTGGCAACTTTGCACAGCCAGCATGTCACAGAGGTGACCAGATTTCACCAGGAGATTACCAAGTTAAAAGAGTCTTTGTCTTCCTCCGAGATTGCCAAAGAAAAATCAGAATCCAGAGTGGTTGAATTGAAAAAGAAGCGTTCCTCCATGGAGGAAGAATTCACAGCTCTTCGGATGCAGTTGGCCACCCTCCAGACTTCCCAGTCCACCTTGCAAGAGCAAAAGGATCATTACTACCGGCGATACCACCGATATAAAGACAAGTATGAAAATCTGAGAAATGTGATGGACACGCTTGAGTGTGAGGAGGAAGCACCCCATCCACAGATACCTATGACTGAGCCAGAGCAAAGGGATGCACAAAAGGCCACAGAGCCAGATACGAAGGCAGAAGAGGAGAAGGCAGAGGAACAGGCTACTGTTTACCACCCTCAGTAATCTCATACAAGGGTTGATACATGGATGTTGGTGTTTGGGTTTTTTTTTGCACTGTTAGATTTTGCCAAGCTGTTTGGCCCTCACTATAAATATCAGTGTTTTACCTCAAGATGTACTCAGTTTTTTCTGCAATTTTCCATGCTGTCCCTTGTCATGCAGCACTTTATTTTTCACGTTTCAACTTAATACAAATCTTGGATTTACTCCCACGGCCAACCACATGGTCTGTACTCTTTCCTTTTCCCACTCCATCACCATATCAATGGTTTGTAAGTTCATTTTTATTTTTCTTTGACGGATTCATCCTCCCTTTCTATTCACCGGGACGGTGAATGATCGTGGCAGGGGAAACTGTTACCTTATCACACGACCACCTGTCGATAGGCGTTGACCACATGACGACATCTGTTGACCACATGTTGACCATGTGTCAACACAAGTTAGCCACGCGATCACACGGGTTCATCCAGGAGTACTGTTTGAGGCTGTCAACCAGAGGTCGACACATGTTAACCACAGGTCGACACATGTCAACCACAGGTCGACACAGGTCAACCACAGGTCGACACAGGTCGTGTCCAAAGTGATCTCATCAAGAGCTGTGCACATGGAGAGTGAGCTTAGCACATGGAGCAGTCAAAAGTATTTATATTACACAGTGGTTCAGTGATACAGTGGTGCAGTGGTGCGGTGAACCAGCTCACCTGCACATGGAGAATTCATACCATCGGGCTGGCGAGTTAGGGAGTTAGAAAGTCGCCGAAGCCATCAAGAGGTGTGGTGAACCAGCTCACCTGCACATGGAGAATTTATACCATCAGGCTGGCGAGTCAGGGAGTCAAGAAGTCGCCGAAGCCATCAAGAGAGCCAGCAGTGCAACGGCTATCCTCAACAGCTAAGGCGATAGAAGGATGACCAATGGGAAGAAAGGGGGGGATTCTCAGCGAAGAAGGGACCCTCCAAGGCGGGGGATGAGGATGAAGGAGAAGGGAAAGAGAAAAGGAGGCATTCGGCATTCGGCACGGGAGCAAAAGAGAGGAGAGTGAGGAGAGATAGAGGCTAGAGCTACGAGCTCGCCAAGGAGAGAATGTGGAGAGACTTGTGTGCACCTTTTGTCTACTATGGGGATAGACTTGTGTATTCTGGTGATTTGTGACTTGTGTATTCTTGTGACTTGTGACTTGTGACCTGGGGACATGTCCAATGATATGTACATTGGCCAACTCGGTCACTTTCTCATCTCTCTTGTCTCTTCCGGATATGGGGATTGTTCACCAGTGTAGGATTTTCTTATTTTGCTTATGTTGTGGAGTTCACCGGTGATTGTCATTTAGCATAGTGCACTTGTACATCATCGTTCATTGCAGTATAGCATACAACACTCGCACACTACTGCACGGTGTGCTCTGCACGATCCATTGCATTAGAGCATTGCAAAACTCATGCTTCTCACGCCAGTGGCCTTTGGCCTCTGGTAACACCTCCGGAAGGATAGGAACCCCTCCCCTCAAACACTTGCTATGGCCCTGTTTAGCCCCACTAATGCTTTTTTTGAAGTTCTGTTAATCATCACTATATAGCGATGATTATCCATGTTGCTATATAGAGATGTTTATTAGCATTGCTATATAGCGACAGTTTATAGCGACCGTTCTTTTTCGATGCTTTTAACGACTTTAATAACGACGTTTGCGCTCATAAATTTTTTTTTTAAAAATGTAAAAAGCGTCAGTATTTTCGTCGAAAAAGGGCCTATGCCTTGTAGTGTGAATATATGAGATTTTTTTCATCTCAAACTTGGACATGAATATATGAGCTTCAAACTTAATGTACATGCTCTTGTACTTTTATTCTTTCAAAGGATCAAACATGTATGAACATGAAAAAAAATTTATCATTGGGAAAAACTATCTTTAAAGGTCGATATGGGAAAAAACACTCTCTGTAAAACATCGCTATAGGAAACTGTCTCAGTGTCGCTATATAACAACCTTCTACAAGTTTGGCAAGTGTTGCTATATAGCGACTCTGTATAAGCATTGCTATATAGTGACACTTGCCTAGAGTCGCTATATAGTGACACTTGACTAAACCCGCTTTTCTTACTGACAATTAGCACCCCACATGCACTAAACGTCGGCCCTTAAGCATCAGAATAGGGCCCATGTGTAGTAGTGGTCACTAGCGTGGTGGTTAGCTGCACACACAACAAGACAAAGCACCCATAGATGCATGCACAGACGCGTTTACTGAACTAAATAAAAAACTTACGGGCGCGTCTATTTTTGTGTCTGGAGACCCGCGTCTAATTGCACGTCTATATATCAGACACACGTGTGTATAGACGCGCACTTAGAGGCTTAAATAGGTGCGCTTATAAACACGTTTATAGACGCAAATATAGACGCAAGTCGAACAGACAGATGCTTATATAGACGCGTTTTAAACGCACTGATAGACGCACTTTATTTTTTTTTTTAAAATTTTACAGAATGCTATGTATGTTGTGTATGCTATATATAGTTACAAGAATCCCATATCCACATTGTGTAATTCAATTCTTATAGCCAACAGCATTTTAATTACAATTCCAAATAAAACATTACAACTCCAAAATGCAATAAAATTGAAAGCTCAAAAAGTGCTTCTATATACATATAGCACAAAGCTAAGCCACGTCATGTGGCTTCAAGTATAAAATAAGAGGAGTGTATATACAAGAGGCACGAAGCCAAGCCAGTGGCTTTAAGTACAAAAAAGAGTAGCTAGCACTACTTCTACGACTAATATATGTTCTCCAGGTCCTCGCTCCCTTTCACGCTCCCTTTTGCGCTCCCTTCTGCGCCTCCTTCCTCCTCTTCCTCATCGTCTTATGCACGGGCCTGTAAATAAGGGACAATATCAATGTATGAAAAATCAAATCTTTACTTATAATTTTGGCATTATTGAATTAATTTCAAATACCTCCGGAGCTGTTCCAGTAGCCCGGGTATACTGCTCCTCAGTAATCAACCCGTCATCATAGAAGTGCCTCCATGTATCTCCTCTGCGATGGTGGCGGTGGTAGGCTGTCTCCACAGGAGTAGGGTATCTGCCCACGATCTCAAGCTGCATGATGACACACTTTGTGGAGGGATTAGTACAAAGAAACAACCTCCTAATAAACTACATAAGCAATATAATTTGAGATCGATACTTACAAATTGGGCCTCCCATGATTCAACACCCCCTGCTCCAAAATGCATGCTTCCATATTCCTCCATCTGGATCCTCCGTGCCTCCACGTGCTACAAATTGGGGTCCTCCCTCGCTGACTTCATTGCTTTCTTTCACTCATGCTTGTGAGCGGTGTGGGGCGGGCCCCTTGGTGGTTGACCTCCCTCAAGCCTGGCAAGCTCCGCTAGTGCCTGCCTCTTAAGCGAAGATCTTTTATTGCCAAGTATCGTAACAATATTTGACTTGGTCCATTTATCTGTGAATTGGCGATTGGGAGGGTTAGGATACCTAGAGTGAACAGCAACGAGGGTCTCATCAGCCAACCTCTTTGGGTGGTCTTTGTAGTGGATAGAGCAATCTCTATAATTGTTAGCAATTACAGAGCGCATGAATGCCATGATGTCCTTCCCCCGCGCATCCATCAAGATGCCTCCTGTCTAAGTGATGTCATAATAAATCGTACCATCACCCGAAGGCACGTCTAAATCATCTAAATCATCATCCTCCCCACCGCCACATGGCCCAAAGCACTGTGCCATGCATCCCCCACCGCTCTCCCTGCTACTACGCCTGCTACCCTATCGTGTCGAGCTCGTACGCTGGGCCACTCGTAGCTAGAGACTGCACGAGACTACGCTGACCACTCATAGCTAGAGAACCGAGTCTCGACGGCACAGGAGTACGTCGACGGCTCTGCGAGACAGAAGGACCTCTTAACGGCATGGGGGAAGGGGCATAAGACGGGATGGTAGAAGGGACATAAGACGGCATGGGGGAAGGGGCATAAGATGGTATGGGGGAAGGGGCATAAGAAGGGGCATAAGACGGTTGTGTTGACTCCGCTGGGGTGATCTCAGGTGGTGTGGGGTGGTTTGGAGTCTGTAGTGCCGATTCCTGGGGAGTGTTTAGAGTACTCATCATATACCCGTACAACTCCGCAAGACTAGGAGGGTGCCCTAAAAGGTTATATAAGTCCTTCCAAATAGATTCTCGGAGATCAGGTGAGTTAGAAGTGCTTCCTGGCTACATGTTGAACTGGAAAAAAGGAAAAAAATCTATTACTGATGAGCTGAGAAGAAAGGGGAAGGGAAGAGAGGCTTACTGTCGGAGCGCGTCTATAGATGTGTCTAATTTGCACCTCTATAGACGCATCTAACAGAGTGTCTAATAAAGCGTTTAACAGAGAGTCTAACAGAGCATCTATAGACATGTCTGTCTGTGTCTGTAAACAGCTAGACACGTGTTTAGATGCGCATTTAGACGTGCCTATAGACACGCTTTTAGACGCGCTCTGAGACTCACCTATAGACGCGCTCCGACAGACGGGATTTCTAAAAAGTAGAAAAAGACATTGCGCCCGACACACAAACGTGACACTGATACCCAGATCATGCGCTTCTTGGATACGAGAAAGTACAAATCTAAAGAGAGCAAACTTTCAAACAAGATCAATTGCAAAAAGACTTACTTGGATAGAGGTATGGAAGGTTCTTCTTCTTTTTCAAAGTTTCTTCTCCTCCTTGTTCGTCTTCCTCTCCTTTAAGCTTAGAAGTAAGTGTGGGTGCCTTCCTCTTAAGTGTAAGCTTGGAAGTAAGTATGGGAGCCTTCCTCTTAAGCATCGAAACTATGGATCTGCTAATAAGAAAGGAAGCAAGCCGCGCAAAGTATAAGTAATGTGAAGAAAAGCAAAGCGAGCATGCTAAAAAGCAGGTTTAAAAGCCGCGTCTATAATTGCGTCTAATAGTGTGTCTATAGGCGCATCTAAATACACAGCGTAGACGCTCATTTAGATGCGCCTTTAGACGTGACTGTAGACGTGCCTTTAGATGTGCCACAGAGTTTAAATTAAACATTTGAAGAAGTGCAAATTTGGTGGGTTGTTTGTTTGTAGGATGTCTTCATGTTCAACAAGTAGCTCCAGTGAGGATGAATCCCTCCATATCCACCATCGCGAAATGTGGTTGGAGCAAAAAATCAAATGTCTATGTGATTGATGTCACGGAAACATGCATCGTGCACGCAGGATTACACTCAATCATATCTCAAAGTATGGAGAATGGGATGTGATTGTAAACAGGGTAAGGGTTTGTAAGTTAAGGTTGATTGAGATACCTATGGGTGTTCATATGTTTGAGTTATGATCCCGTTTTAATTTGATACAGGATGCAGTGCCACACCCGCATATGTTCCCCTATGCTCGCCATGAGGAGATGAAGCGTCGGCGATATGAGGTGGGATCTTCAGGAGGGACCATTAGAATGCATGGAGTGATGGTGATAGTAGCCCTCCGCCATTACCTCATGAAGCCGTGGAGGAGGAGGTGTTTGATGATATGGTGCAGGATTTATATGTCCATCAAGGGAGGGATGATAGCATGGAGCAGGATGATCTTTTTACTGCAGCATCGACTCCACTGTTTGAGGGGTGCACATTCTCTATTCTATGTGCCTCCCTTGAGTTACTAAACTTGCAAACCATCTATAGATGGAGCAATGCAGGGTCAATTACTCGAATGATTTTCCTCATTTATGGTCTTCACGTGCAGGCTATTGTGTAAAATGCTTCCAAGGGAGAATAAACTACCGACCTCAAGAGATATGGCAAGGCAACATGTGACCTCTCTTGGAGGATTAGATTACAAGCGCATCCATGCATGTGTCAACGATTGCATTTTGTTTTGTGGACTACATAAGGATGCAAGAGAGTGTCCTACTTGTGGAGAGGCAAGATATAGAGCAGATCTCAAAACCTTGGACGTGCCTCAAGAGAGACCAAATGGGCGTGTTTTTTTACCTCGTGCACCGTGGATGTTATCAAAGCTAGAGATGGCGACGGTGAAGCATGCTATTATTACAATTCGTACTCCCACTGGATGCATGAGGTGTTTGAAGGGAGCCTTTACAAAGAGCAAGAAAAGAGGTGTAGAGCAATTATATGGCTTGAAATCTCATGATTGGCACAAGATGCTCCAAGTAAGTATTTTATGTGCATAATATCTTTTTCCTTTCAAATTTGTGAGTGAATAGCTATAAGCAACTAATCAACCACCTCCTCGCGGGTTCAGTTCATACTACCTACTAGCATTTCACGTAGTGCATCGAAGGATGTGAAAGATTGTATTTACAAGATGGGCGAGCTTGTGAGGTACTTTACATGATACAAAATATGATGCGTATCAATGCTCCGTGCAAGTTTGAATGCATATTGCTAATATGCTGTACTTTTTCATTTCTAGGTATGTGAGCTCAAAGGAAATAGATCCCACCACACTTGAGAGAGGTGGTTTGTTTAGTGGAGGAGACATTTCCACGTTCTATTCTCACAAGCCAACTACATCTCATAGTGCATTTGGTGGATGAGATTGCTATATGCGGTACTATACATGCACGATGGTTGTTCTTCCTGGAGCGCTTCATGAAGACCTTGAAGGGCTTCGTGAGACAAAATGCAAGACTCGAAGGTAGCATGGCCGAGGGTTAGTTGGTACAAGAGTCACTTGTATATATTTCTGAGTTTCTTGTTGATGTGGATAGCTCTCTCCCACGACTATGGAGAGATGATGAAGACCTAAGGATGACCTCTATTGTGCCTCAAGGGAAAGGATGCAACAAAGTAATAGACACGGAGTTGCATAATAGTATCAACCTCTTTTGCGTGCTTAATAGTGATTTGATGAAAAGATGGGTGACAAGATACAAGGATGCAAAGGCAAGAAGACAAGAAGAAAGGGCCCTCTTTCGTACACACCACGGATCTTGTGTGCCATACCCTCAGTATCTAAGAGCACTTCCAAAGGATATTCATGTGGATTGGCTACTTGATGAAATGGAGAAAGCAGAGAAAGATGAGGGGATGCATATCACAATGGAAGAATGGGAGTATGCTAGGGGATGCATGAGCAAGGTTAGTATATAGAATGTTATGCATAAGTTAGGAGCTTTCAATAATTTAGATTGCTTATTTAATTGATTTTTTCTTGGTGTAGTGCACTATGTTCAATGCTATATGGTGTGAGGGCAAGCATTTTCGAACACAACGGATTGATGATAAGAGAAACACACAAGATTGTGGCGTCATTGCTAGCTTTGAGGGAGCCAATGGAGCCATGGATGATTATTGTGGCATAATCCAAGATATTATTATGCTTGACTTTCGATGCTTCTTTGTGTATGTTTTGGATGTAAAGTGGTTTAAGGACGTGGTGGAAAGAGGCCCTCATGCAACAATCAAACGCCATGCAAGTGGCTTTGTAACTAGACTCCACAAAGTTTTGGAAAAGTAGGAAGGCCCACACTAGTACTACCGCAACAATGTGAACAGGTACTGTGCACACATATAAAAATACTCGCTTTTAAATATTTGATGCAAGAAAAGTAACATGATTGTATTTGTGTTTGAATTAGGTTGTCTATCAACCAATGGTGGATAATAATAGATGGTGGCATGCCATACCTATTATGCCATGTTCCAAAGTGATGTATAGTACATTTACTAATATGGAGCGTATGGAGGATGATCATGGCCATGGACGTGATGATGACCGTGATACGAGAGAGGAGGATGATCATGAGATAGGAGATACAGATATTGAGGCCATTGCCCATGAGGACGAGCCTACCATTCGAGATGCTGATTTCGATGAGCACATGAGTGGCACAAGTAGTAGTGGGTTGAATGTATTTGTAGATCTAAACACTTGTTTGGATTTTGAAGTAGATAGTTTGGCAAGGGTTGATCTCATTGAGGATGAGATTGAACCGTAACACCATAATTGATATTGGCAAAACTATTTTACATATTGTCTCATTCTCCTCATCTCACTTAATTCTTGTATATGTGGGCTTGCAAAAAATTATGTGCTTTGGTAATCATGGGCAATGTTTGGAAAGCAATGATGTACACCAAAATCTCACTTTCTGTATTCTCCGGTTTGCGTCTATCTACGCGTCTAAATGTGCGTCTGATTCTCAGTGTAAACGCGCAAATAAACGCACTAATACACGCGCAAATAGACGCGCTAATAAATGCAATGTTAGATGGGCCCGTATTTTCTCAGTTTAGACGCGCATGTAGACGCGGTAATTTACACGCAAATAGACGAGCATTTAGATGCGCCCATAATTCCTCTACTAAAGCAACGCCTATAGACGCGCTCGTTATTTTGCGCGTCTACCAAGCGCGTCTATAGTTGCTTTGTGTTGTTGTGACACTAGGATATTAATTGCCATCAGTGCGATAATTTGCTTCTATTATTACAATATGAATGTCATATGATTCATTTGTTTAGGATTTAGGATTTGTTTACAATTCATTCATTTAGGAGCTCTTTCATTTGAATCATTTGGATCTAAGATGTGGTATGTGGTCCAAATTGCTCCTCGAAGGAAACATATTTTTAAAGATAGGGATTTGGATATAGAGATGGCACCGCCAATAGATCCAAATAATGATGCCGATGGATCTAGGAAAGAGGATGAAGATGACGATACGAGCCAAGAAGAAGGTGGCAATATGACACTGTAATGGAGGAAGGTGGAGATCACAACATTGGGGAAGAAGAGGGAGAATTAGAGGGTGATCAACTAGAGGATCAAGTCTTAGGTAGACATACAATAGAGGATGATGATATAGGTGATCAACTAGAGGATCAAGTCTTAGGAGACATACAATAGAGGATGATGATATGGGTGATCAATTGTATGTAAACCTAGAGATAGACTTATTTGGCATGCAAGACCTAGTCCAAGGCTAAGCCATTGATGTAAGTGCTACTGATTGACTATTTTGACATCGAGAGGGTTCCTATCTTTGGCCCTCTCATTTTTATAGTGGCATTTTATACATTTGTATGTTAAGTTTACCATCAATATATGAGTGTTCTGATCTCAATTTTGGTGTACATACTCTTATATTTTCTATCTTTTAAATGAATAAACTTGTGGTCAAAAATTATTTTGGGTCCCCTTGGAAACAACGTTCTGTAAAAATGTCCATATGGAAAATTTAACCCAGAGTCGGTATCAATGATGGTGACAAAGTCGGTGCAGGTGTCGGTATTTTAGTCGGTATAGACGTCAATATATATAGAAGCCTATACCAACTAACATACCGACACCTATACCAACTTTGTCACCGTCCTTGATACCGACACCTCCACTTGCCTACGAGCTGCCATATCTACAATTTTTACACCCGTGCCTTCGAGATGTCGGATTTGAGACCTAAGATACCCCATGTGTATGCAATTAATTTGAAATCAGGCTTCAAGGAACATGCACATGTGAAATCGAGCCTCGATGATTAGAAGACAAATGCGTGATTTTAATGCCATAGCCATGAAACCTTTTGATGTGAAAGCCTATAAATACCTCCACCGCCTTTTTGACATTTTCTTCTCAATACATTGGATGCAAGACCTCATTTTGAGACCTACATGCATATGTGAGACTGAATTGGACCTTATAAGAGGATTTTTATTTGGTCAAAATTTAAAAAGCTTGTGCATACATTATGTCTCCTTAGTTATATTGATGTTATTTACCTTTACTTATTTTGAGCTATAACTATATTTTAAAATATTAAAGAGTTGAGTGTTACATTTGAAAATATTCAAAAGACTTCCACATTGTCAATAATTTTAAGCCTCTGCATAAAAGATCACTAGTGAATTTCCTATGTTAGAAGTCATGAGATTACACCTACTCAATTATTGTTGAAGATTTATTCCGAGTTATAATTTTATCATTATTTTAGTAAAATAAAAAATTTGAGTTGTACTTTCATCTTAGAAAATATGAGATAATTGAGACTTTCATTTCAACATCAATTGAGTTGTACTTTTATCTTACAAAATATGAGATAATTGAGACTGTCATTTCAATATCATTTGACAATTTGACATTGGACAATTCACAAGGACATTATTTATTGTCCTTAAAATTTTTTTTCAAAGTCTCTTAACATTTTGTGATATACAAAAGAAATACAATAGTGTTTTACGAGCTGAATCAAGATAATTACCTTATATTATATATCTTATAAAAATGAGAACATGTTGGCTTAAATGTTTTAATATTCTCTTTTTTTAAAATGTAAAAAGTTTCCCTACATTGAGAATACAATGTTTTTACTTAGTTCTTAGATAAACTTTAGGTGCTTGCAATTTATTACATAGGAAAGGAAACATTCTTGCTGATTTGTTACATCATGGCCTCACTTGTTATATAGTCGCTTATAAAAATTCACATTTGTTAGATAGCGATAAAGAGCAGAAAATCCTTTTCGTACCTAGTTAAATTTCCTAGTTTGAATTTACTATATAGGTGTAGACTCCGGTTGGTGAAGCAAACTTGAAAAGGAAGGGCTAAGCCGAACCGAAAGTAGAGCATCTACGGATGATTACGAGATTAAGCAAAGAGGAGGATGAGTACAGCGTGTTCATCACTTTGTTTGTGCGATTCACGTTTGGGCATCTGCGGCCGGAGCGAACAATAACCAGGAGGAAGGCCATTTATGCTGTCCTTCATCGATCTCCAGTCCAGCCATGGCTATCTGTGATACTTCCGTTTCAGACGGATCGTTTTTCGCCGTCTTGCTAAACATCTGGGCGAACTTGAAAATCACCATCCTCATTCTCGTCACCATGTCGCTACAGGCTGTACTGGTGCTGGGAGGATTCTTCAGAAAGCGCACGCTCAACCCGTTTTTTCATGCCGGAATGTGGGTTGCCTACTTGGGCGTAGACGTTGCAGCCGCATATGTGTTGGGCCTCATGTTGGGTTCTGGATGCGACAATGTCTTCTCGTTGTGGGCGCCCTTGGTGCTCTATCATCTTGGCGCACCCGACGCCATCAACGCTTACTCCCCAGCGGATAACGAGATGTGGCGTCGATCTGCTTTCAAGATGGTGTTGGAGGCTGTGGCGGCTGCGTGCATAATTAGCAGGTCTGCTCGTTGCCATAGGTACATGTCCGTCGGCGTCCTGCTTTTCATTCTGGGAACGTTCAAATATGTAGAGAAGGTGTACGCTATGCGGTGCGGAAGCGCAGGGCAAGTACTGATATCTGCGCGCCCTATATACAACTACATGGCGTCGAAGGAGCAAAGAAAGCTGGTGGTTGCTGGCGACTTGGAGTGTTATGACAAAGTTCACAACAAATGGGAAATTACTGGGTCGAAGATGGTGACTTACGCCGACATCTGCGGAAACGACGATCTCAAAGACGTCAAAGATGTGTGCCTCGCCTTTGCCCTCTTCAAGATTTACAGGAGACGCCTCACCAATTTGCGTATACACCAGAAAGACTCCGACTACGAGGAGGTGAAAAGAATTCTTCTTCCAGAAGAGCCGCAGCAGGAAAAGGTCTTGGAGCTGATGGACCTGGAGCTCAGTTTCATATTCGACGGGGTGTTTAGCAAAGCCGCAGCAGGCAGGTGGTATCAAGGAATCGGGGTGGCGAGTAGGGTTGTGAGTGTGGCGTTTCTTTTGATGATTTTCTTTGGTCTCGTAGCTGGTGACGTGATGCATGTGAGCTGTAAGTGGAGCAGCGTAGGAGCCTTCGGCCAAGTGCAAGCGTTGACGTACCTGCTAGTGTTGGTGGCCCTGTTGCTAGAGTGCTTGCAGCTCCACAAACTCTTCAAGTCGAATTGGCTGCGGGTGTGGCTGGCGTGCACATACATCACAGAGCAGCGCCTCATTGTTGAAAGCAGCACAGACGTTAGAGGTTTCCGGAAGAGCTTCCACATTTTTAACGCGAAGGCCATAGTTGCGAGCCTTCGCTACATCGGAAGGCCCAAGGAAACTCACTGGCGCTGCAGGATCGAGCAGCGCTCCATCGTGGTCGATTGCTTGAGTTCGGTGTGCATGCATCACCTAATTCTGTTTGAAATCGAGACGTTGCGTAAGGTAAAAGAGACGCGGGAAGCCATCTCTCATCTTGCCCTCGTCGACGTGCACACGCTGCAGGATTACTTGATCTCGAAGATGACGGAGAGGTTCAGAGGCAAGAAGGACCTTGCTCGCGAAAGGGAGAAAATTGCACATAGCTTACCCACGTTCGACGCCTCACCATCACAAGCAGGCCAATTATTCCCCAGCTCCGGGTCGGGCTTGGAGGAGGCTGTTGTGCACTGGCACCTGGTCACCAGCGTCTGTGAGATGGACCTAATTGCTGATGAGCCGAGGATGAAAACCCCCGTCCATCTCTCAAAGGATACTAGAGTGAGCATTTGGCTGTCGAGGTACTGCCTGCACCTCATGCTCAAGCGGCCCAAGCTTATGCCCGAGGATCCGGACCTCGCCACAAGCCTCTACAATCGCCTCAAAGAGAAGCTGAAGGCGATGTGCACTGCGAATCCTGAACGCATCAATGCAGCTCTGTTGCGAGATTACAAAACCGGGGACGACATAAGCACAGAATCCGTGGATCCTGCCATAAACTATGGCCGATACCTGCTACGGGTGAAGAAGGCGACTATGTGGGAGACGGTGGCAAAGGGGTGGGTGGACATATTGATCTACATAGCCATCGCTGAGAATGCCACTCCGCACACGGAGCAGATGGCAAGAGGAGGAGAGCTGCTGACGCTCTTATGGATGTTACTTGGGCACCTCGGTTTTGGACAGAATGTAGGTCCCCAAGGAATAGTATAATCAATAATACGACACGTTGGTCACAAGATTTGGCTGTGAATGTAATTTCTCCTTGCAAAAAACTATTTTGAAAGGATCTAGCAACATTTTCCTTAGGAGAGGGTTGGTCCTATCCTAACAGAATATATTTCAATGGGATGCTACCACGTACAGTTGTCTACCCAGAAATACCCATTGGAATCAAAAGAGCAATGAAAATAGATATTTCTAGGATTGATGATTCCAATAGTTCTAATCTGACAAAGTTCTGCGTTACATATATGTCAGCTCATCTGGTAGAATGAGATGAACTACTCACCCACCACACATTCCGCCTCGGTCACCAATAGTGACAATATCTCCTTGCAACATGCAATTTGAAATTCGAGAAATGTTGAACTTCCCATATGGCAATGCAGCAAAGTGTTATACAATTTGAATTGTGTTCTTGATATCAAATCCATCCTGCACCATTGATCGTTATTAGCAGTGTAACCCAATCCAGTCCCAACTTCCTGAAACTTAATGGCAGCTTGAACAGCTTGGAATGTCATCCCAAAATTACTTGGCCTTTTCAATCTTCCTCATTCTAAAAGTTCTGCTTTTAGCATTCCTTTGGGTACCGGGAGCGAGCTTTTGCACACGGTGAAGAATGAGGTGGAACCAAAGTCGAGAAGAAAAGCTCTATGAAAGAAAGGGTGTAGCGAACTTCCGTTCGTGTCAACATGTAAAAGCACCTTATACTGTCAATTCTAAGGAAAAAATAGTGCTAAGAGTAGCTCACAATTTACACCATATTCTAGGACATTTCCTCCCAAATGTTGTAAAAGTTTGTAGACTGCGCTAGGATCAAAGAGATCAGGAATCGGCATCACAGCTGGAGTCTCATGCTGTCCCCAAAATGTTCCCTAAGAACTCAAAGTCGAACTGTTGGTGGATGGAGAAGATAACTTTCAACTTTCAACTCATGCTGCTCTAGAAGATTTTCCAGTGAGCGAGGTAGCGAGTTTTGCATATCACACAGAATTTGCTCATAGTATAGACTTGCAGATTGCAAAGATTGTGCTTTTGAGCTGATCTAGTGCGCATATAATTGGAAGAAAATGGGCATCTTAGCGACATTCACGCTCTGCAACATTTGTTGATTTGTGCATGAAAATCTGGCTTCACGAGACGCCAACTAGAAGGGCCATGTGTGGTGAAGGCATGTGTAGCCACGCAATAGCGACGCTGAACTTGCTGATAGACGGGAGGATAAGTAGCAAAACCCCCTCTCACTTGGGTTCTCTCTGTTTTTCCTAATTCCTTGCACATATCTACTTTTTTGACTCCATGCTACGTCTTCTGCAAAAAGAAATGGAGGAAACCCATGGCTTGAGCTATGAGATTCGAGATCACTACCAAAGTTACCATCTTCCTAAAGGTGAAGTTGGGGAAAGTATCAGTCGGCATGTAGAGCGGAGTGTGGATTTTGATCATGTAGATCATGACCATTGTAAATCATATGGCCCTTAAGGAATCAAAGAAAATATTGGTGATGTCTGCACTTCATGGATGCATAGCAACAAACTGTGTTGTGTAAATCTAATGTGATTTATGATGGCGGCCAGCATAAACGTTGTTAGCAATACACCAGATTGACATGAAGGAGAGTGCACTGAGATCGCTCAGCCACCGATTGCAGAGGAACTGCTTGCGAGAACGGGATCCACCAAGGTGTCGTTGCCCATGATGGACGGTGGTAGCAGCTTGAGCGACCATTGATCAGTTTTAGAGCTGTAAACCTGCATAGTCGCATCCGCTTTGTGTAGAAGAATAATCCACTAGCTGCTGCTAGCAGCATCCCTTACAATCGACCAAATCTTCCCCAATTTTGTCATAGGAGGATTGGAAGTGAGATTGCCACGGAGGAGGCCACCGAGGGCCTAGGCATTCTGGAGGGCGGAGGAAGTGAAGCGACGGAGGGCGGCCATCTGGGGGGAGGAGGAGGAGGCCAACTGGCTGAGCTGGGCGTTCATAAGTTGGATACGGCGAGGGTCTCCACCTGAGCTCGCAGTAAGATCAACGAAGCACCCACTGTTTGCATGGCTTGCGTGAGGGCAGCAGCCTGCATGGTCTGCATCTACGTCGCTAGATGAGTTCTCACTGTTGATATCGACATCATTGCCTACCGCATCGAGCTTCCTGGGCTTATCCCCGCACAGATTTGCCTTGCATTCAAACATATCCTTGTCGCTGCCCCCGATACCTCAGCTATCCCTGCACTTGCATCGCTTCCCACCACTTCGTACTCCGTGCACTCACATCGCTTCCCACCACTTCGTACTCCCGAAAACTCCGCCTTCAGCATCCCGCCAGCTCCTCCCCTCAAAGCATGCATCAGGAGAGTTTGGTTTGCCACGAGTCTTGATGTGGACGAATTCGGCGTCTATGCGTTACGTTCCTATACCTTGAATTGTCATTCCTATACCTTGAATTGTCAGAATCAAGCGTTCCTACACCTTGAATCGTCATTATCATACCTTGAATTAGTGAGACCTCTAGCCATCTCATTCTCACTATGACCTCCTCACCGGTGGTCCAAGATTTTGTCACACACCTCAGCACATCAAATAGTTGGTCGAACTATTGAAGCTTTCATTTCTTTTGAACAAAGAAGTACATCTGGGCTAGAGAGTATGAAGATAGTGGAAGAGAGGGAAGGAGTCTCACTTGGGCTTTCTCACATACACAATGGGGGAATACACACAAAGGTGGACGCTGAAAATAGTTTTCCTCTTCTTAGTTGTGTAAGCCAAAGGAACTCTAGTACAAAGAAATAGAAGAACCCTATATGTGGGTCTCAAACCAAACTCAGCTAACTAAGGTGGCATACTAACTGAGCCACGAACTAGAGTAGATAAGGATAGCTATCATCTAGCTATTATTCATGGGCAGTGTACCAACCGCATCTGCAGCTAACAAGTCGGTGACATAAATGCACAACGGTCACCCTGGCATATCACGAGTGGAGCTCGATATCTCAACACTCCCCCTTGAGCTCAATCCCAATTCCTGCACACCAAGCAGGTCTCTGAACTTGCGCAGCTTCTCTGCGCCCAATGCCTTTGTGAATACGTCAGCTACCTGATCCTCTGTGCTGACATAAACTAGATCAATAAGACCTAGTAAAACCTTCTCCCGTAAATAGTGATAATGCACCTCAATGTGCTTTGTTCTAGCATGATAGACTGGGCTATTTGCCAAGTGTATACTGCTCATGTTGTCACAATAAATGACAACTGGCCCATCTGTAGACTGATGCATATCATAGAGTAGCATATGCAACCAAGCTACCTCACATGCATCCATTGCTGCACCCCTGTACTCAGCCTCTGTGCTCGACAAGGCAACTGTAGGCTGTTTCTTGCTGCTCCAAGTGACTGCAGCACTCTCAAAAGAGAACACACATTCACTGGTAGATCGTCTATTAGAAATACTACCAGCCCAATTAGCATCAGTGTATCCATGCAACTGTATCTGAATCCCAGCCTCATAAAATAGTCCATACTGCAATGTGGACTTCACATACCTGAGTATGCGTCTAGCCGCATCCAAATGCGGTTTCCTTGGAGCCTGCATAAACTGACTTACCAATCCAACATCATAAATTAAATCTAGCCTGGTAATAGTCATATAAATCAAACCTCCTACTATGCGTCTGTACATAGTAGGGTCTTCCAGAAGCTCACCTGCATCTGCGTTTAACTTCACATTCTGCTCCAAAGGAACTGAAATAGGCTTACAGCCTGTCATCCCATATTTGGACAGCATGTCCAATCCATACTGCCTCTGCAAGAGCTGTATCCCACTTGGTGATCTAATCACCTCAATGCCCAAGAAATAACGCAGCTCTCCCAAATCCTTCATCTCAAACTTCTGCTTCAATAGCATTTTCACATGAAGGATACCTTCATCACTATCACCTGTGATGATCAAATCATCAACATAAATGACAAGCAGCATAATACCTTTCTCTGTTTTTCTCACATAAAGTGAGAAATCTGCCTTGGAAATTTGAAAGCCAATAGTGACAAGATACTGTCCTATCTTGTCAGACCATGCTCTAGGTGCTTGCTTCAAGCCATACAAGGCTTTCTATAACCTACAAACAAACTTAATATGAACAGCATAAACATAACTTAGTGGCTGCTTCATAAAGACCTCTTCTTGCAAATCACCATGCAAGAAGGCATTCTTTACATCCATCTGATGTAAAGACCATCCCTTTGATGCAGCCATAGCAATGACTGCTCTTACGGTTGCAATCCTTGCAAGAGGACTGAATGTTTCTTCATAATCAATGCCATATGTCTGTGCATACCCCTTGATAACTAATCTTGCCTTGTATCTATTCACAGAACCATCTGCATTGTGCTTCACCTTATAAACCCACTTACAACCAATTGCATTCTTGTCTTTAGGCAAAGGCACCAATTCCCATGTAGCATTTGCTTCCAAGGCATCCATTTCTTCATCCATGGCTTTCTCCCATTTTTCTTTTCCCATGGCTTGCTCAAAAGAAGTGGGTTCTGGTTCCTGTATCACTTTGACCATATATGCATAGTGAATGGCTGTAAATCCATCATATTTCTATTGAGATATCGAGCTCCACTCGTGATATGCCAGGGTGACCGTTGTGCATTTATGTCACCGACTTGTTAGCTGCAGATGCGGTTGGTACACCGCCCATGGATAATAGCTGGATGACAGCTATCCTTATCTACTCTAGTTCGTGGCTTAGTTAGTATGCCACGTTAGCTAGCTGAGTTTGGTTTGAGACCCACATATATGGTTCTTCTATTTCTTTGTACTAGAGTTCTTTTGGATTTCACAACTAAGAAGAGGAAAACTGTTTTCAGCCTCCACTTTTTGTGTGTATTCCCCCATTGTGTATGTGAGAAAGCTGCAAGTGAGATTCGTTCCCTCTCTCCCACTATCTTAACATGGTATCAGAGCCTGGTTCGTGGTAAGGGGCTCAAGAAAGCAAACCAACTTCGCGGTGTCCTGGTAAGAGGACCACTGTTGCTTTCCTTTTTCGAGTTTGGGAGCAAATCTCTGCAGGTAGCATAGCTGAAAGTGCAAGAGTGCACTGTCTCAGATTGAGACGCCCTTCGCGGTGTGGCGAGAGGGCATTTCGGGGCCCGTTTTGAAGGCCATTTCGAGGCCCGTTTTGAAGGCCATTTCTGATTCGAGGCCATTTCGGTGCCCGTTTTGAAGGCAGGAGTTCTTCACAGGCACTTAGAAAAAGGCCCTCTTTTTGGTTGTGCGACCACTGCTCTGCAGGTCGGTGAAATGTTGTTGTAGAAATTGCATCGTATGCCTGTGTGCAGAGATATTGGAAGTTGTAGAATCATCCTTGTTGCCTATTGATGCAAAATCGTCACTAGGAAGTGACTGTGTGGTCAAATACCACTTTCATCAGTTTTGCAGATTTGCCCGTGTGAGGCAGAAGCTGTGTTTTTTGCAGTGACATAATATTTTGCAATGTTCTATAATGGCGTTTTATTCTCTTTCACATATTGTCACAGAAAAGATTGACAAGAACAACTTCCAAGCATGTAAGTTTAGAATGACGAATTTCCTTATGGGAAAAGGGTATTGGGAGTTCATTACAGGAAATGAAGAAGAACCAGTTCTTCCTAATGTTCCCAATTAACAGGAAATGCAGGCATTTAAAGGATGGCATGAGAGAGCCAGAAAAGTTATGTACTGGCTGTCTATCAGTATTTCGGATTCTATGATTGTGCATATTCAGGATGCAAGTACGCCAAAGGAGGCATGGGATACTTTGGCAAAAATGTACAGCAAAAATATGCAAGCCAGGAAAATGTAGCTCAAGCAGGAGTTGCACAATGTGTAGAGAGAAAATATGAGCATTAATGACTACCACATGAAGGTGAAGAAAATTGCAGATGCACTTGCTTCCATTGGGTCATCAGTGGAAGATGATGATCTAGTTTCTGTGACCTTGAATGGTCTAGGAAAGGATTATGCATCGGACATCCATTGCCGTCCGTGAAAAATTTCATGATTTTGAGGAGTTGTTTGCTCTTCTAATTTCTGAAGAGCAGAGAAATGGTGGTGCATCTTCTTCAAGAGGAACTTCAAAAGAAATTGTCTTCTACTCAAATGCTGGAAGAGGTAGAGGAAGAGGTAGAGGAGGCCGATCTGGAGGCTGTGGTAGAAATTAGAATATGCAGCAAACTCAAGAAAACCAGTCCTTTGGAGGAGGACGTGGTAACTCTAGAGGCAGGGGGAGCCAAAGAGGTCGTGGTGGATGGCAAAGAGGCCAAAATGTAAACAACAATGTTGAATGCTACTATTGTGGTAAAATGGGTCATATGGCTAAAGACTGTTACAAAAAGCAGAATGACATTATGAATGGAAAATTGCAGCAAGGCAATTATGCATCTTCTAGTAGACAGGGTGATGACAGAAATGAGCATCTGTTTATGGTGCAACACATGACCAATTCTGTGACAAGTGTAGAAGAAAGCAATGATGTGTGGTATGTTGACTCAGGTGCATCAAACCACATGACAGGTCATGCAGAATGGATGCAGGATGCAAGGAAAATGGAAAGACCAGGATTTGTGGTAATGATACTGCACATCCTATTGTACAGATTGGTAAAATTCCTTTGTCTATGCAGGATGGGAAAAAGAAATACCTGTCTCATGTATTTCATGTCCCGAACATCACCAAGAACCTGGTTTCTATTGGTCAAATGGTTGAGCAGGGCTTGCAGGTCAGATTTAATCCTCATGGATGCTTTGTTGAGGGTATGAAAAATAACGGTCGCTTGATAGCAAAATGAAAGAAGAAGGGCAGGATGTTTATGTTGGATGCAGACATGCCTGAATTGAGTGCAGCAATGTTTGCACATGGGACCGATGTAGTTGCAGATATTGATATCTAGCATAAACGCATTGGTCATGTTAATGTACAATGACTTAAATCAATGTAGGCCCAAAATATTGTTGCAGGATTGCCTAAATTCAAGGTTGCAGAAATGCATAAGGTATGTGAAGCCTATCAATTTGGAAAACAGGCAAGAACCATTTCCTAGGCATGTTCAAGAGAGTAAGAAGCCATTGGAATTAATCCACTCTGATGTATGGACTACTAAAGTTGCATCTATTGGAGGCTGTCATTATTTTGTTACTTTTATTGATGACTACAGCAGAAAAGTTTGGGTGTATTTTATGAAAAAGAAAAGTGAAGTGTTTGGGCACTTCAAAGCTTTTAAAGCTATGGTTAAAAAAGAAACAGGCTTGCAAATAAAATGCCTAAGGTCAGATGGAGGGGGAGAGTACCTCTCAAATGAGTTTGCAAGGTTCCTGCAGGAGCATGGCATAAAGCACATGCAGTCATACCCCACAGTAAAATGGACTTGCAGAAAGGAAAAACAAGCATATTGGAGAGGTTTCTCGGGCCATGCTAAATGAAAAAGGCCTACCAGATTATTATTGGGCTGAAGCAATTGCTACAACAGTTTACATAATGAACAGGACTCCCACTGCAGCAATACATGGCATGACGCCAGAGGAGATGTATACTAGTAGGAAACCAGATATTTCTCATTTGAAAATTTTTTGTTGCATTGCCTATGTTCATGTGCCAGATGAGTTGAGGTCCAAGTTGCATCCAAAAGCTGAGAAGTGCATCTTTATTGGTTATTCTCTACAGCAGAAAGGGTATAGATGCTATAAACCTTCTACTCGTAAGTTTACAGTGAGTAGAGATGTTGTTTTTGATGAGATGAGCAGCTGGTATAAACCAGTAAATGTGATGATTGATGTAGATGCACAAAATGGTAATGCTGCACAGAATTCATAGTAGCAATCACAAAGTATTAGTGGACCTACAATGTCCTCTAGCAGTGGTTCACATACTTCGCCATGGATAGGCAGATTGAGATCAGGAGAATCTCCACAAAACAATGTAGATAGTGGTATGCCAGTATCATGAAAAGAAAAAGAGAAGGTAGATCAGCCCATGTTTGATGTGAATGCAGGTCACTCTTATGTGGATGGTGAATCCAGTGGCTCAGAATAGAGCATTGATGATGAGTTGGGTATTCCTTCTATTGCTACATCTGGAGCAAGGAAGACCAAGGATGTTTTGAGAGCACCTGGAAGTGAGCCTATTTTGTGCAGGTCTACCAGAGCTAGATATCCTATGGATAGGCTGAAATATGATGGATTTATAGACATTCACTATGCCTATAGGGTCAAAGTGATACAAGAACCAGAACCCACTTCCTTTGAGTAAGCCATGGGAAAAGAAAAATGGGAGAAAGCCATGGATGAAGAAATGGATGCCTTGGAAGCAAATGCTACATGGGAATTGGTGCCTTTGCCTAAAGACAAGAATGCAATTGGCTGTAAGTGGGTTGATAAGGTCAAGCACAATGCAGATGGTTCTGTGAACAGATACAAGGCAAGATTAGTTGTCAAGGGGTATGCACAAACATATGGCATTGATTATGAAGAAACATTCAGTCCGGTTGCAAGGATGGCAACTGTAAGAGCAGTCGCTACTATGGCTGCATCAAAGGGATGGTCTTTACATCAGATGGATGTAAAGAATGCCTTCTTGCAAGGTGATCTGCAAGAAGAGGTCTTTATGGAGCAGCCACCAGGTTATGTTCATGCTGTTCATCCTGAGTTTGTTTGCAGGTTGAAGAAAGCCTTGTATGGCTTGAAGCAAGCACCTAGAGCATGGTCTGACAAGATAGGACAGTATCTTGTCACTATTGGATTTCAGATTTCCAAGGTAGATTTCTCACTTTATGTGAGAAAAACAGAGAAAGGTATTATGTTGCTTGTCATTTATGTTGATGATTTGATCATCACAAGTGATAGTGATGAAGATATTGTTCATGTGAAAATGCTATTAAAGCAGAAGTTTGAGATGAAGTATTTGGGAGAGCTACGTTATTTCTTGGGCATTGAGGTGATTGAATCACCAAATGGGATATAGCTCTTGCAGAGGCAATATGGATTGGACATGCTATACAAATATGGGATGACAAGCTGTAAGCCTATTTCAGTTCCTTTGGAGCAGAATGTGAAGTTGAGCACAGATGCAGGTGAGCTTCTGGAAGACCCTACTATGTACAAACACATAGTAGGAAGTTTGATTTATATGACTATTGCCAGGTTAGATTTGAGCTATGCTTTTGGATTGGTAAGTCAGTTTATGCAGGATCCAAGGAAACCGTATTTGGATGCGGATAGACGCATACTCAGGTATGTGAAGTCCACATTGCAGTATGGACTATTTTATGAGGCTGGGGTTCAGATACAGTTGCATGGATACACTGATGCTGATGGGGCTGGTAGTATTTCAGATAGACAATCTACCAGTGGATATGTGTTCTCTTTTAGGAGTGCTGCAGTCACTTAGAGTAGCAAGAAACAGCCTATAGTTGCCTCTCTTGTCGAGCACAGAGGCTGAGTACAGAGGTGTAGCAATGGCTGCATGTGAGGTAGCTTGGTTGCATAAGCTACTCTATGATATGCATCAGTCTACAGATGGGCCAGTTGTCATTTATTGTGACAACATGAGCAGTATACACTTGGCAAATAACCCCGTCTATCATGCTAGAACAAAGCACATTGAGATGCATTATCACTATGTGCAGGAGAAGGTTTTACTAGGTCTTATTGATCTAGTTTATGTCAGCACAGAGGATCAGGTAGTTGACATATTGATGAAGGCATTGGGCGTAGAGAAGCTGCACAAGTTCAGAGCTCGTGATATGCCAGGGTGACCGTTGTGCATTTATGTCACTGACTTGTTAGCTACAGATGCGGTTGGTACACCACCCATGAATAATAGCTGGATGACAGCTATCCTTATCTACTCTAGTTCGAGGCTCAGTTAGTATGCCACCTTGGTTAGCTGAGTTTCATTTGAGACCCACATATAGGGTTCTTCTATTTCTTTGTACTAGAGTTCTTTTGGCTTTCACAACTAAGAAGAGGAAAAATGTTTTCAGCCTCCACCTTTCTGTGTATTCCCCCATTGTGTATGTGAGAAAGCTGCAAGTGAGACTCCTTCCCTCTCTCCCACTATCTTCACAATTTCAGCCTATCCACAGGATATCTAGCTCTGGTAGACTTGCACAAAATAGACTCACTTCCAGGTGCTCTCAAAACATCCCTGGTCTTCCTTACTCCAGGTGTAACAACAGAAGGAATACCCAACTCATCATCGATGCTCTGTTCTGAGCCACTGGATTCACCATCCACATAAGAGTGACCTGCATTCACATCAAACATGGGCTGATCTACCTTCTCTTTTAATTTTCGTGATACCTGCATACCACTATCTGCATTGTTTGAGGAGATTCTCCTGATCTCAATCTGCCTGTCCATGGCGAAGTATGTGAACCACTAACACCTATTTCATTAATTTTGGACTAGTGCACTGTCCAAATTCGTTTTGTGAGAGAATTTTGGATAAAGCATTAAAAAAAAAGAGGCTCTTATAAAACAAATCTTTGAGTCAAAAAGTAAGATTTTAAAAAATCAAATTAGAAAAAATGATGTGACATGTTATTAAAACTAGAGTACATTAAAAAAAGAGGACTTCATGTTGTTAAAAGAGACAAAAAGTAAGATTTTAAAAAATCAAATTAGAAAAAAAACTACAGTACATTTAAAAAAAAGCATGACACATTTGTACAAGAAGTAGATCATATAACTCAAAGCCATATGGTGTTAAAAAACACCTTCCATTAGCTCAGCCTAGAAGATGTCATCTTTGTCTCTCTTGTCTATTACAACTTTACATTAGAGAACTAAAAGTTCTTTATGGAACTGTAGTTTCATTTCTTGTCTATTACAGTTACTTTAGAAAACACATAAGTCTATGGAATTAAATTTCACAGTTACTTTATGTCAGGTATCACATCAAGAGGATAGCCACATCTATAATTGTGGATGGAGGGTGGGCTACAATTGCTTTTTGGTACTTGGTCCAATTTTTTAGATACAAAATGACACCACACTGTCAACATATATGGATTTGCATCTCTATGCATTTATAACATGTACCATTCGAGCAATCATTAAGGGCGACATTATGGACCCTCCCATAAGGCAAATAGATAATGGCTCAGAGGAGTGTGAAATGAATGCCGTCAAAGAGTCAAAGGGGATAGAAGACCTCAACTCTACAAACATGGCTTCATTGGAAGAATTGGGAAGCTCTTTTAATGTTAGGGTTATGATTCAACATAGACCTCAGTATCTTGAATTTGGGGGAGAGGAGATTTCAATCCTCTCTAGAGCTTCAAATGAGGTCACTAACAATGTTATGATGGCCATTCTCAAGTTTGATACAAACTTTTTCTCTGCTTGATAATTCAATATTTTGATTAAATCTAATAAGCTAATATTCATTTATTTGTTGGTGCAGTATAGTTATCTCATGATTTTGTAGAGCCGTACAAAACTGTGTGTACATGTTGGATTCCCTCCTTTGTCCTATACTTAGCGATAGCAGAAAGACGATAGCTGATGTTTGTAAATGGTTACAGCCTTTACATTTACATGGCGTGCGAGTCCTATTTATGGCATATCACGAGATGTAAGTATCATGGCAACCTTTATTTTCATCTTATACTGACAACATTGTGTTAAATAATAATGGTTCTTAATTATTCATGTAGGGAACATTGGAGTCTGGTGGTTTGGGACCTTGAAGACAACTATTGTTGGTTTGTTAACTCGATTGCAAGCTTTCATGGCTCAGTGCAAATTTAAGTATTCTATTAATCTGTTGTTACTTCTATATTATGTACCTTATGTAATAGACACACAGGTTTTTTAATATGTCATGATGAGCAGGTCGATTGAGAAGTTGGTATCTGCTATCAGAGAAATAGGACAGTACAAGGACTCGCTAGACTTTCAAAAGTGTTTAGTAGTAGAGCAGGAAGATGGGCATAGTTGTGGGTGGAGAGTTGCCTATAACTGCATGTTGATTTTCAAAGAAATTTTATCACTTAAGCCACAGGTCTCATCGGAAGACTCTTTGGAGCTCAAATATTCAGAGGAGGATATACAATTATTTAGGGCTGAAATCATTCAAGACCTAATTGCTGCCATTAGAATACAATGTGCAACTGAAGCAATATCAGAGCTTGCATTTAAGGAAGAGGAGACTGAGTCTACTGTGAAAGCACTGCACACTACAGAAGAAGTAGAGACTCAGTGTACACCTACAGCACCAAGCCTCCACTAGAAGCATCAGAAGAGTTGCCACAGCCTCCGCTTGCATTTAAGGAAGAGGATATTGAGTCTACTCCGAAAGCACTACATACTACAGAAGAAGAAGTAGAGACTGAGTGTACATCTAGAGCACCACAACCTCCATTGGAAGCATCAGAAGAGTTGCCACAGTCTCCACTAGAAGCATCAGAAGAGTTGTGATGCATGTATGATGTTGTGTTTGTATATATGCATGAGGAGCATATTCTCATGATGTTGTTTATTCCATGAATATTATGGTTGACATTTATTTGTTGCAATGTATGAATCATGATGTAGTTTTTGTTGATTATACACCGATTTGTGACTTATTACTTAAGTGGCATTTAGTCATGATATTTATATATTTATTTCATGCACACAATTTCATGATATGAATGTGTGATGATGTGATTATTTGGAAATATAACCTTCTGTGATGAGAATTTTGATATGAATATGTGATGATGTAATATTTGTAATATATTTCATGGCAAAGTATCAATTTCCAATGCTCCACTCACTTAAAGTACAGCATTCCCAATGCTTTGCAAAATTTTATTCAATTGGACAGTCTCCACTCACTTAAAGTAGAGCATTTCCAATGCTTCTCTCACTTTATTCCAACCCTTATCCTTATCATAGCGAACACATCGTGCCTTAGTGCACTTGTATTCTTCCATCGTAGTCCTTCCACAAACACTCTCTTATTTCTTACATCCTAGTCCTTCTGATTAACTTGTATTCGTCTTTCACTTTACGTCTTCCCTCACTTTCTATCACTCTTGAAGGAGGGGCAGCTCACTGTGCATCCCTCGCTATCGCTCCCTCACTCTCCTTCTCCCACTTTCCCTCTAAGACAATGACTAGTTACTACCCGACTTCATTTACTGAACTCAAATTGTGTCTTAGATCTCTTTTGTATGGACCAATGAAGGGAAAATCATTCGAGGAGGATAGGTTACTTACATGGCTGCTTGATTTGAACTCAGCAGAAGAGGTGAACATCCTTAGCTTTCTTTTTCGCTTCTTTAAATCAGTACTTCTTATGCTAATGAGTTAAATTTTTGTATAGGATATGGTGGTGGCTAGAAGCTGTATTGAAAAAAATGGTGAAGATGAGGAAAGCCAAGAGAGAAAAGAAGAGTTGTTGAATGCTTACAAGTCGGTGGAAGATTCAAAACAAGTTGTGAGGAGATTTGCGATGCCAACCCTAGTTACGCATGGCCTGCAAGTTTAAAGTCTGCTTGTTTTCATGAAGCCAATGCCATAGTAGGCACTTTCGAGGACATATTCTCTCTTAATGACTTAATAGCCAAGTGATGGAAATTTATACTCTATTTGTTGTGCCAAGTCACATTGCCGCATTACTGTGCTGATAGCACCTACTAACTTTCGAGCCGATCTGCACATCAAAACATATAACAACAGTGAATATGTGCATTGCATATCAATCTACATGTCAAGAAGTGACAACAAGTGTAGTCTATACTTACTCTAACACAGTGCCATGGACGAATGTCATTGAGTTGGCAAAGAAGCACTTCTTAGCAAAGATGTCCACGACTACCAGACTCCAATGTGAGCTGCATTATCAATAAAGAATAATTACTGTGTTTGAGACAATTCTAGCAATGCAATAGAAAAAACAAGTAGGGTTTGATGCTTACTTCTCATAATATGCTGTATAAATAGCTCGTGCCTCATTCATAGGCACGTGCTTCAACCACTTGCAAACATCCTCTATGGTTTCTTCTTTGTTGCTAAGCACTTCCAAAATAAGAGGATCGAGCATATATGAAACGCTTTGTATATTTTGCCAGAAATTTGCTATAACATTACTATATTAAAAAAAAAAGTATTAGCTTCTTGGGTTTAATCAAAATAAGCAAAGTATAAAGCCAAGGAAAAGGCTGCATCAAACTTGAGGATGGTTGTAATGACTTTGACATTAACCTCTTTCTTAGGATTCAAGAGGATTAAAATCCCTTCTTCACCAAATTCAAAAAAATGAGGTGGTTGTCGAATTAACAACATAGCGGTGAATGAACTTCCAATCTGCTCCAATAGAGTCATATTTTCATGACTCATCTTATTGAGAGAGTAGTCTACATCGTATTCTTCTTCACTTGCTATGTCTTCTACATCCTCCTTATGCTATAAAAATATAAAAAAGTTATGCGATGTACACATCCCAAATAAAGGCTTAAACAAGTAGATAAGGTTTCATACATGCTTTCATTAGAGTGAGTCTCTCCTCCTTTTGGAGCAAAAATTTAAAAAGTAAGGTTTCTCACATGCTTTCATTAGAGTGAGTCTCTCCTCCTCTTGAAGGAAAAATTTAAAAAGTTATGAGATTTACATATCCCAAATAAAAATAAAGGTTTAAATAATCATAGAAGTATAAAGATAGCATGCTTTCATTAGACTCAGTCTCTTCTCCTCTTGGAGGAAAATATAAAAAAGTTATGAGATTTACACATCCCAATTAAAGGCTTGAACAGGCATACAAATATAAAGATAAGGTTTTATACATGCTGCAATGTAGTCATATTTTCAGGTTGTTTCCCAATGGTAGCAATTAGATGCTAAATACTCTCAGCCTAAAACGCTAGCAGATCGGCTTCTGTATATGATTCCATTTTGCCTGGTAACTCCAAATCAAAAATCTCTCTAAGGAACAACATGCAGTTGTAGGCAACTCTCCACCCACAGCTGTGCCCATCTTTTTGCTCCACTGGTAGACGTCATTTGAATTCTACTTGGTCTTGTTGCTCCGTGGTTGTTCTAACAATAGATACTAGCCGATATGCAACACTGTCCATCATGACATATTAAATATATTAATATGTCATGCTCATAAGATACAAAATAAGAAAGTAACAAAAATTTTAAGAGAATAATTACCTTGGGGAGTTGGCATGATAGCTTTCCATTGAATTCATAAACCACAAATGGTTGACTTCAAGGTCCCAAGCGATCAGACTCCAATGTGAGCTACAAGACCAGAATAAAAATGATTATTGTTTTACACAAACTTGCCAAAGAAATAGTAAAAATAAGGTTAGAGTTGATACTTACTCCTCATGATAAGGCATAGAGATGACTCGCACTCCATCTAAATTCAAAGGGCTTAACCAGGTACAAACATCTTCTATAGTCTTTTGAGGAGAGCTAAGAATAGAAGAAAGGAGAGCATCGAGCATGTAGACATGATTCTGCACTGCACTAGGAAGCTGAGAAATAACTACACTGCACCAAGAAATAAACAAAGGTTAGCTCATAGAATTGATTTGGATTCTGCACTAGGAAACTGATATATAACTACACTGTAAACAAATAAACAAATGTTAGCTCATTGAAGTAGCAAAAAATAAACAAACGTTACCTGAGAATGGCTAGGATAACATTATCATTAACCTCTTTTAAAGGAGTGGAGAGGATTGAAACCTCCTCTCTAACAAAGCTCAAATACTGAGGTTCTCGTTTCAAAACGATCCTAACTTCAAATGAGCTCTCGATTTTATTCAATGCAACTAAATTTGCAAACTGTCATAGCTTGTATTCTATGTTTGCAGTCATTCGGCTTTTCTATGGTGTCTTTAAAGTTCTTGTGCTCATGGGATTCTTAAATCAAATTTAGAGGTGGTTGCATTGCTGAAGTAGAAGGGAGTGCCTCCATATTGACTTCATCCATTTCTTCTCCCTCTATTGCCTGTAAACAAATATGAGAGGTTAGATTCATTATCTTTAAAATTAAATCTTATTTAACAAATTGTATTTAGTTGAGAAATAGAGAGTTCATACCGCTAAGTATTGTAGTAGTGGCCTTTTTACATAACCCTGCGAGCCATAATTATCAAAGAAGGCATCATCATCTTTGTCTTCATCCACCAACCTCTCTCTGAACGGGTATGTAAGTCCATCTTTTCATCATCATCAACTGGGACATTATGATCTTCAAGGTAATCATCCATGTCATCAGTGTCCTTGTGCTCTATCTTTTTTCATAACCAGTGGTTAGATCTGCTTGAAGCTGAAAATAAGCCATGAAATGCTTGTTTTCAATAATATTTGTGGAGTTGCCTTTTCTGAGGAGATCCTCAAATAAATATCCCATCTTGCACAAGGTGACCTCCCAACCTGCCGATAGCAAATTATCCATCATGGTAAGCAAGAGACTCCCACTTTTTGCAGGACTTCCATAGTTGTTTTTTTGATAATGTATGGACTTGGGAATATCTTTCTCTTCTAGCATCAATCTCAAATTATTTGAATTTCCTCTTATGTTCTTTTGTAAGGAGTGATCAGGGTTGGGACTCCACATACACGAGAAGAATGATTCAAGAGATTGAATTGCTATGCCACATTCTCTCTTGCCTCTCTTTGCTGCATAAACACCACTATATATCTTCAAATCTGATGAATATGCTCGCTCTAGAGTAACCTGCATGGCTTCTTTGTCTTTTTTATCAACAAAAATGACAATGTTGCAAAGTGCCACTTTGCTAATGGTGGTATATACTATTCTATCAATGAAGTTATGGATATCATCGCTAGAAACTTCATTGATAAAGAATAGTTGTGGCTTATCCCATGCTAACTCATTCTTGATGAAGTCATCTTCTGAAACTCCCCTAAAGTTCACAAGCTTTCCAAAATCTACCGTAACCTCTACATTGAATTGAAAGCTTTGGTGCATATCTGTCGGCATCCTTATCTCGCTGATTAATCTTTCCACATATGCAACCACTTGTTGTGGGATTTCTTTTCTCATGTAAGAGGTTACTATTTCTGACCCATCTTCATCCTTTTTAATCCACCTGTTTGCCCATAGCTTTACCTTGGGTGTTGACAAAGAAGCTATATGCTTGACCACATTATAGTCGATGTTACAATGAGTAAGTGGAATTTGTTTCTCTGACAGCAAATACTTAATGGCACTATGCACTACATCATGCCTGACCTATACATTGATGCATTCTTCCATGTAGTGGTCTTTGTCTTTCTTTCCAAGAAACCATTCTTTCTTTAAAGTTTTTTGTGCTGCCATGGGTGCATACTTGTCAGGTAAGTACTTTATAGGCCTCCACATCCTTGCCATCAACTCCTTCTTATCCATTACCTTTGACTTTTCGGAGATAAACAAAGGAGCTTCATAGGGCAACTGTCCACGCTCACAAGCAATGCACGTTTCAAGCATCTCATTGAACACTTCAACAGGATGAAATATGATAGAAGTGTAGTTGGCATATCTGTCCCTCACCACCTTGAGGCTTGTCATATTTTCTTCTCTCTCTTGAGTTCCCCTAGGCACAACTGCACTCAAAGAAGTATAGAAGTTTGTGAGTATGTCGGCGTCTGCTTTTGTGACCTTTTGCTTCAAATCAAGATTTGGAGAACCAAATGTTGTCCATCTAACCCTTGCCTTCTGTAAGACCTCTGATGTTGAGGATATCTTACGCTTTCCATGGACATAATGATTAAGTCTTTCAGACTCAATCAAATACTTGATCTCATGCTTGAATATACAGATTGTTGCAGGATAATAATGGAATGAACTTATGTGTGCAAATTGTTCTGAAGTGAGTCTTTTGACCTCCTTTGCTTCTTTTGCGATCTGATTACAAGCATAAGCCCAATGTTGACCATCAATGGGCTGGAATCTGCAATGAAGGAGGAATTCCTTCTTTGCTTCCTTTGGCATATTCTCACCTTGTTCATGTGGAATATTTTTAAGAGTGTCTTTAAAGAATCGACTGAAGGTTTCCTCAAAATGTGTAGGCCCTGTAAATGTTATTTGATCCAGAAAGCTATTTTTGATTTGACAAAACATTATTGGGCGCAGGACCACATTGCTTGCCACAGGTTTCTTTCCATCTCTCAAAGCCTCATATATTTGTAGTGCATAGGATATATCAAGGCTTCGGCTATTAGTAAAGAGAGCTGCAACTTCCACATCTTTGGCATTTACAAACCACGTCCTTTGACCCCAGATATATCCCACCACACTATTCAAAATTTTTGGACTTGTGTAAAGTCCAATTTGAGAAATGGACTAAAAAACAGTCCAAAAATTTTGAATATACTAGTAATGTTGTTTTTTGAACTAGATTTGCCAACTCAAAACAAAAGATTTAATGATTAAGTGCTAAGAACATCAATGCATAACCAAATCTCTTACAAAGGTGGTCTACATAAACGTCTTCATAACTTCACAAAAATCTCTTACAAAGTGGTCTACATAAACATCTTCATAACTTCTAGTGAATTGAGCTACTATCACCTAAGAACATCAATAGATGACCAATAATAGATGACCAATTCTCTTATAAAGTGGTCTACATAAACATCTTCATAACTTCTTGTGAATTGAGCTACTATCACCTAAGAACATCAATAGATGACCGATAATAGATGACCAATTCTCTTAGAAAGGTGGTGTAAATAAACACCTTTATGTATAAGTGGTGTGCACACACCTTTATGACCATTTCTTTTAGAAAGGTGGTGTACATAAAGCCCTTAGAAAGATAGTGTAGATAAATCCTTTTATGTGTAAGTAGTGTACATATACACCACACTTGGTATTAAAAAACACCGTTAAGTATAAATTGGCCCTCATAAACAATCTTTATAGACAATAATAAGAGCAAAGAAATCAAAAAAGTAGTAAACTTTTTATTAGATATTCGCTTTACATAGAAGTTTAAAACTTGTGATTACAAAGCCGTTAGCCATCATGTTACTCAGTACCAATGTCCTCAATGCCAAGCCCTTGACTACCAGGGTCCTGATTAATAGGCTGCTCTAAGACTGGAGTCTAAGTAGCAAGGTCCTCAGTAGTTTGCTCTTCAGTTCCAAGCACTTGACTAGTAGGCTGCTCTAGAGTCTCATGACCAAGTTATTGGTAAGTAGGGACCTAGTAGCGTGTTTTTTTACTTGATGTGGCATTCCTATCACATAAGTACTTGATCGAATAACACACCTAGCAGCGTGTTTTTTTACGGATGTGCATGACACTAAGGCAAAAATGGTATTTAATGCTCGATCGACCATGAAAAGCATATCCGATGGGCACAATAGTTTTCCTATGCCTGAACCTAGGTGGTATTGAAATGTTTCAAAAGAGGCACACCCATCCGATAAGTACTTGGTCAGATAACATACGTAAAGGCATGTTTTTTTTGCAGATGTGCATATCACTACCGGAAAAACGTTGTATAATGCGTGATCGACCATGCAAAGCATATCCGATGGTGACAATACTTTGCACACATCTCAACCTAGTTGAAACAGACTTGCGTGCAAAGTGGGGCCCCCATCTGATAAGTACTTGTTTGAATAACACACCTAGGACCGTGTTTTTTTATGGTTGTGCATGACACTAAGGCAAAAACGGTGTTTTATATTGATCGACAATGCAAAGCATATCTGATGGGCACAATACTTTGCATACACCTTCAACTAGGTGGAATTGACTTACATGAAAAGTGGCACGCCCATCCCATAAGTGCTTGATCGGATAACATACCTAGTAGTGTGTTTTTTTATGGATGTGCATGACACTAAGGCAAAAATGGTATTTAATGCTCGTTCGACCATGCAAAGGATATCTGATGGGCACAAAAATTTTCTTACACCTTAACCTAGGTGGTATTGAAACTTTCTCAAAGAGGCGAGGCACACCCATCCGATAAGTACTTGGTTAGATAACACACCTAAGGGCATGTTTTTTTGCGGATGTGCATATCACTAGGGGAAAAACGGTGTATAATGCGTGATCAGCCATGCAAAGCATATCCAATGGTCACAATACTTTGCACGCACCTCAACCTAGTTGAAAGATACTTGCATGCAAAGTGGAGCCCCCATCTGATAAGTACTTGTTTGAATAACACACCTAGGACCGTGTTTTTTAATGGTTGTGCAGCATTACACTAAGGCAAAAACGGTGTTTTATGCTTGATCCACAATGCAAAGCATATCCGATGGGCACAATACTTTGCACACACCTTCAACTAGGTGGAAGTGAATTACATGCAAAGTGGCATTCCCATCGCATCAGTACTTGATCGGAAAACACTTCTAGCAGTGTGTTTTTTTACGGATGTGCATGACACTAAGGAAAAAATGGTATTTAATGCTCGATTGACCATGCAAAGCATATTCGATGGGCACAATACTTTTCCTACACCTTAACCTAGGTGGTATTGAAATGTTCTCAAAGAGGCACACCCCTCTGATAAGTACTTGGCCAGATAACATACCTAAGGGTGTGTTTTTTTGCGGATGTGCATGTCACTACAGGAAAAACGTTGTATAATGCATAATCGACCATGCAGAGCATATCTGATGGTGACAATACTTTGCACGCATCTCAACCTAGTTGGAACGGACTTGCGTGCAAAGTGGAGCCCCCATCCGATAAGTACTTGTTTGATTAACACACCTAGGACCGTGTTTTTTAATGGTTGTGCATGACACTAAGGCAAAAACGGAGTTTTATGCTTGATCGACAATGCAAATCATATCCAGTGGGCACAATACTTTGCACACACCTTCAACTAGGTGTAATTAACTTACATGCAAAATGGCATTCCCATCGCATAAGTACTTGATCGGATAACACACCTAGCAGCGTGTTTTTTTACGAATGTGCATGACACTAAGTCAAACATGGTATTTAATGCTCGATCGACCATGCAAAGTATATCCGATGGGCACAATAATTTGCTTATGACTTAACCTAGGTGGTATTGAAATGTTCTCAAAGAGGCACACCCATCCGATAAGTACTTGGTCAGATAACATACCTAAGGGCGTGTTTTTTTGCGGATGTGCATATCACTACGGGAAAAACGTTGTATAATGCATGATCGACCATGCAAAGCATATCTGATGGTGACAATACTTTTCACACATCTCAACCTAGTTGAAACAAACTTGCGTGCAAAGTGGAGCCACCATCTGATAAGTACCTATTTGAATAACACACCTAGGACCATGTTCTTTTATGATTGTTCATGACACTAAGGCAAAAACGGAGTTTTATGCTTGATCGACAATGCAAAGCATATCTAATGGGCACAATACTTTGAACACAACTTCAACTAGGTGGAATTGACTTACGTGCAAAGTGGCATTCCCATCGCATAAGTACTTGATCGGATAACACACCTAGTAGTGTGTTTTTTTACGGATGTGCATGACAATAAGGCAAAAATGGTATTTAATGCTCGATCGACCATGCAAAGCACCTTCAACTAGGTGGTATTGAAATGTTTTCAAAGAGGCACACCCATCCGATAAGTACTTGGTCAGATAACATATGTAAAGGCATGTTTTTTTGCAGATGTGCATATCACTATGGGAAAAACGTTGTATAATGTGTGATCGACCATGCAAAGCATGTCCGATGGTGACAATACTTTGCACGCATCTCAACCTAGTTGAAACGGACTTGCGTGCAAAGTGGATCCCCCATCCGATAAGTACTTGTTTGAATAACACACGTAGGACCGTGTTCTTTTATGATTGTGCATGACAGTAAGGCAAAAACGGCGTTTTATGCTTGATCGAAAATGCAAAGCATATCCGATGGGCACAATACTTTGCACACACCTTCAACTAGGTGGAATTGAATTACATGCAAAGTGGCATTCCCATCGCATAAGTACTTGATCAGATAACACACCTAGTAATGTGTTTTTTTTTACGGATGTGCATGACACTAAGGCAAAAATGGTATTTAATGCTCGATCGACCATGCAAAGCACCTTCAACTAGGTGGAATTGACTTACATGCAAAGTGGCGCACCCATCCCATAAGTACTTGATCGGATAACATACCTAGCATCGTGTTTTTTTCGGGATGTGCATGACACTAGAGCAAAAATAGTATTTAATGCTCGATCGACCATGCAAAGGATAACTTGGTGTGTCCATCTGATGAGTACTTGATCAGATAACTTCTCCAACCAATAAATTAAGTACTAATTAAAAATTATAATAAATGAGTAGATTATTAAAAAGAGACTAATATTTATGTAATTGTTGCTACTGCAGCTTGCTTGCAAAGGACTCTCACAAAGGAGATGGCTATAGATTTTGTTCCAGGGATGGATGTGATTTTATATAGCAAAAGAGAAGTAGTTGCATTTGCTACAATCCATGATAGTGATCCCAATTCAGTTTTCCACTTTCGAAGACTTGGCGAAGATAAGGTGGTAGTTACTGTATCAAAGATTCTTAGCGCACATGTTGAGCTAAAGTATAAATGTGGAGATATGGAAACACTTGGAGATGTTATGCCCTACAATACATTCAACAAATCATTTATAGCATGGGACAAAGATGATACTTATGCAACAGACATTATCAAGAATACAAAGTGCACCATCTTGGATTTTACTATAGGGGACATTTTACAAATGAGATCATTTGCAAATAAGACTGTAGCAGAAGGTGAAGTATTGGGATTTGAACAAGTGGAGCAATGGTCATTTGCACAGATGAGGATTCTAAAAGTCACTGATGATGGTATGGTTGATAACATAACATCCTTATGTGATCCCTACTATGAGGAAGGCAAGAATATGAGATGGAGCATGCAATTTTTAAACATGAGAAAGAGGCACGTGGTTTTCAATGATAAAGACAAGGTATACTACAATATCAAAGGACCTAAAAAGCATGCCCATGTGCCAGGCTCTATCACTTAAAAGTGATTTCAATGTACTCAATTAGAAGTGACATCTTATCTCGAGTGGATGAGTTCATTGGTTCCGAGAAACAAAATGATTTTAGAAGCGAAGCCTTATCTGGGGTGGATGAATTCTTGCACAGTGAGAAGGGCAAAGGTTTCAATAGCGATGTCTTGTCAAGTGTGGATGAGTTCATGCATATTACAAACCTAGTGTCAATCAAGCTTGTGGATTTGTGAAAGCCATGCAAGATGTCCCAATGAGTGATATTCTCTCAGGAGTGGAAGAGTTTCAAGGTTCTCAATACTCTCGTAGAATATTGAATTCATTGAATGGTCCTAAGAGTATGTTAAAAACGAGGATGAGATCAACAGAGGATTATTCAATATTTAACTTTGATTGTGATATGGCTAAGGATGCAACGACCAATCATGGATGCTTGGTTACAAACAAATGTGAGGAGAAGAAGTGCATAAATATAGATAACAACATGCACGAGGAACAAAAACGGTTATACATATGCATGAAGAGAAAGCGAATCCAGGCAGATCCACAAAAGCAACCAAAGAGGAAGAGAGTAATGAAGGAGGAGAACATGTTAAATGCATTGGGATATCTATGTTGCAAGTGAAGATGTATGCGCTTCATTGATCTTGCAGACATCAGGGAATGTAGAGGACACGTGTGGCAAAGAAGAGGAAGCGAAAGAAATGAATACCTTCTCACAAGTCTTTGGACTTTTTCTGTTGTTTTTGGATGAAGCCCAAAAATCCTTCCCAAATGAAAAGTTTACTTTGTGAAAATATCCTTCCCAAATCAAAATTTTACTTTCTGAAAATATTCTTCCCAAATCAAAAGTTCACTTTGTGGCACTATCATATTCACATAAAAATATTGTTTTTTCAATCTATACTTTTGCACCAACATGCAAGAATTTGAAATAATCCTATGTTAGAAATTCTAGCTATACCTAAGTTATTTGTTAATTTAATTATTTTTAATATTTTTCCTTGACGTGATAAATTTATAAATCCATGAAAGGAGACTTAAATATTTCATGAAAATAACATTGTCACTCGCAATATGCACAAAATTTTTAAAACTTTTAATAAATAGAAAAAAGACATGATGCCATAAGACCCAAGTTTTGTATTGAACCAAAGAATTATAATAGCAATTATAGCTATTATTATATGATTACATTGAGAGACGTTGCTCTTAGCTAGAGTCTTTATATCCAAAATGATATAGATTGAACATATGTTTACAATTTAAATTGTTGCTCTTAAAGAGCCTCAATTCGTGCCATCTGCATAATTTGACTCCCCATTGTCTTATTGCTCAATGTCATGATAGTCCCTTGCCAGGTGCCATCTGCATTAACTCCCACTTGTCTTGCCAAGCCGTGCCCCTTGGGTGCATTGACTCCCCATTGTCTTATTGCTCAATGTGATAGTCCCTTACCAGGTGCCATCTGCATTAACTCCCTATTGTCTTGCCAAGCCTTGACCCTTGGGTGACATCCAGTGCATATTTTGACTCTCATTTGACATAGGAGGTGATGACTCTGATTATAATTGTCTTGAATTGGCTTCTTGCCTAGTACCCAAATAAAATCCTTCAATGGACTTCAATACAAAGCCTTAATCATGGACATTCTTCATTTGTGCTGTCTCCTTCTACTTCCTCCATGGCGAGCATCCTTAAAAATTTGTGTATATGCAAAATACTTTGCTGTGGTATTTTTATTTTTCCTTCTACCTCATATCCCATGCACTTCTTTGGTTTCTTTTCCCTTGAATGCCAAGACACTATGATTGTCTCCGTCGAAACTTGAGAGACTGCTTCATCATTTGGGACCCACTCCACTATACAATTAGTATACAATGTGTTGTTATCCATATTCTCCTTCCTGCCCTTTGGCTCATACCATACCACTGTAAATGTTGTAGCTCTCCCTTGGTCATCTCTTTGCACATCAACTACTTTTGCAACCCAAAACTTCACATTCTCATATTCATCATCTAATGGCTGAACCACAACAAAACAATCGATCTCTATATCTACTTGTGGCATAAACTCTCTCTTCTTCAGTCCACAATATGGACGTGGGAGTAATGATACAAATTCATTTTCAAAGACTGGAGTTGGGCGCAAATCGTTATGAATATTTGGCCAAAACATATTGCATTCTTCCTTGACATCCTTTGAGCCTCGCATTCTCTCAAGGTCCTTTATTAAATTTCGTGTCTTGTTAATTACAGTGGTAGTGTGTTCTCTCCAAGTAGGCTTCGAATTTGGATATCTCCGGAGCATTTCCTCTTTGTATGTAATAAATGCTTTTAATGCTTCTATTTCACAGTTAGACCTCTCATTGAATTCTTGTATAGGAGCCCATGTTGGATACCTTTCCTTGCTGGGAATTGAAGTGAAGAGACTGTAAGGTTCTTCAGGTTCCCATTTTGTATCATGAGAATACTATTGCCATTGCATTATGGGTTTTTCATCTTTTAAAAAAAAACGAAAGTAGTGTGGATTGGTATGACCTGTCAATGCATCACCACCCGTTTGTATGAAAGGTAGAATGAAGCTCTTCCAATCATACATACTTTCGAGCCTCTCACATACTGTACTTTCCTTACGGCCACCAACTTGCCTGCCACATCTTCTTACCAAGTCATCTATTGTCTCCACATCCTTGCATTTAAGCTCCCTTGAGACTGTGCTAAAAACCTAATCGATATCCTCATGTGTATGCCCAACATACAAAAATCCACATTTGACCTCATTGAAGATTTGATGAGCAACTAGCATGGAGTAGAATGCAAACATGAGTACATTCTTATTTTCTCGCCAGCAATTATCAACTTGTATTTTTAAAGTCAGTGGTAGGCGATCTTTTTCTGCATGTACATTGCGAATTGCCTTCATAATAGATGTTACAACTTGATTGATATCATGTAGATGCAAGGAATCAATCTATATATTTGCAAAGAACTTAATTCCATGCACTAACATTTTGTGCATCTACATCATCAATCACATTTACTGGTTTATACCACCTGCTCATCTCATAAAAAACAACATCTCTGCTCACTGTAAACTTACGAGTAGAAGGGTTATAGCATCTATACCCTTTCTGCTACAGAGAATAACCAATAAAGATGCACTTCTCAGCCTTTGGATCCAGCTTGGACCTCAACTCATCTGGCACATGAACATAGACAATGCAACCAAAAATTTTGGTTGGAAGCTTGATTCATTTGACTATTACCAGGCCTGATTTGGCATATGCTGTGGGACTCATTAGTTAGTTTATGCGGAAGCCTCACTTGGATGCAATGAGGAGGATTATGCGCTATGTCAAGGCAACATATCAGTATGGACTCTTTTATGAGTATGGAAAGGATATAGAACTAGTTGGATACACAGATGTAGATTGGGCAAGATGTGCCTATGACAGGAGATCCACCAGTGGTTATGCATTCAGCCTTGATAGTGCAATGGTGAGTTGGAGTAGTAAAAAGCAACCCACAGTGGCATTGTCTAGTACAGAAGCAGAGTACAGAGGTGTAGCATTGGCTACATGTGAGATTGCTTGGCTTCAGAAGCTTTTGCAGGATTTGGGATTGCATGTAGAAAAACTAGTCAGACTTTATTGTGATGACATGAGTAGTGTGCAATTGGCAAGTAATGCAGTTTATCATGCTAGAACTAAGCATATTGAGGTACACTACCATTTCATCAGAGAGATGGTGTTATCAAAGAAGATTGATCTCATACATGTGAAGACTAAAGATCAGGTTGCAGATATCTTTACCAAGTCATCGGGTAGAGATAAGTTTACATATTTTAGAGAGCTACTTGGTGTTATGCTCCCTACTTGAGCTTGAGGGGGAGTGTTGGGAATCAAGTTCTCGGTTATTGTTCCTGTTGTGTGAGTAGGTGAATAAGGTGAGTCACACTGACTCAACCATCGTTAGTTCTTATCTACTATGTATGGGTGTTGACCTTAGTAGTGTTTAATTGTATTGTGTGGGGTGAATATAAGCTGATTGTGGAGGAGATTGTTGCTCCCTCTTGGTTGCTTCCTATATCTCTCTTCTTGTTTTTCTTAATATAGGATATCGTTTGCATGGTTGATCACCCACCAAATGATGTTTTTCACCTAGTGTCATGCACAATCATCCAAAAACATGCTCCGAGGTGTGTTATTCAAAGGGGCACATATCCGATGGGTGTCTTGCTTTGCATGCATGTCAAACCCACCTATGTTGAGACATGTGCAAAATATTGTGCCCATCGGATGTGGTTCATATGGTCGATCACATATGAAACCATGTTTTTCACCTAGTGTCAGGCACAATCGTGAGAAAACACACTTCCAGTTGTGTTATTCGAATCTGCACCTATCCGATGGGCATCCCTCTTTGCACTCACTTCAATACCACCTCGAGGACATGCCTTGAGGTGTGTTATTTGAAACTGCATGTATCCAATGTTAGAGCTATATATAGCTTTCCCTAACTCAACCTAGTCCTCAACTATATATACACCTATGATATATGAATAAAATCATTTTCTTGGGAGCAACCCTTGTGTGCATCTCTCTCCTCTTTCTCTTCTTCTCAACTAGATTAGCTATGCTCTTGCATGTATGTGAGGAGAAAGCAACATGATTTTTGTCAATCTGACAACACGACCATTCACAAAACGTTATTTTGATCGTTTTGACTACTTGATCATCAGGTTTTGAGTTGATATGCAAAAGTTATCAAAGATGCATCGCAAATTAGCACCGTGATCATGATTGATGAAAACAGCCTACGATGGCTTGTTCAAAGCGTATGCACCAATTATTTTGATTGGCTGGATCACTATATTTCAACTTCGGGTAAGAAAGTTATGGTTGTTTCTGTTGGGATATCTCAAGGTATATGCCTCAGGCACACCTTGGTTTCTATGTGTGAGTGCTAGAGGCACAGTTAGGTGCCCACAAGCACAATTAGGTGGTGGAGAGCCACATAGGATGATTGAGAGAATCTAGGAGCAGATTGAGGAGATGATTGTGGAGCTCTGAAGTCATCAGTGATGTCAGTGAGCATGTATGAGGTGCCTACTTAAGGACCTCACTCTTCTTCATTCTATAATGCAAGTAATGCAAGTATTTTGAGTTTGTGTCCACTCTTTCCTTTCCTTTCAGTTTACCAACATGGTATCAAAGCCCTTTGATCCCCCTTGAGCCCATTTCTGCCACATCATCATGTTCTTCTTCTCCATTTTCCTCTTTCTTCCCAAAATATTTGAGAGCTTGGTTCTCCACCTACAAATGACCATTGCCCAAACCCTTTGAGCTGGAAACTCCTCTAGTATGGGCAAACTTCCACCTGCAAGCAATTGAAGAAAAAACGTCTATGGTGGCTGCCATTCCCCAAACAGCGCATTTTTTACCATTTCTTCTATTGCTCAATACTCCCTACCTGCTTTGCCATTGCCTTAGCCCTCTTAGGAGTAGATGGGCGACCTCAAGACGAAGATTTTGAGCCATTTTTTAGCTCATTTGGTTCAGTAACGAGGGAGAAATCATCAAAACTCAGGTTCAGCCTGTAGCAACTCCCCCGGGCAAAAGTGCGCACCATTTCATCCAACCTATGTGCTGGACCCTCTCTGGTATATGAACTTTCTTTTGCTTCAGAAAGCCCTCTTTTCCTTGCTTTGAAGAGTGAGCTACAAGCCCTCCAAGTTCAGCCTTTTGGTTTTGACAGTTTTGGACAAGTTTTTGAAGATGATGCTACATAAAATACTACTCTAGCATTTTTGGTTTTTTGAATCTTTCAATAACTTTAGTACAAGTGTGGCTTTAGTTTTGTTTTGAATTGCTAGACCTAGTTTTGATTGGAAAGTATTCATTTTAGCCACCTCTATGAAGCATGTAAGAAGAAGCATCATTGTTTGAAATTTGGTCACAAGACTTTGCTACATTAAATGCTTATATTTTGAAGCATTTCAGTTGTTATTCTAAGCCCTGTAAGAGAGAAGACACTGCCCAATACCTGGGTTAGACCCTCTCATGGCTTGCTTATGCAAAATATGTGAAAATCCAAAACATAAAGCAATGTCTTGTTATGCTACAAAGGATGAAAATGCCAACCTGACTTCCTTATTGAAGATTGCCAAAACAATGGTTGCCAAAAAGGAAGCAACTACAAAGCCAGAGATCTACCCTCTCATGGCACTTTTATTTGACTCCAAGTACAAGAAAAAAATGAAGGTCAGATACCTAAGATATGCTTCTCTACACAACTATGGAGATGACAAGATAATTGTTCTCTTGAAAGATATGATTTCCAGATCCACTTGTTCTATCATAGTACCATCTTATAAGGCACTAGACACTACCCATGTGGTAAGACCTTGCCTTAACATGGATATTTTGCCTCCACAAGATGAGGCATCCCATGAAGATTATGCATTTTAAAACATCTCTATGTATGCTCCAGATCTCTCTTTTTATGTCAAGGTACTCAGCCTGGATAGTCCTCCAAAATGAATGAAATAAACTATTGTGTTTTTGTGTGTTTTGTAAACACCTCTGGTCACCTTATGATGTAGGCCATGTGTATGTTTTGCTCCATGGTACCTCCTGCAGACATTGTGTGCATGTACATGCAGGGGAGATAACCATTGGAAGGTCTTTTTGTATCCCTTTTGTATACCTTACACCCATGGTAACCCTTGCTAGCATGAGAACCTAGCCATAGATTTATCCTTGACCACCATGAGATGGCATGAGAAACTATGAGACTAGATGTATCCTTGACATAGCCTGAGGCATTCCCTTGAGGGGGGGTTTGTTGGGATATCTCAAGGTATATGCCTCAGGCACACCTTGGTTTCTATGTGTGAGTGCTAGAGGCACAGTTAGGTGCCCACAAGCACAGTTAGGTGGTGGAGAGCCACATAGGATGATTGAGAGAATCTAGGAGCAGATTGAGGAGATGATTGTGGAGCTCTGAAGTCATCAGTGATGTCAGTGAGCATGTATGAGGTGCCTACTTAAGGACCTCACTCTTCTTCATTCCATAATGCAAGTAATGCAAGTATTCTGAGTTTGTGTCCACTCTTTCCTTTCCTTTCAGTTTACCAACAGTTTCTTTTTGCTACCTACTGTCAATAAATTGGTAGAAGAGTGTTTGGATAGGAAGTTGAATACCCATAACTAGAGAGAACTTGATCTAGGACAGGAGGATGGAAAAGGTTCATACTTTTATAGAATCAACAATATTTGAAGCAAAAGAAAAAGAAAAAGCAATAAAACTTCAGAATTAATGATAAGAAACTTCCTGATATAGTGTCACCCTCCCGTTTTTAGTCTCCACCAGTTGATCATGCATGCTACAGTCTCAGTTTGTATAAAAATGTTTGTTTGTAGGAACTCTTGGGCTGGCACTCATCTCTCTTAAGAGAGTTGTGTGTTGCAATCCAAGTTGTGTGTTGCAATCCAAGCTTAGTGATGTTTTCAGAGATGCTTATTCTGGCACTCATCTCTCCCTTGAGAGTTGTGTGTTATAGTATAAGTTTAGAGATGTTTTCAAGCACTTAGTTTGGCACTCAACTGTCCCTTGACAGTTGTGTGTTGCAGTCTAAGTCAGATATCATGTGACATGCTCTTAGACACTTAGTTTGGCACTCAACTGTCCCTAGATAGTTGTGTGTTGTAGCCTAAGTTAGATATCATGCGATGTGGTCTTAAACACTTAGTATAGCACTCAACTGTCCCTTAATAGTTGTGTGTTGCAGTTGAAGCCTAGTGTTAGATGGTGAAGTCCACGATTAGGTTATACCTAGGTCATTTTTTGTGTTTTGATTTTCTATAGTCTGTTACATGATTTGAGCTTGTGTTGAGAGGTTATACCTAGGTAATTTCTTAGACTACTTGCATTGTTAATTGTTATGGCTTAATGAGTTTCTTATTGCACCTGGCACTGAATTCTTTTTTGATTAGTGTGTTCCAACTTATTGCATATGAGATGCCTCACGCAGGTGAGAAGAGGAAGTGCTAGCAACTTGATCTCACTAAGTTTCAGAGGAAGGTGCTAAAAAATGAGAATGTACACTTCTTAATGAATGTCAATCAGGACATCATTGAGACAGCTTTCCAAAATGGTGAAAGCGGTGTACAAAATTTGGTGAGGACAATGGAAGAGCGTGGAGGGTGGACCTTGCATGATCGATTTCCAGATGTTTTCATAGTAGAGCCTATAGATCAGTATTTGTACCAGCGATGGAGGGTCGATGATGCCTCAGTCAAATAGATTGAGACATAAACTCATGTGACAAAAAGTGGGAGGGTCTTGCTATAGATGCTAGGGTCACATACATCAAGAATGCGTGGTGAGGTTATAAAGGCAAAGGAGCTGCCTCGACCTCCCTTCCATCAATGCACCCACACCCCCAAGAACAACCACAACCATAAGCATCAATACATCCACGCCCCAATCAGATGCTACATTACATCCACCACAACCACAAGCACCAATACACCCATGTCCCCAGTCATATGTCGCATTCCACCTAGCGTAGCCACAAGCACCACTACAGCCATGCCACATGTATGCACCATTGCATTGACCACAACATGTCTTTCCCCATATCCATTTTTTCCAAGATCTTTCATACCCAGAAGAAGTTCCTCCTCCTTTTTCACATCTCCCACCACATACATGATCACATTTCACCACATCTTTTGTGCCTCCATTTGTACCTCCTACCGCACGTGCAGACCAGTTTCCATCTCCTGCATTTTTGCCTGCACCACAAATGCACAATCTATCTGCACAAGCAGATACATTCCCATCTCCTTCATTCTCGCTTGCACAAGCACCACGCACATCACATGGCTTGCGTGATCATGTAGTAGTGCCAAGACCCATGCGGCCCATACTGCTTCAGCGACGAGACATCCGATTCACGCCTAGTGCAGCTATGGCCACAGGCATGAAAGGAATAGTCAACATGTGCAATATTCTTGTCGCTCCCTTTGATCCACACAAGCTTTATGCATGTAAGGTGCTGAGGGTTTCTGTGCCCGTTGATGCATTGAAGGCCAGAGCATTGGAAGAAGCCACATGCTTCGGCGATGTCGTACATCTAGGCATCATCCGAGTAATATGTCTGGTCCATGATGATAACCCAATGATACTATTTCCATTCTAGAATGGAAATCAATTGGAAAGATGGCTAACCTACCTCGGACATGACAAAAAGCGACCATCTCCGGTGTTTCACAGAGATGATGCAGAATGGGCAAGAATGACCATCTCTAAGTTTTCTCCCTCCAACACCGTTGTCCTGCATAATGATTTGCATTTGCAAAACATTATGCTGCACTTCTCGAAGTCATCCGAGGAGGTGTATCTGGGCATTTGTGATTGGGGAATGATGACCCCATGCAGCACTAGAAAGCACTATCCCACATTACTCAATGACAGCCCCAACACTGTGCGGAGCTCCATTGCTAGATTTCATCATGTTGCTCCAGCGTGCCTTTGCACCAATCCCCCACCTTTCGATGTTGCACAATATGTGTACACCATGTCTCATCACATCCTGAAAATCTTGGACATTTGTGCACCATCGCCAAGCACGGGGCCCATAGAAGCTCTAATCGGGCGTTTATGGCGATTTGCGGTTCAGGGAAAGTCAGCCGAACCGAATAGACATCCAAGTACTATAGATTTTTGTGGGGTTTTTTGACATTGCTCCAAGATGTGCTATACAGCTCAGTCCAAACCAAGGACTTAGACCAGCCAATGACTGAGTCTTTCTTGGACGGGATGTAACATGAGTGACCGATCATGGAACTTGTAACATTTTTAATTTTATATATCATCCAAGTTTGGATCCACTCCATTGTTCAAGTTTGTACATCTACAGTGACATGATAAATGATGCAATAAGTAATGCTTAAATATTGTTTGTATAAGTAAATGATGCGACAAAAATGATGATCCAATTATCAAATATTGTTCTTTCCAGCCAAGCTTTATGATTCTTAACTTGTTTTGTAGTAGCATTTCTTTCTGGAAAATTAGGGTCTTTCTCATCACCTGTAACCAAATCCCAATAGCCTTTTCCAATTAAAAAGTTCTCCATTCTAAATTTCCAAATGGGATAGTTATGGTAATTTAATTTCTCACCAACAATCTGAATGATATTATCAGACCCACTTGCATTTGCCATAATTACAAAAAAACAAATTCCTGTAACTTTTTACTATTTTGGACTGTCAATATCTTTCACAACTTAGCTTGGATGCAAATACTGTCAAAAGCAAAAATGTAGCCAATGCATGACTCTACAAACTACCAGTTTAGTGTAGATTCAAATTCCTTAAGGATTTTCTGATATCTGTTGCTGAAAATAGGCACCTGCACACTTTTGACAGCAGTCTGGAAACTTCAAGTACTAGTTCAATGGAGCAACCGGACTCAAAATGCCACTTTGCTACTATCACTGACAAGGCATAGCATCTGTCAAGCTACTTGACATTAACATCCAACCACTGGGCATCCAAATACCATCACATATATCCATGAACATTGCAATATCATGCCTGCAACTGCATCTGATAGTTTGACAGTAAGTTGTAAACTGTGACTTTTTTTGATTTTTACAAGCTCATAACTTTGACAGTAAATCCAAATGAACTTGCTTCCAAAAGCAAAATCGGAGCTTATATACTTGCCTCCAACTTGTTAGTTCAGACCAGCATCCAAATCCACACAGTTTGAGAAATAAACAGTCCAAAAAATGACAATTTGATCACTTTTGAATTAAAAAATAGTAGCAGCACTGTGTTAGGAGGAACACGGGAGTCCTGGTAGCTCACAGAGAGACTAAGACTCCACAAAAATGATGTACGAGGATATAGTAAACCTTTGGGGTGCTAGAAAAGGAACAAAGCAAGTTGTATATCACTTTTGAAGTCTCCAAAAGCTGTCCAGGAGCAAAAAAACGAGATCTGCAAGCTGAAGGTTCTCCTCACTTGATAGGAGATGTAGGAGAGTTTTTTCCAGCCACTCACAACCTCCAGAGAGCTGGGCGATGAGGTTTGGAGAGGTGTTTCACAAACAACCTCCAGAGAGCTGGTCGATGAGGTTTGGAGAGATGTTTTTGCTTCTTATACTGTATATACCTCTTGCTTGGCTCAAACCAAGTAGTAGTTGTCTAGAAAAAGAGATCAGCTCCGTTCTATCACACCCAAATAGTAAAAACGAGTTGTGTTTCGTCAAAATACATCTCTCACAAGCAACCTATGGATAATAGCGATCTCCCCTTAGCAAGAAGACATCAATTGGACAGCTCCCAAGCCAAACAAAAGCTAGAGATTGCTACTTCAGTCCAAAAAACGAGATCTCTTCTCATCACTTCGAAGCTTTAGAGTAGGTCGCAAGCTTCCACAAGCAGTGGGCAACCAAAAGGGGCAACCAAAAGGCAAGGAATAGTAGCTCTGATACTGCATTAAGAAAAAACAAGAAGAGAGATATAGGAAGCAACCAGGAGGGAGCAATAGTCTCCTCCACAATCAGCTCATATTCACCCCACACAATACAATTGAACACTACTAAGGTCAACACCCATACATAGTAGATAAAAACTAACTATGGTTGAGTCAGTGTGACTCACCTTATTCACTACTCACACAATAGGAACAATAACCGAGAGCTTGATTTCCAACCTCCTATGGGCACGATACTTTGCACGTGCCTTGCTATAGGTGATATTGATGCGTGTGTAAAGCGGTGTGCTCATCAGATACGTGCATGTGCAAATAACACGCCTGGAAGCAGGGTTTTTTATGATTGTGCATGGCTGTGCACACTAGGTGAAAAAATGGTTTGATGGATGATTGACCATGCGAACCATAACCGATGGGCAGGATACTTTGCATGTATCTCAACATAGTTAGGATTAATGTGCATGCAAAGCAAGGTGCCCATCCGATACGTGCATGTGAATAACACATCTGGAAGCAGATTTTTTGACAATTGTACATGACACGATAAAAAACATGGTTTGGTGGGTGATCGACCATGCTAACCATATATGATGGGCATGATAATTTGTATGTGCCTCAATACCATACGAACCACATCCTATGGGCATGATACTTTGCACCTACCTCAACATAGGTGGGATTGATGTCTATGGAAAGGGGGATGCCCATTGAATACGTGTGCCTTTGAATAGCACATGTCAGAGCGTGCTTTTTTACAATTGTGCATGACACTAGGTAAAAAGGCATGGTTTGATCAATTATCAACCATGTGAATTATATTTTTCTATGGGCATGATACCTTTCACATGCCTCAACATAGGTGGGATTGACCCACGTCAAAGGGGGATGCCCATCGTAAAAGTGCAAGTTCGAATAACATACCTCGAGGCATGTTTTTTTACCATTGTGTAAGACACTAAGTGAAAAACATGGTTTAATGCATGATCAACCATGAAAACCACATTATATGGGCATGACACTTTGTAATTACCTCAACATAGATGGTATTGATGCATGTGCAAAGGGGAATGACCATCCGATATGTGCAAGTTCGAATAACATACCTCGAGTCATGTTTTTGGATGATTATGCCCGACACTAGGTGAAAGAAAACCACATCCGATGGGCATAATAATTTGCACGTGCCTCACAATAGGTGGTATTGACAAACGTGCAAAGGGATATGTCCATAGGGTATGTGAAGTTTGAATAACAGACCTGCAAGCATGTTCTTTGATGATTATGCATGACAATAGGTGAAAAACATGGTTTGATGGGTGTTCGACCATGCGAACCACATCCAATGAGCATGACACTTTGCACCTTTCCCAAAATTAGTGATATTGATGTGTGTTCAAAGGGGGATGTGCATCCGACACATGCAAGTTTGAATAACACACCTCGAGGTGTGTTTTTTGACGATTGTGCTTGACACTAGGTGAAAAACATGGTTTAACATGTGATTGACCATGAGAACCACATTCGATGGGCATAGTAATTTACACATGCCTCAAAATAAGAGATATTTATGTGTATTTCAATCAAGATGTCCATTGGATATGTGTTCCTTTGAATAACACACCTCGGATCATGTTTTTTGACGATTGTGCATGACACTAGGTGAAAAACATGGTTTGATGGTTGATTGACCATGCAAACCACATCTGATGGGCATGATACTTTGCACACACCTCCAAATAGGTGGTATTGATGCATGTGCAAAAAGGGATGCCCATAGGATACATGCATGTTTGAATAACACACCTCGAGGCATGTTTTTTGATGATTATGCATGACACTATGTGAGAAACATGGTTTAATGCATGATCGATCATACAAACCACATGTGATGGGCATGATACTTTGCACAGCCTCAACATAGGTGTTATTGACACATGTTCAAAGGGGTATGCCCATCAGATACATGCAGGTTTGAATAACACACCTCGAGGCGTGTTTTTTGATGATTAAGCATGCCACTAAGTGAAAAACATGGTTTGATGCATGATTGACCATGCGAACCATATACAATGGGTACAATACTTTGAAAATGCCTCAAAATAGGTGGGGTTAGCTCGTGTGCAAAGGGAAATGCTTGTTGGATATCTACAGGGTCAAATAACACACCTCGAGGCATGTTTTTTGACGATTGCATAGGACACTCGATGGAAAACATGTTTTAATGTGTGATCGACCATGCGAACCATATCTGATGGGCACGATACTTTGCACATGCCTCAACATAGGTAGTATTGATGCATGTGCAAAGAAAGATGCCCATCAGATACGTGTGCCTTCAAATAACACACCTTGGAGAGCGTTTTTGATGATTATGCATGACACTCTAAGGTGAAAAACATGGTTTGATGGGTGATCGACCATGTAAACCATATCTAATGCCTCAACATCAGCAAGGGAGGAAATAAGGGGAAAGCATAGCTCAAGGTTTCTGTGACTCCTCCTAAAAGTACAAAATTTTATGGTAATGGATCAATGTAAATTGTCAATTAGCTCCCTCACCTATTCAATGGGGTTTTATTTGTTCATTTACCGTGTCTAAAAACACACCTCCGAGTGTGTTTTTTGATGATTGTGCAAGACACTAGAGAAAAACATGGTTTATAAAATTATAGTTTCTAATAATGGTGTTTTTTAAAATGATAAATACTATGAATTTTATTAAATAGTCTCTAGTAGTGGGGAATTTTTAAATGCCCTTGTGCACATGGGAAGATGAGAATATTTTAATATTTTAAGTTCTTTAAATGGGAAGATAATGTGTTTTGAAGCTATTTCAGTCCTACTAATCCTTGTGCAACAATTTTTGCTAGTTCTTGGAGCTATTTTAGTGCTATTTTACTTCCAAGCTAAGGAAAATGTAGTCCTATTTTAGAGCTGTTTTAGTCCTTCTGCAACAATTGCTTGTGCAGCAATCGCACCAGTTGCAGTAAATTTTAAATGAGGGCATTTGTGAGCCATTTTCACTACAGTATAACAACATTTTTTTCAATAGTTTCTTATGCAACAATCCCTATGGTTGCAGTAAAATGTAAATAACAAAAGAAAGATGGTATTCACACACGTGCAAGGGGATATGTGTAGGTTCGAATTACACACCTGCAAGCATGTTTTGTGACAATTATGCATGACACTAGTTAAGAAACATGGTTTAGGGAGGTAGCAAGCTAAGGGTGTCCACTTCCACACCACCTGCGGGGGAGTGTGACACCCACTCGAGTGAAAATACAAAGGTTTTGCTTCAGTGTGAAATACGTCAATCGAGATATCATCTTCAATGAAATTGGCACACGCGGACATCCGAACCAAGCAAATACCTCGATCGAGGTCTTCCATTTTAATCCACTGAACTGAGCCTATACCTCGATCGAGGTATCATGGATCGATGACATGGGGCATGTCGAATACCACGATCGAGGTATGTGGCATCTGACATGGAAGCTGACAGACCTCGATCGAGGTATCGTGGCAAGTCCACATACCTCGATCGTGGTATGCTGGACTGATGACATGGTGGCATGTCAAGTACCACAATCGAGGTATGTGGCATCCGACATGTTATTCGGCGTACTGTGCTAGCAGTTGACATACCTCGATTGAGGTATTATCGCATGTCCACATACCTCGATCGTGGTAGGTTGGTGGACCGATGAGGTATGTGGCATGTCAAATACCACAATCGAGGTATGTGGCATTGATATACCTCGATCGTGGTATTTTGAAGCCCTTAACTTTTTCGTATATAAGGAGAGGGACCCCCACATTCTTCAAACCTCGATCGAGCTCCTTCTCATCGAAATCGACAAAATTGCTGGAGCGACGGAGAAGGACCGACGGAGATCGATGGAGAACGACAAAGCGACAGAGATGGACGGAATGGGAGATTCTAGGTAAGGTTTTTAAAGTGTAGCATTTTTTTGCGAAAATTTATTTAAATTTTAGTTTATAGGAATATCTAATTTAATTATAAAATATTTGAAAATTTAAAATGCATTTTAAAGTTTTTTTTAATTACTGAAGTTTTTATTTAAATGTCAAAACGTATATATTTTGTTTTTTAAAATCATCTATTAAAAAAAAAAGTTAAAGTAGTTTTTATGTTATTTTTCAAATTAACGAATTTTTTATTTAAATATAAAAACGTTTAAATTTTGTTTTTAAAAATCATCTATAAAAAAAAAGAAAATAGAGTTTAAAGTAGCTTTTATATTATTTTTCAAGTCAGTGAACTTTTATTTAAATGTCAAAACATATATATTTTATTTTTCAAAATCATCTATTAAAAAAAAAGAGATAAAAGTAGTTTTTTTGGTATTTTTTAAATTAGTGAATTTTTTATTTAAATAAAAAAAGTTTAAATTTTGTTTTTAAAAATTATCTTTAAAAAAAAGAAAATAAGAGTTTAAAGTAGCTTGTATATTATTTTTCAAGTTAGTGAAGTATTTATTTAAATGTCAAAACGTATATATTTTGTTTGTTTAAATCATCTATTAAAAAAGAGAGAGATTAAAGTAGTTTTTATGTTATTTTTTAAATTAGTGAAGTTTTTAATTAAATATAAAAACGTTTAAATTTTGTTTTTAGAAATCATCTTTAAAAAAAAAAGAAAACAAGAGTTTAAAGTAGTTTTTATCTTATTTTTGCAGTTAGTGAAATTTTAAATTAAATGTCAAAACGTATATATTTTGTATTTTAAAATCATCTTTTAAAAAAAAGAGATTAAAGTAGTTTTTATGTTATTTTTCAAATTAGTGAAGTTTTTATTTAAATATAAAAATGTTTCAATTTTGTTTTTAAAAATCAACTTTAAAAAAAAAAGAAAACAATCTTGAGTTTAAAGTAGTTTTTATTATATTTTTCAAATTAGTGAAGTTTTTATTTTAAAATGTGAAAACGTATATATTTTGTTTTTTAAAATAATCTATTAAAAAAAAAAGAGATTAAAGTAGTTTTTATGGTATTTTTCAAATTAGTGAATTTTTTATTTAAATAAAAAAATGTTTAAATTTTATTTTTAAAAATCATCTTTAAAAAAAAAAGAAAATAAGAGTTTAAAGTAGCTTTTATATTATTTTTCAAGTTAGTGAAGCTTTTATTTAAATGTCAAAACGTATATATTTTATTTTTTAAAATCATCTATTTTTTAATTTAAAAAAAAGTTTTTATATAATTTTTTAAATTAGGGAAGTGTAGCATCTTTAACAAAAAGTTTGAAATTTCTTTGAAAATGAAATAAGACCAAGGATGTACATCTAAGTCCCTTTTTCAATAACATCGTTAAATAACTATTGTGTGTGCATCTTCCATTGAAGAGTGGAGCAACTTAGAGCATGCAAGGAGTGCATGTGTTACATTTGCAACATAGCACTGTTGTAGGCATAGCCACACATTTGGCCCATCTATCGTTAGGTGCATAGGATGATCCCAATGACATCCTACCTCATCAAGGTGTACGTGACCAAGTGTAATCAATCAAACAAATAGGATGATTTGAACAACACATTCGCCTACACATCATTTTCAAATCATATGGTGCGAGAGGTTGATGCAAGGAGAGGGTAGATCATGTGGCTAGCAATCCCTTTAGGTGGCACGTGAAACTATAGAAATAGCGAACTAGGGAAGGTTGTAGATCTATGTATGGATATAGTTACATAGACAAATACAAAGACTTATGTGATTCCATGAAACCTTGTCATGAGCTTTTGCAAAAATTCAATAAAAATTGGCTAGCTAAAAGTTTTCATTACCCAAATAGAATATTAAGTCCCATTGAATAGAATATTAATTTTCATTACCCAAATAGAATATTAATTTCTATGTGTTTTTTTGTGCATGCGCCAGCCAAACGCGCAGGTTCTGGCACCACTGTTCATATGCAGATAGCGATTTTGAGAGCTGAGATGAGGGCACTGCAAGATGCTGGGGCACCCCCTCACTTAGTCGCGAGTCTCGATTCAGTCATTGATGCTCTAGGTCAATTAGACACAGTTAAGGACGTTTTGGACACCTTTTAGGCACAGGCTGAGGCATAGATCGGTGGTCATGGCTTGGATTGAAGAGCCATTCGAGAGTTGTTTGAGCGTGAGTCACCTCACAGGCAGGCCTTAGAGGATATGTTTTGGGATGGTCACACTGAGGTGATGTGACCACGATCAGGGCAACCCTTTTATATTTTACATTGTAGGCACCCCGTCATAGTAGGGCACATTTATCCGAGGTATCTCGCTACGAATGGTGGCCGATTTCCTCACAACCATCAGATAGCCAAGTCATTTGCCATGCAGCTATACGCCGAATTTGTGCTTGGTCATCGAGTAGACTACCATAGTACCCGTCCAGGATCAAGAGTAGGACATGGTAGGATGGGGCATCAGGAGCATCAGACTACAGCTGTTCGACGTCGACGCAAGGCACTAGAGCTGCACACTATCCCTGCACTAGCATTGCGAGTTGTTGGAGGATGGATCAGGAGGGATGTTCATTCAGTGGCCTCATCCTTGCACGACATGGTCTCTGCCCTATCGAGATCACTTTCGATTCCACCTCCCACATCTATGGAGCCTCCCACATCTACACCGCCTCAGCATGAGTTGGATACTTGAGATGCATGGATTGTAGAGTTGGAGGCATTGTTGGCCGAGTCTAGGGTCGAGGTTCGTTATTCTGATTATTTTTATTTATTTTTTTCGGTCGAGTTAGTTATTCTGATTATTTTAGTTTATTTGTTTCTTGCGTGTTTTGAACTGAAGTTTTTTGGTTCATTCTCACCATGTACACGACATGTTTGCTTGGTAGGCACATCTATTGTGACAGAATATGGAGTCTTGTGTATGATAGTTGGAGGCAGATTTGGAGGAGCAGAGGATTCGGACACGCATAGCCTACCATCGAGGAGCACTATATTTTGCAGTTGAGACATATTAGTTGTGATCCATCTCGCCATAGGATCCACCACAGTGTGGCCCTGTACCCTGCCCATCCTATAGATGTGCCGACTAGGACATCCATAGATGCACCAGTCATAGCCAGGCTTCCTACCGCCACTTGTGTTCTTTGCTACAAGGATTTTGACACTGTAGGGTGGTTTGGACTAGGGTGCAGCCACATCGCACATCTCCATTGCATGACCTGCCACATGGTGGCATAATCAGTGTGCCCTGTATGCTTTGCTGACATTGATGTGGCCACATACAGAGGACTAGGCATGGATGATTTGTATCCTGGTCATCGTCAAGCCATTGATCCATTTGCCCACGTGATCTTGATAGAGCACTATAGGGAGGAGGCACAGAGAGCTTTGCTACAGCAGGAGGGTGCTGATACTTAAGTGGTTGTAGCGTGTGTTCCACGACGCTTCTCATATGGTGATTTCATGCTAGGTGATGAGGCACAAGCAGAGGAGGCACGTCGTATTGAGCGAGAGGCAGAGCTTCATATATCATTGCAGCAGTGGGCGGAGCAGCAGCTTGGGCAGGGAAACATCTTCTACATGTAGAGATGATTACTCGAGCTGGATTTGAGGCACGAGTATTTGCAGATGCACGACTTTGGGAGCTAAGGCGCGCATACATAGAGGAGGTGAGGGAGGCAGGGATGGCAGTGGTGGCTCATGCAGCATGCCCTCCTCTTCATCAGGATGAGGTTGGCACATCTGATCAAGGAGATGAGGCTGGCCCATATCCGGCATTGCCCGAGGGCACATAGTGGACGGTTGGGCAGTGGGTCATACAGGAGCCACATTAGAGGACGACTAGAGGATCATATGTGGAGTTATCAGATTCTGATTCAGGATGATTATTCATGATTCACACATATCTTGTTTAGGGATGCACTTTTGCACGATGATGATGATGATGTACACATTCATTTTGTACTTTCATGATGTTGTTCTTACTTTTATGATGTATGAGCATTTTGGTACTTTCATGATGTTGTTCTTACTTTGTTTATCTCAGTTTATAGTTTGTTCAAATCTAACATAAACATTTAAAAGTATCATTTTGAATTTCAGATATCTCAATTCACACATCAAATACATAAGGTATTTTAAAAATAATGTCGTGTGAAGTAATTGTGAACATTAAGCATTGAAAAGGTGTTCAAGTATAAGGTCTCTCTCTCTCTCTCTCTCTCTCTCTCTCTCTCTCTCTCTCTCTCTCTCTCGTGCTATGAACTTTATCATTTTGAATATCATATTGAATTTCGTATATATCAATGCTTGCAATATTGTCACTAATTTTTGTAAATTGTAGATTAAGAAAAAAATGTCAATGTTTAGCATGGAATGGTGCTTAATGGTAGTAACATGTGTCAAACATTAATACATGATTATGTACAATTGGTCCAAACCCGTGCGCTCCCATAGTGAAGCTTAGATGGCGATCTAGATAGATACTAGGTGAAGAGCTACTAGCTGGAAGATCTATGCTGGAAGATCTAATCTAATACAATGGAATGGGGAGGTCGCCTCTTTATAGCTATGAGGGCGGTAGTCTGATCAATGTAGTCAGTGGAACCGACCAGTCAACCTAGTTGGTGAAGCCGACCAGTCAACCTAGTCGATGGAATCAACTAGTTGTCCATGTAATATTTAGGGAATATTTCCTATACCACCGCCTCGGGGGCTTTCGCCCCCGAACCCCAACTAGGGGGCTACTGGTCCCCTTGGGACCAACAGGCCCTAGCAAGAATAATGGGCTCCCACACAATCACTTTTCTAGCATCAATGGTCTCATTGATAGACCTCATCTGATATGCAACATCCAGTGTCCTAGGCTCACACATGGCTTCTCCTCATATGGGGGCCTTATAACTTGAGCATCTTGGACCACTGGTGGTTACCAGCCTAGTGGTTACCAGGAGGGTGCGGCCTTGAGCATATCTAACACCCCCCCTCAATGTTTGAACTACCTTCTCGGCCCAATGCCGAGTCTCTCAAGATGATCCTAAAGCTGATCCTTCCCAAGTGCCTTGGTGAAGATATTTGCTCCATTTTGCTCTATTGGACAGTAGACCAATTCCACTATCCTAATCAAATCACCCACATAGTGATACTGAATCTCTATATGTTTTGTGTGTGCATGAAACACTAGATTTTTAGCAATGGCCATGCAACTTTGATTGTCGCACCTGAGCACAGTTGCCTCATCCTCTTGCACTCCCATGTGCCATAAGATCCTCCTCAGCCACACTACTTCCCAAGCAGCAAAACATGCTACCTCTTGTACTCAGCCTCGGTAGAAGATAATGCCACTATTGGTTTTTTCTTACTGATCCAAGAGAAGATACCTGAACCTATAGAGAAACAATATCTAGAAATTAATTTCTTGGAATCAACATCTCCAACCCAATCTGAGTCATAATGACCAGCCAACGAAGTGCCCATACCATAAGTGATGCCATAATCAAGAGTGCCCTTCACATACATGAGCACCTGCATCTCTGCATTCCAATGATTCTCCCGAGGCTTATTAGAGAACCTGCTCAATACGCCAACACCAAAACTGATATCCGGTCTGGTGTTGCACAGATAGATGAGACTACCGACCAACTTCCTATACCTCTCCATGTCTGCTGGTGGTGAGGCATCCTCCATAGACAGCCTCACATTTACCTCCATAAGTGTAGCTATCTCCTTGCACTCGGACATACCAAATGCCTTCAAGGTCTCCCTTGCATATTTCTGTTGGAGATGAAGATCTTGCTTAGCTCTTGCAAGACTTCAATCCCCAAATAGTAGTGCATCAAGCCTAAGTCTATCATCTCAAACTCTATGCTCAATGCCTTTCTAGTCTACTGGATCATGTCTTCATAGTCACCTGTAATAAGGAGATCATCCACATATAAAACAATAATAGCAAATTTTCCACCTTTCCTGTACACATACAAGTTAGCATTTGAGGGACATCTTTTGAAGTTTAATTTATGAAAGAATTTGTCTATCCATTGGTACCATGCTCTTGGGGCATGTTTCAGTGTGTACAGAGCCTTCTTCAACTTACATACCTTGTTCTCAGAATAGGGGGCCTTAAACCAGGGTGGCTGAGCCATGTACACCTCCTCCTTGAGGTCACCATCTAAGAATGCTGATTTAACATCCATTTGATAAACTGGCCACTTTTTATGAGTAGCCATTGATAGTACTATGCGAATAGTGGTCATTCTGTTAGTCGGAGTGAAAGATCCTGAAAATCAAACCCTTCAACTTGCAAAAATCCTTGTGCAACCAATCTAGCTTTGTACTTTTCCAAAGTCCCATCGGCCTTGTACTTTATGTGAAGAGAGTGGGAGAGAAGGAAGGAGTCTCACTTACGGCTTTCTCACATACACAATGGGGGAATACACACAAAGGTGGAGGTTGAAAACAAATTTCCTCTTCTTAGTTGTGAAAGCCAAAAGAACTCTCTAAGTACAAAAGAATAGGTGAACCCTATATGTGGGTCTCAAACCAAACTCAGCTAACTAAGGTGGCATACTAACTGAGCCACTAACTAGAGTACATAAAGATAGCTATCATCCAGCTATTATTCACGAGTGGAGCTCGATATCTCAACACTCCCCCTCAAGCTCAATCCCAATTCTTGCACACCAAGCAGGTCTCTGAACTTGCATAGCTTCTCTGCACCCAATGCCTTCGTGAATATGTCAGCTACATGATCCTCTCTGCTAACATAAACTAGATCAATAAAACCTACTAGAACCTTCTCCCACACATAATGATAATGCACCTCAATGTGCTTTGATCTAGCATGATAGACTAGGTTATTTGCCAAGTGTATACTGCTCATGTTGTCACAATAAATGACAACTGGCCCATATGTCGACTGATGCATATCATAAAGTAGCTTATGCAACCAAGCTGCCTCACATGTAGCCATTGTTGCACCCCTATACTCAGCCTCTATGCTCGACAAGGCAACTTGCTGCTCCAAGTGATAGCAGCACTCCCAAAAGAGAACACATATCCACTGGTAGATCATCTATCAGAAATACTACTAGCCCAATCAGCATTAGTGTATCCATGCAACTGTATCTGAACCCCAATCTCATAAAATAGTCCAGATTGCAATGTGGACTTCACATACCTCTGTATGCATCTAGCCGCATCCAAATGCAGTTTCCTTGGAGCCTGCATAAACTGACTTATCAAACCAATAGCATAGGTCAAATATGGCCTCGTGTAATAGTCATATAAATCAAACTTCCTACTATGTGTATGTACATAGAAGGGTCTTCCAAAAGCTCACCTGCATCTGTGCTCCAGCTTCACATTTTGCTCCAAAGGAACTGAAATAGGCTTACAACCTCTCATCCCATATTTGGATAGCATGTCCAATCCATACTGCCTCTGCAAGAGCCATATCCCACTTATGGGATCTAATCACCTCAATGCCAAGAAGTAACGTAGCTCTCCCAGATCCTTCATTTCAAACTTCTACTTCAATAGCATTTTCACATGAAGGACATCTTCATCACTATCACATGTGAGATCAAATCATCAACATAATTGACAAGCAGCATAATGCCTTTCTCTATTTTTCTCACATAAAGTGAGAAATCTACTTTGGAAATCTGAAAGCAAATAGTGACAAGATATTGTCCTATCTTGTTAGACCATGCTCTGGGTGCTTGCTTCAAGCCATACAAGGCTTTCTTCAACCTGCAAATAAACTCAGGATGAACAGCATGAACATAACCTGGTGGCTGCTCCATATAGACCTCTTCTTGCAAATCGCCATGCAAGAAGGCATTCTTTACATCCATCTAATGTAAAGACCATCCCTTTGATGCAACCATAGCAATGACTGCTCTTACGGTTGCCATCCCTTCAACTAGACTAAATGTTTCTTCATAATCAATGCCATATGTTTGTGCATACCCCTTACAACTAATCTTGCCTTGTATCTGTTCACAAAACCATCTGCATTGTGCTTCACCTTATAAACCCACTTGCAACCAATTGCATTTTTGTCTTTAGGCAAAGGCACCAATTCCCATGTAGCATTTGCTTCCAAGGCATCCATTTCTTCATCCATGGCTTTCTCCCATTTTTCTTTTCCCATGGCTTGCTCAAAAGAAGTGGGTTCTCGTTCTTGTATCACTTTGACCATATAGGCATAGTGAATGGCTGTAAATCCATCATATTTCAGCCTATTCACAAGATACCTAGCTCTGGTAGACCTATGCAAAATAGGTTCACTACCAAGTGCTCTCAAAACATCCCTTGTCTTCCTTACTCCAGGTGTAACAACAGAAGGAATACCCAACTCATCATCAAGGCTCTGTTCTGAGCCACTGGATTCACCATCCACATAAGAGTGACCTGCATTCACATCAACCATGGGCTGATCTACTTTCTCTTTTCCTTTTCGTGGTACTTGCATACCACTATCTGCATTGCTTTGATGAGATCCTCTTGATCTCAATCTACCTGTCCATGGTGAAGTATGTGAACCACTACTAGAGGACACTACAGGTCCACTAATATTTTGTGATTGCTACTGGGAATTCTATGCAGCATTACCATTTTGTGCATCTACATCATCAATCACATTTACTAGTTTATACCAGCTACTCATCTCATAAAAAACAACATCTCTGCTCACTATAAACTTACGAGTAGAAGGGTTATAGCATCTATACCCTTTCTACTATTGAGAATAACCAATAAAGATGCACTTCTTAGCTTTTGGATCCAACTTGGATCTCAACTCATCTGGCACATGAACATAGGCAATGCAACCAAAAACTTTCAAATGAGAAATATCTGGTTTCCTACCATTATACCTCTCCTCTGGTGTCATGCCATGTATTGCTGCAGTGGGAGTCTTGTTCATTATGTAGACTACTATAGCAATTTATTCACCCCAATAATAATCTAGCAGGTCTTTTTCGTTGAGCATGGCATAAGCTACCTCTCCAATATGCATGTTTTTCCTTTCTGCAAGTCGATTTTGCTGTGGGGTATGACTACATGAATATTGTTGCTTTATGCCATGCTCCTGTAGGAACCTTGCAATCTCATTTGAGAGGTACTCTCCCCCTCCATCTGACCTTAGGCATTTTATTTGCAGGCATGTTTATTTCTCAACCATAGATTTAAAAGCTTTGAAATTCCCAAACACTTCACTTTTCTTTTTCATAAAATACACACAAACTTTTCTGCTGTAGTCATCAATAAAAGTGACAAAATAATGATAGCCTCCAATAGATGTAGCTTTAGTAGTCCACACATCAAAGTGGATTAATTCCAATGGCCTCTTACTCTCTTGAACATGTCTAGGAAATGATTTCCTTGCTTGTTTTCCAAATTGACAAGCTTCACATACCTTATGCATTTCTGCAACCTTGAACTTAGGAAATCCTACAACAATATTTTGGGTCTGCATTAATTTAAGTCACTGTACATTAACATGACCAATGCGTTTATGCCAGATATCAATATCTGCAACTACACTGGTCCCATGTGCAAACATTGCTGCACTCAATTCAGGCATGTCCACATCCAACGTAAACATGCCGCCCTTCTTCTTCCCTTTTGCTATCAAGCGACCTTTATTTTTCATATCCTCAACAAAGCATCCATGAGGATTAAATCTAACCTACAAGCCCTGCTCAACCATTTGACCAACATAAACTAGGTTCTTGGTGATATTTGGGACATGAAATACAGCAAATAGATATTTATTTTTTCCATCTTGCATAGACAAAGGAACTTTACCAATCTACACAATAGGATGTGCAATATCATCACCAGTCTACACGTCATTGATTTCTTCTACACTTGTCATAGAATTGGTCATGTGCTGCACCAGATGCTCATTTCTATCATCACCCTGTCTACTAGAGGATGCATAATTTCCTTGCTGCAATTTTCTACTCATGATTTTATTCTGCTTTTTATAGTAGTCTTCAACCATATGACCCATTTTACCACAGTAGTAGCATTCAACATTGCTGTTTGCATTTTGGCCTCTCTGCCATCCACCATGACCTCTTTGGCTCCCCCTACCTCCAAAGTTACCACGTCCTCCTCCATAGGACTGGTTTTCTTGAATTTGCTACATATTTTGATTTTTGCCATGGCCTCCAAATTGGCCTGCTCTACCTCTGCCTCTACCTCTTCCAGCATTTGGGTAGGAGACAGTTTCTTTTGAAGTTCCTCCTGAAGAAGATGCACCACCATTTCTCTCCTCTTCAAAAATTAGAAGAGCAATCAACTCCTCAAAATCAGGAAAATTCTCACAGATGGCAATGGATGTTCGGAATTGTGTGTAATCCTTACCTAGACCATTCAAGGTCATAGAAACTAAGTCATTATCTTCCACTGGCGACCCAATAGAAGCAAGTGCATCTGCAATCTTCTTCACCTTCATGTGGTAGTCATTGATGCTCATATTTTCTCTCTGCACATTATGCAACTCCTGCTTGAGCTGCATTTTCTTGGCTTGTGTATTTGTGCTATACATTTTTGTCAAAGTATCCCATGCCTCCTTCGGCATGCTTGCATCCTGAATATGCACAATCATAGAATCTGAAATACTGATAGACAGCCAGTACATAACTTTTCTCGCTCTCTCATGCCATCCTTTAAATGCCTGCAACTCCTATTGCTTGTTCAGCTCCAGTAATGAACTCCCAATAGCCTTTTCCCTTAAGGAAATTCGTCATTCTAAACTTCCATGCTTGGAAGTTGTTCTTGTCAAGCTTTTCAGTGACTATCTATGAAAGAGCATCAGACGCCATTACAGAACACTACAAAAATACTTTGTCACTGCAAAAAACACAACTTCTGCCTCACAAGGGCAAATCTGCAAAATTGACAAAAGTGGTATTTGACCACACAGTCACTTCCTAGTGACGATTTTGCATCAATAGGCAATAAAAATGATTTTGTCACTCCCAATATCTCTGCACACAGGCATACAATGCAATTTTTACAGCAACTTTTCACCGACCTGCAGAACAGTGGTCGCACAGCAAAAACAAGGTGCTTTTCTGAGTGCTTGCAGAAAACTTCCGCCACCAAAACGGGCCCCAAAATGACTCAAATCAAAAAACTAATGTCACCCAAATGTGCTGAAGTGGTAGACAGATGGCTTCTTACTACTGTAAGCCTCATGTGGTCTTTTACCTTTGAGTACCTTTGTATAGTTGCGATTAAGGATGTAAACTGCAGTATAGACAGCCTCAGCACAAAAGTGGTTTGGCAGTCTAGCACCTTTGAACATACACCTCCTCATCTCCACGATGGTCCACATTTGGTGTTCAACAACCAAATTTTGCTGAGGCGTATGTGGTGTTGTTGTTTGTCGCTTGATCCCTTTGCTCTTGCAAAAATCTCCAAACTCTGTAGAAACAAACTCACCACCACCATCCAATCTGATTTTCTTCACTTTTCTCCCTATTTTATTTTCAACAAGCTGTAGCCATTCTTTCAATTTACCAAAAGCTTGAGCCTTTTTGCGAAGAAAGTACACCCACATCTTCCTACTATAGTTGTCCGCAATCAATAAAAAATAGGAAGATCCCCCCAAGGCCGGTGTAAGCATCTTACCACACAAGTCAACTGCACCAACTCTAGAGGAGTGTTTGCTCTATTCTTGCTTTCTTGTGGGAATGCCTTTCCATGTTGCTTGCCCATCATGCAAGCTTCACACGGTTCTTTGATTTCTACTACTGTAGGTAAGTGAGCAACCATACCTTGCTTTTGCATCTCCTTCAGCACTGCAAATTTGATGTGGTCGAATCTTTCATGCCAAAGTCTGCTTGTGCCCACTCTAGTGGTGGCTATAAGAGCACTTACCTCATACAGGTTGTTCCTGCTTACTCTTGTGCCAACAAGATTGCCAGCACTTAACATACAACACATTAGAAAGCTTCTTAACATATCCATTTATAGAAACAAATGAACCTGTACCTGTACCCTCAATAGGGCATTTTGCATCCAACCATCATGGTGATGGGTTCCTATAGAGGCTGCATGGAACAATATAGACCCTTCTTGCAGGTCATGTGATGGGAGGCACCACTATCCAACACCCATGAATCAGTGCTTGACGCTTCTTGAACTGACGAACACTCTTCCTCAATGGCCAGAAATAGATCCACTTCCACTACGTTAGTTATCTCTTTCCTCTTATTTGTCTTCTTTAGGGTATGATTCTTTTCATCTGCTTTCTTGACCCGGCAATCTGCAATCACATGGCCCTTCTTCTTGCAGTAGAAGCATTCTCCCTGAAACTTCTTCTTGCTGCCCTTCTTCTTTTTGTCACCACTAGTAGAGGACTCACATTTGGTGGAGGAACCACCTTTTCCTTTTGTAGTGGCAGAGAATGTAGCATTCCCATTACTGCCTCCATCTTTTGAGCTTTAAGCCTCAATTTCTCCTCCATAAGTAAAACACATAACTCCTCAAATGACAATGGTTGGGGTCTCACCTGAGTGTTAAGCGATGTTACCACTCCATCAAACCTTGGTGGACATATCCGGAGACACTGCCGAGCTAGTTCTTCACTAATATTTTGTATCCTAGCACCAACCATCTAGTCACGTAGATTTTTGATTCGGGTTATGAGCATCTCCACTGTCTCTCCTTCATTAAACTTCTCAGTTGTGAGTTGATTCTCTAGGTTCTGGATCCTTTTCTGATTTTGTGTCTCATACTGACTCTTCAATATGTTCCAAGCCATAGTTGCCTTAGATGTATGCTAAATCAAGGTCAAAAGACTATCAGTAGTACTTGTAACTAGGGCACATAGAGCATTTGTGTTCCTATGTTTCCAAGCTCATAGAAGGTCAGCATTAGGAGGTATCAGTGTGTGTAGTTTGTACCATCTAGCTTGCCCTCAGTGAAGGCTAGTGAGCGAATCCTCAATTCATGGATTGTTGGTGTAGCAACAGCTGCTGAACTCAAACCCCTTCTTGTTGAGTTGCTTCCTGTTGCCATCACTCTGTATGCTATTAAAGCCCTCGCCTCTCTTCTATTCTTTGATCCTTAGAGCCACCTAGGCTTTGATACCATGTTAAATTACACGGCGCAGTGGAATAGAAACTGAACAAAGGATAGAGAGTACACGGCAAACTGGAGATGAACAAAATTTTCCTTCAATACCGATGTAGTACAGATGATGGCTCTGTCCACCTGTGTGCTCCCATAGTGGAGCTTAGATGGCGATCTAGATAGATACTAGGTGAAGAGCTACTAGCTGGAAGATCTGATCTAATACAATGGACTGGGGAGGTTGCCTCTTTATAGCTATGAGGGCGCTAATTGGGTCAATGTAGTTAGTGGAACCGACCAGTCAACCTAGTCGGTGAAGCCGACCAGTCAACCTAGTCGGTGGAACCGACAAGTCGTCCATGGAATATTCAAGGAATATTTCCTATACCATAGCCTCGAGGGCTCCCACACAATCACCTTTCTACCATTAATGGTCTCATTGATAGACCTCATCTGACATGCAAGTTAGGATCCATCCAGTGTCCCAGGCTCACACATGGCTTCTCCTCATATGGGGGCCTAACAACTTGAGCACCTTGGACCACTGGTGGTTACTAAGAGGGTGGGGCATTGAGCATATCTAACAAGAGTTAGGGCATCTAACCCTTTCCTTTATAGCACTCTATTGGGTTAGTGCTATGCACATATGATCACATGATGTTGAGCGTGATTTCTCAACACCTTCCCACAAGATCAACATCATGAATTAGGCCTTCCCTCAAGATGATGATTTTGGGGAATTGAATAAGGACTGAACATTACATTCCATCACACCCCTTTAATGGGAATGTCCTTCCTCTACATCAAACCAAGAGCTAATCGGTGTTTCTCGAGAAAAGCTCTTTACCGAGTGGTTTGGTAAAGATGTTTGCAACATTCTCTTTGCTATCACAATGCTACAGTGTGATGCCACCAAGTAATGCTCTTTCTCTGATGAAGTGCTCTCTGACATCAATGTTCTTTGTCTAGGAGTGGTATACTAGATTCTTGGCCAATGCTTGAGCCAATTTATTATCACAGTAAATTGTTATTGGCTTTAATTCATCAAAGTAATCTATTTCTGACAATAGTCTTCTGAGCCATATAGCCTCACATGCTCCTGTAGTGAGTGCTTTATATTATGCTTCAGTCGAAGACAAAGAAACAGCTGGTTGTTTGTTTGACAACCATGATATAGCACCTTGACCAAGAAAAAATGCATATCCCTGTGTGGATCTCCTGGTCTCATGATCTCTGGCATAGTCACTATCACAGTATCCATGCAAACATGGATGACTTCCTCTGTATTATATCCCAAACTATCTTGTACCTCCAATGTATCTCAAGACTCTTTTGGCTGCATTCCAATGAGACTATTTTGGATTTTCCATAAACTATGCAAGTGGACTTACTGCATAACAAATATCTGGCCGTGTGATAGTAAGATATATAAGAGATGCAATGAGCTTCCTGTAGTACATGTCATTGACTGTAAGCTTTTTTGAATCTTTAGTAAGTTTCAAACTCTGTTCCATGGAAGTGGCTCCAATCTTGCAATCTTCCATATGAAACTTCTTCAGGAGACTGTCAACATACTTGAGCTGACTCATGAAGCTGATGTTTGAATCTCTCCAGAACTCAATACCAAGACAATAGTGCATAAGTCCAAGATCTCTCATGTCGAGCTCTACACATAAGTCTTGGTTTAGCTTTTTGATGAAGCTATCCTTGTCTCCTGTCACAATCAGATCATCTACATACAAAAGTACAATAGTAATGTCTTCCCCTTGAGCTTTGTAGTAGAGAGTATGATCTGCATTGGACTTCATGTATCCCAGATCAAAAAAATACTTGTCAATTCTGCTATACCAACTTCTGGGCACTTGCTTTATGCCATAGAGACTTTTCTTAAGATGGCAAACCTTATTCTCCTTTCCTGGTTCAACATAGCCTGCTGGTTGTTGCATGTAAATTTCCTTGTCTAGGTAACCATTGAGAAATGCATTCTTGACATTGAGCTAATATACATTCCATCTATTGAGTGTCGCTAGTGATATCAAGAACCATATGGAATCCATCTTTGCTATCGGAGCATAAGTCTCATCATAATCTTGACCATATTGTTGTGCAAATCCTTTTGCAACTAGTCTGGCTTTGTATCTTTGAATACTTCCATCTGGATTTTACTTCACTTTGTTTACCCATTTGTTTGCTATGGCCTTCTTGTTGAGAGTTCACGCTCAACATCATGTGATCATGTGTGCATAGCACCATCACGTGATCATATGTGCATAGCACTAACCTTATAGAGTGCTATAAAGGAAAAGGTTAGATCCCCTAACCCTAACCCTAAAAGGGTTTGTATATATTCTATTTTTTCAACTAATTCTAGTGTACAATTAGTCATTTGTGGTGTGCTCTCTAGCTGTGCCCTCTCTCCTCATCTCCACTCTTCTCCTCTCCCCTCTTCATATTTTGTCATGGTATCAGAGCTCCCTTGCCTTCCGCTGAGGCATTGCGATTCTTGAGAGTGTGAGAGAGATTGTGAGATTGAGAGTTCTCTTGAGTGATTGTGAGATCCTTCCCTTCACTTCCGTGAGAGAAACTTCCGTTGAGTGAGCATTATTTCATTCCGTTGATGATAGAAATTTCCGTTCATTGAGATTCTTCTTTGTTTTGCAATAGATTTGTTGAGAGACTTAGTGAGTTCTTTGAGAGCTTCTTGCGAAAGAGGGAGAGTTCCTGAGATTTCCGAGAGGAAATCTATCTTTAAGAGCTTTTAGGGAGTGTAAGAGAGAGGAGTAAGATCTGTAGCTAAGAAACGGCCGACAACGAGCCTTGCAAAGCTCCCAACAGCCTCCAATGAATGCCGGTGACCTCTTTAGCATGCTTCGCAAGCAAGAAAGCATCCAAAGCTCCTACTCCACAAACAATCACAAGCATTGAGTCGCCTCCTTCAATGGACGTCCACGACTATAGTACTACCTCCAATCGGACCTCCACAGAGAGGCTCTATTCAGTGCAGCCTGCATGCAGCCGTCGTGCCACCGGATCCGATAGCTCCATTGTTGAGCTTGGCAAGATCGGCCATGTTGGGAGGTCTGTGGTGTTGACCGTAGCCTTCCTCCACGAGCTAGCTCCAGCCAGCCGATGGCCAAGCACATAACGCAGTTGCTCCACCGATGGACTCTACTCCTCGCAAGCACACAAGCATGCAACACAGCACTTCCAACAAAGACTTCGAGTGTTCCAGAGAACCTATAGCTAAGGCTTCTACGGTCGAGTCAAGGCAAGCCTATCTCCTTGAAAGACTTCTTTGCGATGTCTCCATAGACTCAGCAATCAACGCGAGCCGCCAGCCCATCTAAAGCCTCTACAGTCGACTCAAGCTTCCAAGGTGACTCAGCTAAGATATCCAAGGTGACTGCTTCAACAAGAAGCAGCAGAGAAGCTACAACGAGGCAGCTTCTCGGCCAGCTCCATCAACAAAGTGGCTCCAGCAGCATCGGCTAGCGTCTGCCTCGCCTCGTCTACAACAAAGTGGCTCCAAGCCTCTTGGCTCCATCAACGATGAGCGACTACAGTGCTCATGGATAAACGGCTCCCACGAACTGCATCTCCAGTAGATCTCCCTCGAACGATCGACCGACTCCCATGAGCTAGCACGGGCTTCTCCTAAGCTCTAGGCTCAACCGCCTCCAAGCCTCACGGTGAGTAGCCACCAACAAAGCCACAGCACCCTCGTATGCAGCCTTGGTGCTTCAGCATCCACAAGCTGCTCCTTTCATTGAAGTCATCTACAAAACTAGTGGATAGCGCCAACACCGACGGCTCCTCCTCGGACAACGCCAAGCCTTCAGACTTTCCCAACTTTGCAGCCTCCATCATCGCAGAAGACGACGGAATCCCGAGATTCTGTCGGCATCTAAAAGATTTCGACTGCCAGGTCATCTTTTCGTCGAAGCCATGTGTCATTTCGTCTGCCACATCAGCAGACTCCGTCGTCTGCCATGTCATCACCTTATCTACATGCCACGTGTCACCACACATTGACTGCCATGTGTCATCCCTATCCTCTTGCCATGTCAGTACCTTATCTACCACGTCACTTGTGCCACATCATCATTGCCACGTCACCCTGTTGACATCATCAGTGCCACCTCAGCACTGCCACCTCAGTAGTCCAGTCAGCACTGACCTCTGCAGGCACAGTCCCTTGCCAAGCACACTGTGCACACACTGCATGTGCACACTCCTACCACCTCAGCACAGAGCTTCACTGGCACACCTCTTGCTAAGCACAGTGCCACATCATCACTGCATGTGACTCACAGTGACACATCATCATTGAGCACCATTTGCACTCCTTTTGCCCCTCCACCTAGATCAAGTCATATCTCTTGATCCAGGAAGAATTTGAGGGTGCTCCAAAAAGGAAAGTCGCTCGATTTTTTGTGCTCTACGCGCTCGTTACATCACGCGCACATTTCGGCGCAAGTTACACTCTCATTTGAACCTCGCCGACAAAACCACTTCCTTCACGCACATTTGCCTCTACATCGACACATCTGACCCAGCACTTAAAAAGAACAAAAGAAAAGGAATTATTTGCTGCTCTTTCATCGATCGACGGTTGGTTTAGATCTAGATCAGAGTAGACTAGATCGCCATAGAGGGGACGCTTTGAATTCCCCAAGTTGCCAATCTAAGCCATGCCCGAAATTCCCGACTAGTACCTACTCGGAGTCAGTCCATACGCTCACATCCGATTTCACATCATTACATTACCTGAAACCTTATGTTCATCAGTTCAGTGAGCAGACTTCAGAGTTCAGAGGCATTGCAGATTGATTCAGTGGGCAGATAGCACTTGATTTCACACACACATGCCACCATTGTAAAGCCTATTTGGCTATCTCACGGCATCATGCACATCATTTTTTTAGCCTTGTAAAGCCTCTTGGCTATTCCCGGCATCATTGCCACAAGCCTTGTAATACAGATCAGATCTTATATACTGCAGTTCTATCTTCACCGACGATACAGAGATTTCACTTGGCATCTTCAGTGTATTTGCAGTTGATTCATACAGAGTTTTTTTTCAGGACACTTTTGAGTACATTGTTTGCACCATGTCGACTAGCAACCTCAATCTGGAGGCATCTGCTAAGTTAGACAACTCCAATTACGGTACATGGAAATACCAAATGGAGACCATTCTTGTGCTTCAGGACAAATGGGAGTATGTCGATGGATCCATACCTAGACCATTGGCCAATCCAGCCACCAGTAGCTCTACTCCATCTGTTGTCACAGCACCAGCAACGGGATCTACATCGGGATCTACATCTACACAAACAGTTTCCGCACAAGTAGCAGATTTGTGCAACATGTTGGATATACCCCCCAACCTGTTGCTTGAGCAACAGGTTGCGGGGATATTCTTGATTTGTGCAACATGTTGGATATACCCCCCAACCTGTTGCTTGAGCAATAGGTTGCGGGTATATCCCCCAACCTGTTGCTCAAGCAACAGGTTGAGGAGTATATTATACCCCCAACCTGTTGCTCAAGCAATAGGTTGAGGAGTGTATTAAACATGTTGCACAAATCGAGAATTTTCTTGATTTGTGCAATCAAGAACAGGTTGGGGGTATATCCAATCTGTTGCACAAATCAAGAAAATTCTCGATTTGTGCAACATGTTGAATATACTCCTCAACCTGTTGCTCAAGCAACAGGTTGGGGGTATATCCAACCTGTTGCACAAATCAAGAAAATTCTCGATTTGTGCAACATGTTGGAGTATATCCAACCTGTTGCACAAATCTTGATTTGTGCAACAGGTTGGATATACCCCCAACCTGTTGCTCAAGCAATAGGTTGGGGGTATATCCCCCAAGCAACAGGTTGGGGGTATATCCGACATGTTGCACAAATCGAGAAAATTCTCGATTTGTGCAACAGGTCGGATATACCCCCCAAACTGTTGGGGGTATATCCAACCTGTTGCACAAATCAAGAAAATTCTCGATTTGTGCAACATGTTGGAGTTGATTTGTGCAACAGGTTGGATATACCGAGATATATCCAACAACAGGCCTCCAGGTTGGGGGGTATATGCAACCTGTTGCACAAATCGAGAATTTTCTTGATTTGTGTAACAAATTAGATATACCACCCAACCTGTTGCTTGAGCAACAGGTTGGGGGATATATCCAACAACAAGCCTCCAACCTTATATCAAATTGTTGCACAAACAAGAAAAATTCTTGATTTGTGCAATAAGTTGGATATATCCCCCAACCTCTTGCTTGATATATCCAACTGGTTGCTCAAGCAACAAGTTGGGGGATATATCCAACCTATTGCACAAATTAAAAAAATTCATTAAATTTTGGTTGTATTTTAGGGTTAGGGTTTAAGATTTAAGATTTAGGGTTTAGGATTTAAGATTTAGGGTTTAGGATTTAGAGTTTAGGGTTTAGGATTTATTGTTTAGGAGTTTAGGATTTAGGGTTTAAGAATTAAATGTTTAAAGTTTAGGATTTACGGTGGTTAAGATGTTTTGGTATTAATTATTTAAAGTTTAGGATGTAGGGTTTAGGTTAATGCCTTCTCTGCTAGTTTTGATATAGAAGTTATTAAGTAATAATAACCTCAATGATTATTTATTAAATGTTCATTTTGAGTTGCTAATTTACTTTTATACATAAAACAGGTATTCACCCTAACAGAGGGTATGGATGTGGTGTTATATAAGAAGAATGAAGTGGTGGCTTTTGGACGAATTCATAGTCTTGATCCTATGAATGTGTGTCATTTTCAACGTTGTGGTGAGAGAAGATGTGTAGTGATAATCACCAACGTTGTAAATCCTGAAGTACATTTAAAATATCCACATGGAGACTTTGAAACATTGGGAGATATCTTACAATGTGATATATTTGATATGCAAGCACACAGAACACTCTGGGACCAAGACGAAATTGTTCCAAAGACATACTTTCAAGATATCAAGAAAACTTATATCCAGGGGGAAAAAGTACAGATGTTATCTCGCTCCGGAGAAGTTTTAGCAATTGGCAACTTTAAGGGCTATGCTCAGAGTTTTCTCTGTATAGTGGAGATAATTAAGTTGACTAGTGCAGGTGTCATTCAAAATGCAATGGATAGTACTTCACAATTAGACGTCCATAATACTACGTCTCAACTACAAGCTCGTAGTACTTGTAAATGGGGGTTAGCTTTCTTGAAATCAAGTTTGCCCAAGACAGTTTCCTTCAATGTCATGGAAGACACAACAGAATATTATCAGAAGAAAAAGACTATAACACAAATGGGATCCAAATTGATAAGAAGCTATAGTAGTAATCAAGAGTATCATAGTGGCATGCTCACAGGTATCGAGGACATTATAGTAACAGATGTTGATGCAGAAAAGGTTTCTTGTGTTGCAAGTGACTCAAATATACTCACTGGTATAGAAGACTTTTCTTGTGTTGCAAGTGACTCGAATAGTCTCACTGGTATAGAAGACTTGTCATGTGTTGCAAGTGACTCGAATAGGCTCACTGGTATAGAAGATTTATCCTGTGTTGCAAGTGACTCAAACAGGCTCACTGGTATAGAAGACTTGTCTTGTGCTGCAAGTGACTCAAACATGCTTATTGATATAAAAGATAGAAGATGTGTTGAAAATAATAAGATGGGACCACAAAGAAAAATACACGCAAAGATCAATGGGATAAGTGATGCAATAACAGGATTGATGATATTAGTGACAATGATCATGATGTTACCACTCGAATACAAGGCAAAAGGGGCAGAGGATCTGAGAATATTATTGCTAGCATGCCAGAGAATATAGATGGGAGAATCTTGAGTTACGAAGGAGAAACAGTTCAACCACAAAATTCAAGAGGCATTGGCAACAAATTGACATCAATGAACATGTCAACCAGATTGCCATTTCCAAGATATTATAAGGTATCAAATAATTCTCAAGCCTACATAGCATTTGATTATAAAGATGAAGATTCAAGGGAAATGGATTCGAGGTTTGATGGTCTTACAACTAGAAAACGCAAGACACTATTTACAAAAAGAAAGTATGTGAGTGTGAAGAGGCGAAGAATCATGGCATCAATTCCAGAACCAAAGAGACATGTGATGCTATCCGAGGAGAATATGGAAAGGATGCTTATGCGAGTTTGTTGCAAGAGACTTTGCATTAGAAAAGTTGGGAAAGATGATTGTGCAGCCATACGCCTTGGTATTTGGAGTAAGACAGTGCCTAATAGACATAACTATCTTCTTCAAGAGTTTTCATGCTTTCTTCATCAAGGCACTAATCAAGATTTGAGCACAGGACACTGTAAACCTAGATTGAAACCCATGGTTAATGGGAGACCCATTTGCAATCGAGGATATCAATGGTTAACTGGACTATCACATGGCACATATTGGACCATCTGGGTAGAGGTGAAAGCAAAAGTTATTCATACAATTCATGGAAATACCTACAAGCTTAAATGCCATGGAAGCACTATAAATGCAACCGCAACATTAAAGCAAGTTCTCGAAGACCATGCATTACCGCAGCCTCATCTTCAACAAACAATGCTAGATGGACGTGTCAAATGCCAACAACATCTTCCTTTGGGAATGACAAAGAAGGTCGTCCTAGAGACTGTCAATAAAACTTTACAAGACAGAGACGAGAGCATGATTTCATGATCAACCTTAATTTGGCGTAGAGATTTTTGCCATGTCAAGACACCATCAAAGCAAAGGATGTCAAAATGTAAGACATGTGATGAATTAAAAAATGCCATTGAACATAGTAAATGTGAGCAGCAGCGAGGAAGATATATTAAATGGCGATCAATCCATTTACGTCATGTGCAGGATGCTCGAAAGTTGTATGCTTCTTGGAGAGAGGAAGCTATTTCACATGTCGATAAGTCCATGTGCATCACCATTGATGGCATGGACCAGAATACAACCACTTTGCCACAATATAGACGTATCCCACCGGCATTGGAGGGCAAACGTGGACTAAAAACACACTTGTGTGGAGTATTAGTACATGGATACCGAATCTTTTGTGATGTATGGATTGATAGTTTGCATGACCATGATAGTAATCAGGTTGTTACATCAATCATGAAAGCAATAAGAAAGGTCAGAGATGCTCGCGGATGTTTGCCTAACACATTGCGAATACAAGCTGATAATTGTTGGAGAGAGAACAAGAATAAATATATATTTGCTTTATGCTCTATGTTGGTTGGTTTGAAAATATTTGAAGAAGTGGAAGTTGGCTTTCTTCTTGTCGGCCATACACATGAAGACATAGATCAAATCTTCAGTGTTATCTCTGGTAAGAATCAGAAGTGGCTATCTTAGAGAGGATGGTAGATTGGAGAGCATTTATAGAGCCACATTTACAAACAGGAGATGATGCCCTAATAGGACACACAAATCCACACTACTTTCGATTTCACATGCATAACAATATTCCAGTGATGCAATGGAAGCACTACTTAGTAGATGGAGATCATTTATGGAGTGAGTCATATGCTTTATTACAACAAATAATTCCATTGGAGGAAACTAGATTTGTTCTTGCAAAAAACAAATCACTTGACATAGATGAAATGAAAGGCTTGAAAGCCTTCATTAAACATCTTCAAAGTATGATGCAGAAATATCCTGCGCAATCAACTAAGAATTTGGAGACAATTAAATCAACTAAAGCACTTATCCAATCTTTAGAAAGACAAGAAAACTTAATGAGCATTGAATACTCTGAATCCTTTTGGCTGGAACAAGCTAGGTCACCAAGTTTTCCTTTGGATATAAATATGTTAGTAGATATGGAGGAAGCAGAGGAATGCCTTTTACCTCAAAAATATTGTGGCAGGAAGGGAGACAAACCCTTACCAGAGTTTATACCATGTAATGAGATTGAAGAGGGTCTATTTGTTGCAGTTTGGGCATCTGATCCGGGTTCAGAGTTGGATGACCAAGGTGGCCCAATTTGGGTTGCAAAGGTTACTAAGATAGAAAGGGATGACAAGGGAACTCCTATAACATTTACAGCTTTATGGTATGAACCAAAGCCATTAAAAAATCTCCCAAGAAGATATACAATAAAACAACTCTATGAGGGATGCTTGCAAAAGAAATGTGAATGGGTTCCAAATAATGAGGGATTAACAGAGGTGGAAGTCAGTAGCATTATTCATTGCTGGAAATCGAGGACACGAAGTTTTAAAAAGAAGCATGGATACAATGTTGAAAAATGTATCACAATCCCTGATCCAAGTCGTGTCCATATTAAACAATGGAACTTATGACCTTAGCTTCTTAGTTCACAATACTGATTTTGTAACTATGTAGTGCACCTTTTATAGATTTACTATTATTTGAGGCGAGTTCTTTCTCAATAACTCTTGAAATGAATAATATGAGAATGTAAATTATGGATTCTTGTTCATGGGAAAAGATAGTATAGATGTAATAATTCCATAGCTTCATATTTAGGGGGAATAATAACTTTGTGAGAGTGCTTGTACCAATTTATTACATACTAATGTAATACTTTCTTTTGCAGTAAGTATATTATATTTTAAGTAAATTGCTAGAACCATGATATATGCACATAGATGTCCTAGTCCCCCTTATACTATGATCTTGAGCGGTTCACCTTAGTGTATCGTGTGTATTCAAAAGCAGGTTTATTTTAACTCAACTTTTGGAGAAAATTTAACAAGATTACAATAATAGGATGAATTTAAAAAATAAAATTTAGGAGAAATTTCACTAGTTGATAAGTAAAGATGGGTGGTTTTATTGGAGAGAAATCTTTGATTAAGGGGGTTTTTATATACCTTTTGAATGCACGTGACACACAAGGTTTCTTAGTAGTAAAGAGGGGTGGTTTTATTGGGGAGAAAATTTTAATTGAGGAGTTTTTTAAATGCCCCTTGAATGCACATGACAACACAACGTTTCTTAGTAGTGTCCCCCGAGACCATGATTAACATTCTTTCAACAATCCCATAAACATTACAAACAAAAGTATATGTATTGTTCTCATTATGCATTCTCAACAAATCTTGAAACTTTAAGGAATAATAAATTTTTAGAGTACTAAAACCAACATTGCTTGATTTGAGGACAAACATATCCAATGTTAGTGTAAATATCTAATTAGAATGATTTGGATTTGGACATCCATTGCCGATTGCAACTCGATGAATAATTGATTTACCATCATGCAAAACAAGAGTCAAAGAGGCATTGATCACCTCAGACAGGCGTAGCAAGCAGTTGTGGACAAGGGATCTAGGCATGGAGGAGGACCGTTTTAAAAGATACATAACCTATGCCTTTATTAGTGCAACAATTTCAGCATGCTATGACATAGCCTTCAGCTGCAATTCACAACAAGATAAAGCACCCATAGACGCGCACACAGACGCGTTTACTGAACTAAATAAAAAACTTACGGGCGCATCTATTTACGCATCTATTCCCACGTCTGGAGACCCGCATCTAATAGCGCATCTATATAGCAGACACACGCACGTATAGACGTGCATTTAGATGCTTAAATAGACACTCTGCTTAAAAATTTAAAAAATAGACAGACGCATCGTTAAATGCGTTTATAGACGCGTAAATAGACGCTTCTTGAACAGACAGATGCATATATAGACACGTTTATAGAGGCACTGATAGACGTGCTTTATAATATATTTTTTTTAATTTACAGAATGCTGTGTATGTTGTGTATGCTATATAGTTACAAGAATTCCATTTCCACGTTGTGTAATTCAATTCTTATAGCCAACTGCATTTTAATTACAATTCCAAATAAAACATTACAACTCCAAAACGCAATGAAATTGAAAGCTCAAAAAAAGCTTGTATGTACATATAGCACGAAGCTAAGCCACGTCATGTGGCTTCAAGTACAAAAAATAAGGAAGCTAAGCCACGTCATGTGGCTTCAAGTACAAAAAATAAGAGGAGTGTATATACAAGAGGCACGAAGCCAAGCCAGTGGCTTTAAGTACAAAAAAGAGTAGCTAGCACTACTTCTACGACTAATCCTCGCTCCCTTCCATGCTCCCTTCTGTGCTCCCTTCTGCACTCCCTTCTGTGCCTCCTTCCTCGTCTTCTTCCTCGTCGTCTTGTGCACGGGCCTGTAAACAAGGAACAACATATATCAATGTATGAAAAATCAAATCTTTACTTATAATATTGACATTATTTAATTACTTTCAAATACCTCGGGGGCCGCTCCAGTAGCCCGGTTATACTGCTCCTTAGTAATTAACCCATCATGATAGAAGTGCCTCCATGTATCTCCTCTGTGATGGTGGCGGTGGTAGGCTGTCTCGACAGGAGTAGGGTATCTGCCCACGATCTCAAGCTGCAAGATGACACAATTTGCGGAGGGATTAGTACAAAGAAACAACCTCCTAATAAACTACATAAGCAATATAATTTGAGATCGATACTTACAAATTGGGCCTCCCATAATTCAACACCCCCTGCTCCAAAATGCACGCTTCCATATTGCTCCATCTGGATCCTTCATGCCTCCACGTGCTGTAGAATGGGGTCCTCCCTCGCTGACTTCATTGCTTTCTTCCACTCACGCTTGTGAGTGGCGTGGGGCGGGCCCCTTGTTGGTTGACCTCCCTCGAGCCTGGCAAGCTCCGCTAGTGCCTGCCTCTTAAGTGAAGATCTTTTATTGCCAAGTATCGTAACAATCTTTGACTTGGCCCATTTATCTGTGAACTAGCGATTGGGGCCAACAGCAACGAGGGTCTCATCAGCCATCCTCTTTGGCTGGTCTTTGAAGTGGATAAAGCAATCTCTGTAATTGTTAGCAATTATAGAGTGCATGGAGGCCATGATGTCCTTCCCCCGTGCATCCATCAAGATGCCTCCTGTCTGAGTGGTGATGTCATAGTAGATCGTAACATCACCCGGAGGCACATCTAAATCATCGGAATCATCATCGTCCCCAGTGCCACCCCTCCCAAAGCACTGTGCCATGCATCCCCCATCGCTCTCCCTGCTACTACGCCTGCTACCGTGTCGTGTTGAGCTAGTACGCTGGCCACTCATAGCAGGAGACTGCATGGGAATATGATGACCACTCGTAGTTGGAGAACCGAGTCTCGATAGCACAGGAGTACGTTGACGGCTCTGCGAGACAGAAGGACCTCCTGACAGCATGGGGGAAGGGGCATAAGACAGCATGGCAGAAGGGGCATAAGACGACATGGGGGAAGGGGCATAAGACGACATGGGAGATGGGCCTGCGCTGTGTAGCCAGCTGGGCTGTGCTGACTCCGCTGGGGTGATCTCAGCTGGTGTGGGTTGGTTTGGAGTCTGTAGTGCCGACTCCTGGGGGGTGTTTAGAGTACCCGTCATATACCCGTATAACTCCACAGGACTAGGAGGGTGCCCTAAAAGGTTATATAAGTCCCTAAAAATAGACTCCCGGAGATCAGGTGAGCCCGAAGTGCTTCCTGGCGACATGATGAACTGGAAGACGATTACTGATGAGCTGAGAAGAGAGGGGAAGGGAAGAGAGGATTACTATCGGAGCGCGTCTATAGACGCGTCTGATTAGCACGTCTATTTTGCGTATAACAACGTATCTATAGATGCGGCTGTCTGTGTCTGCAAACAGGCTAGACGCGCATCTAGACGTGCCTGTAGACGCGGTTTTAGACGTGCTCTGAGATGCGCCTATAGACGCACTCTGAGACGCACCTATAGACGCGCTCCGACAAACGGACTTTTCTAAAAAGTAGAAAAGGACATGCGCCCGACCAACAAACATAACACTGATACCCAAATCATGCGGTTTTTTGGATACGAGAAAGTACAAATCCAAAGAGAGCAAACTTCCAAAAAAGATCAACTACAAAAAGACTTACCTTGGATAGAGGTATGGAAGGTTCTTGTCCTTTTTCAAAGTTGCTTCTCTTCCTTGTTCACCCTCCTCTCCTTTAAGCTTGTAAGTGTGGGTGCCTTCCTCTTAAGTGTAAGCTTGGAAGTAAGTGTGGGTGCCTTCCTCTTAAGCATCGAAACTGTGGATCTGCTAATAATGAAGCAAGCAAGCCGCACGAAGTATGAGTAATGTGAAGAAAAGTGAAGCGAGCGCGCTAAAAGCAGGTTTAAAAGTCGTGTCTAATTACATAGATCAGACGTGGTTTTAGATGCGCACCACAGAACAGACAGACGCAGGTTTAGACGTGCTTTTAGACACACCACAGAACAGACAGACGCAGTTTTAGACGCGCCATACAGTTTAAAATTAAATATTTGAAGAAAAGCAAATTTTTTTGGGTTGTTTATTTATAGGATGTCTTCATCTTCAACAAGTAGCTCTAGTGAGGATGAATCCCTCCGTATCCACCATCGCGAAATGTGGTTAGAGCAAAAAATCAAATGTATGTGTGATCGATGTCGAGGAAACATGTATCGTGCATGCAGGATTACACTCAATCACATCTCAAAGTATGGAGAATGGGATGCGGCCATAAACATGGTAAGGGTTTGTAAGTTAAGGTTGATTAAGATACCTATGGGTGTTCATATGTTTGAGTTATGATCCTGTTTTAATTTGATACAGGATGCAGTGCCACACCCACATATGTTGCCCTATGCTCGCCGTGAGGAGGCAAAGCGTCGGCAATATGAGGTGGGATCTTCAGGAGGGACCGCTACGGATGCATGGAGTGATGGTGATAGTAGCCCTCCACCATTACCTCATGAAGCCATGGAGGAGAAGGTGTTTGATGATATGGTGCGGGATTTATATGTCCATCAAGGGAGGGATGATAGCATGGAGCAGGATGATCTTTTTACTGCAGCATCGACTCCACTGTTTGAAGGGTGCACATTCTCTGTTCTACGTGCCTCCCTTGAGTTACTAAACTTGCAAACCATCTATGGATGGAGCAATGCAAGTTTGAATGCATTACTCACGTAAGCTTCAAAGTCTATTTTGCAAACATGGTGAATTATGCTAGTGGGTCAATTACTTGAATGCTTTTCCTCATTTATGGTCTTCACGTGCAGGCTATTGTGTAAAATGCTTCCAAGGGAGAATAAATTACCGACCTCAAGAGATATGGCAAGGCAACATGTGACCTCTCTTGGAGGATTACGATACAAGCGCATCCATGCATGTGTCAACGATTGCGTTTTGTTTCGTGGACTACATAAGGATGCAAGAGAGTGTCCTACTTGTGGAGAGGCAAGATATAGAGCAGATCTCAAAACTTTGGATGTGCCTCGTAAGGTTCTGCGACATTTTCCCATAATCCCTCGCATCCAACATATGTTCAAGTGCAAATCTGTTGCAGAGCTCATGTCATGGCATTCCTCCCATCGATCAACCGATGGCAAGTGGAGAACTCCGGCGGACTCTCCTGCGTGTAAGCATATTGAAGACACATAGCCAAGCTTCAAGGAAGAACCTAGGAGCTTGAGACTTGGATTGGGTATGGATGGTGTGAACCCATTTGGTCTCAAAAGCACCTCTTATAGTGTATGGCCAATGATATTGGTGAATTATAATCTTCCACCCTCTATGGCTATTAAGAAAGGACATGCTATGCTGTCCCTTCTAATTCCAGGGAAACATAAAGTCAAAAATCCTGATGTTTATTTGGAGCCTTTGATTGACGAGCTAGAGAATCTACTTTGGAGAGGTATCGAGGTGCATGATGTGAGCAGGCCTCCCTCGTCACGAGACTTCAATTGCATGACTTCCCAGGCTATGGCGAGTGTTCAGGTAAGCATTGCACTTCTAATTATGAATAGGCAAAGGATGTGGCACCCTAAACCCACCTTCAACTCTTAATTGCGTCTATTATTCAGGTCTCACTACATCGGGTTACCATGCATGTCCTGTTTGTGGTTCTTCGCTAGTTGCCTCAGGGGCAGACGCATTGAATAAGGTCATCTATGAGAATCACCATCGATTTCTCCCACCTGATCATCCTAGATATGTTGCCCCTTGGAATGAAGTCCTCCCACAGTCACTCACCGCGGGAGATTGGATGAGAATTTGGGGCGGTTCCACGACACGCCATGGATCAAAAGTTTCACTTGTCTCAGCTGCCACCTCAGACTTATCCACCACAGTGAGAAAATGTATGGTGTCCACATAGCATGGCCAATCATGCATCAAATGAGTGTGGAAGTCTCCTTCATGATGAAGTGGGCAGATGAAGTGGGCACGGAAGATTGGTATTGAGCCAGTGTCCAGTTTGTACGTAGTCATATAGACACAGACTACTCGCCCTCCAAACCCCTGGCAAAGTCACATAAGACAGTCTTTCTGGAACAGGCACCCACTCACAGGAGAGCCTTGTTTTTTGCATCCCCGTCCTCATAAGTTGGACCATAGTGAGTTGGAACGTGCATGGGCTCCACGATTGTGCTCGTAGTCAACCGCAGTACCTAATCCTTTGGCAGGAGTTACACAGTGGTAGGGCGGATAGTGGACTTCCTTTTGATTCAGGAGCATATGTTCTTAGCATCAGACATCAGACAGCGACACCACCTCCTCCCAGGGAGAGGTCCGGAGGTGTGGTTCCCTGCAGTCGGATGGAGCGGAGGGCCACTTGGCATGAGCCGGTAAGGGTTTGTAACTATTGTGTGCTATATTGGCTGTAAATAAAGATTGCCCGCTAACACCAACTTTTGTTTAGATACGCCATCTTTTATCATTTACCATATTGGTCCCACCTCAAGATCAATCACCTGTTTGATCCCATGCATATCTTCAAGAATGTGGCATCTACCATTTGGGAGCATTTGAATGGGACACGAGATTCTGCAGGCATAAGGAAGGATCTACGTACCACAGGGAGGATGCGTGAAGCTTGGCCACAAGAGAGACCAAATGGGCGTGTTTTTTAACCTCGTGCACCATGGATGTTATCAAAGCTAGAGATGGCGACGGTGAAGCGCGCTATTACTACAATTTGTACTCCCACTAGATGCATGAGGTGTTTGAAGGGAGCCTTTACAAAGAGCAAGAAAAGAGGTGTAGAGAAATTACATGGCTTGATTGGCACAAGATGCTCCAAGTAAGTATTTTATGTGCATAATATCTTTTTCCTTTCAAATTTGTGAGTGAATAATTATAAGCAACTAATCAACCACCTCCTCGTGGGTTCAGTTCATACTACCTACTAGCATTTCACGTAGTGCATCGAAGGACGTGAAAGATTGTATTTACAAAATGGGCGAGCTTGTGAGGTACTTTACATGATACAAAATATGATGTGTATCAATGCTCCATGCAAGTTTGAATGCATATTGCTAATATGGTGTATTTTTTCATTTCTAGGTATGTGAGCTCAAAGGAAATAGATCCCACCATGCTTGAGAATGCTCGAGTTATGTCAGTGGAGGTGGTTTGTTTAGTGGAGGAGACATTTCCACGTTCTATTCTCACAAGCCAACTACATCTTATAGTGCATTTGGTGGATGAGATTGCTATATGCGTTACTATACATGCACGATGGTTGTTCTTCCTCGAGCGCTTCATGAAGACCTTGAAGGGCTTCATGAGACAAAATGCAAGACCCGAAGGTATCATGGCCGAGGGTTGGTTGGTACAAGAGTCACTTGTATATATTTCTGAGTTTCTTGTTGATGTGGATAGCTCTCTCCCACAACTATGGAGACATGATGGAGACCTACGGATGACCTCTATTGTGCCTCAAGGGAAAGGATGCAACAAAGTAATAGACACAGAGTTGCATAATAGTATCAACCTCTATTGCGTGCTTAATAGTGATGTGATGAAAAGCTGGGTGACAAGGTACAAGGATGCAAAGGCAAGAAGACAAGAAGAAAGGGCCCTCTTTCATACACACCACAGATCTCGTGTGCCATACCCTCAGTATCTAAGAGCACTTCCAAAGGATATTCATGTGGATTGGATACTTGATGAAATGGAGAAAGCGGAGAAAGATGAGGGGATGCATATCACAATGGAAGAATGGGAGTATGCTAGGGGATGCATGAGCAAGGTCGGTTTATAGAATGTTATGCATAAGTTAGGAGCTTTCAATAATTTAGATTGCTTATTTAATTGATTTTTTCTTGGTGTAGTGCACTATGTTCAATGCTATATGGTGTGAGGACAAGCATTTTCGAACACAACGGATTGATGATAAGAGAAACACACAAGATTGCGGCGTCATTGCTAGCTTTGAGGGAGCCAATGGAGCCATGGATGATTATTGTGGCATAATCCAAGATATTATTAAGCTTGACTTTCGGCGCTTCTTTGTGTATGTTTTGGATGTAAAGTGGTTTAAGGACGTGGTGGAAAGAGGCCCTAATGCAACAATCAAACGCCATGCAAGTGGCTTTGTAACTATTGACTCCACAAAGTTCTAGCAAAGTAGAAAGGACACACTAGTACTACTGTAACAATGTGAACAAGTACTGTGCACACATATAAAAATAATCGCTTTTAAATATTTGATGCAAGAAGAATAACATGATTGTATTTGTGTTTGAATTAGGTTGTCTATCAACCAATGGTGGATAATAATAGATGGTGGCATGTCATACCTATTATGCCACGTTCCAAAGTGATGTATAGTACATTTACTAATATGGAGCGTATGGAGGATGATCATGGCCATGGACGTGATGATGACCATGATACGAGAGAGAAGGATGATCATGAGATAGGAGATACAGATGTTGAGGCCATTACCCATCAGGACGAGCCTACCATTGGTGATGCTGATTTTGATGAGCACATGAGTAGCACAAGTAGTAGTGGGTTGAATGTATTTGTAGATCTAAACACTTGTTTGGATTTTGAAGTAGATAGTTTGGCAAGGGTTGATCTCATTGAGGATGAGATTGAACCATAGCCCATCATTGATATTGGCAAAACTATTTTACATATTGTCTCATTCTCCTCACCTCACTTAATTCTTGTATATGTGGGCTTGCAAAAAAGCATTGATGTTTTTGTTAAAATTATGTGCTTTGGTAATCATGGGTAATGTTTGGAAAGCAATGATATACACCAAAATCTCACTTTCTGTATTCTCTAGTTTGCATCTAAATACGCATCTAATTCCCAATGTAAACGTGCAAATAAACGCACGAATACACGTGCAAATAGACGCGCTGATAAATGTAATGTTAGACGGGCTAGTATTTTCTCAGTTTAGACATGCAAATAGACGTGTTAATACATGCGCAAATAGACGCATTGATAAATGCAATGTAAGATGGGCCCGTATTTTCTCAGTTTAAATGCGCAAATAGACGTGTTAATACACACGCAAATAGAAGAGCTGTTAGATGCGCTATTAGATGCGCCTCTAATTCCTCTACTCAAGCAATGCCTATAGACGCGCCCGCTATTTTGCGCGTCTACCAAGCGCATCTATAGTTGTTTTGTGTTGTTGTGCTGGCGCCAAGGGAAGTGGCTTCGCAAGTTGTGGCGATGTGATTGTGCAAGATGCCCAGAAAATGTTTGTATGAATGTTTCCCATTGAGTGCTATGACACATTCTAGTATATCTGACATTTTTCGCTTGCAAACCATAAGGGTTCCATCGCATGTGATATTGTTGGAGGTTGTCTCCATATCACCATGTGTTGTTTCCTTATGAACACTGTGCATGTTTTTAGCAATTTTGAAAGTAACGGCATAACCATGCGGCACAAGACATTTTATTTCCCCCCAAACATATTTACAAGCTTGTATTGGCTCAGCAATAACTATGTAGTCTAAAGGCTGAGCGCAAACTTATGCATGGTAATGAGATGATGAGGATCGAGACTGCCTATGCATCCTGCACAAATGCAATGACAAACCCAAAACTGTTGATTGTGAATTGCCCAGAAGGGCACCGGTCCATTAGTAAATTTCGGGTCACAACCATGCTTCGGTTGTGGTACTCCATGAATGATCTACGTAGGCCTGAAACATATTCTGCAGTGGAGCCATGGAGCTTTACATCCAGCTTAGAATCGTCATGTAGTACAATTCGGCCCTTCAATGAGGCAAGTGTGAATATGTCTTGTGTGCTCGCACAAGAGTAGCAGAATGGTTTGGCTGGGTCGCAACTAACACGGGAGCCTGAGCACTTGCCGCACTGGAATTCGAGAGAAGGAGAGAGGGAGAGAGAGAGAGAGAAGGAGCGAGGGAGAGAGAGAGAGAGAGAGAGATGGTGGAGACAGAAAGAGAGGGAGAGGAAGAAGGTGGGGTAGAGGGAGATAGAAAGAGAGGGGTAGAGAGGGAGAGGGAGAGGGAGAGCGGAGGGGAGAAATTTATTTTTATTGTTTTTATTTTTAGGGCAGTGGCCCCTTTATATAAAGTGCATTACTAAATGTCATTTTCACATTCATTGTTCACGCTCCTATTCTCATAGACTTCTTTTTCATCTTCCCAAGCATCCTTCTTTTCCCACATCCTTCTTTTTCATCTTCCTAAGCATCCTCCCACACTCATGGGTTCCCCTAGAGAAGCCTATGACCGTTGGATTTCATCTACTCGTTCTCATGCCTTAGCAGACCAAATTTACCCAATCTTTTGCAAGCCACTCGATCTCGAATCACACTTGAGATCTTTCCTTCCTACCAATAATCCCTCTCTTGAGTTTATAGATAGACTTCTCCATGGGCAATTTGTCATGATTGCTACCTCCCCTCAGCAATGGGTCCCATTCGACATTCTGAGGTCTCTTGATGAAAGCCCTAACTTCAAGAAGACTCTTGCTAGGGCCATGGAGAATGTCCCTCTCTCTCTATGAGTATCGAGGATTCTCCCATTGATTTGATAGAGAGAGATGCAGCCATTACCGTTCTCACAACTTGCAAGTTTGATGAGGATGTCGAACAATAGCCGAGGGTCCTTCTGCATCCACAAGTGGTGGAGCAGGTCCCCATCCACAAGTGGTGGAGTGGATGAGGTGAACCTAGGCATAGAACCTAAGGAGCATGCAATAGACCTAGCTAAAGAGCAAGCTGAGAGCTAGGTCATCCTATGAGCTTATCCAAGTCGTGCATACCCAGCCTCCACATATAATCCTGACGAGGCAGCAAGCCACACCTCGCATCAGTTGATCCAATCTCTATTGAGGGTGAGGAATACCTTACCCTCTTAGAATTGATGGAAGAAATGGGTCTTCATGAGGATGAGGTGCTATGCCAACTTGCAAATGATGCCTCTAATGATTCCATTGACTTTAGTGCTCCCATGAATGACTGGGCTTGCCCTACTTTCCTCGCCACGTTGTATGTGGACCGGGGCAAAAGGGCCTACATGCACTGGCACATAGAAGATGAGCTGCGCTTGCGAGCACTTGTAACTAGCCTACCTCAATTGCCTGCAAGCAAAGTCACTTTGCTATTCAACGAGCATCACAGCAACTCCCAGTACACCATCCCTAGCATTTGCAGCAAGATATATAAGATCGAGTCTGTAGCTGCTGACAATTGCATCCCTGCAATGGTTCCAAGATCACGCAACTCCCATGCAAGGTGCTCCCTCCAACTAGAGTTACAGGCAGTAGACCAACATACCCCATATCTTGTACATGTACGATTGAGGAGAAAACAAAAAAGAGCTAGCAGAAGCGCCCAACAAACATACAACAACAACATACAAGACACACCTAGTTATCCCTGTGCAAGCTGCAGGACCCTCAAATTTTTTTATAAATTTGAAGAAGCTTCCCATGCAGTTCGCGGGCGCTTTGAATTTGCTAGGTGATGCACCTGTCGAACTAACATCCACAAAACCATGCATATGCACGCTATGCTTGCAGGAATTACGAAAGAACAAAACACCAACTTTTTATTTCAAAGACATGCCAATCTAGCCTCCAACACAACATGTATCTACTCTCAATAAGGTTGAGGAAAGACTCGTGGCTATAAGGCTGCCATTTGCATAGATTCGTGAGCTGTCATATGAGCCTTGTTCATTACTATAATGGTCTAATGAAGGTCAGGCCTGTCCGAAACTTCGCACAACACAATCCTAGTCTTTACCTTTTTTTAAATCGATCATGGTAGTTGTTACAACAGACGAGTCTGTATATAGTATTGACCCAAGCGTCAAAAACAGTTAATTCTGCTCCCGAAAGCGGAACACTTTTTGTCTGGACCACAGACTGAGAAATCTGCTTGCAGATTTCGAAGTTGTGATTAGCATTTTGCACATTTGAGTTGATTGAAAGACCCACGGGCCTAAAGCGAGAATAAGCATACCATGAATGCCAGGCCAAATAAGTAAGACTCTGATCTCGTCACGTGGACAGGCCCAATGTGAAGGTGACATCGCTGGGAATCCATGTATCGCCGTTGAGTAATGTCTTTACTGTAAATTCAGAGGCGTCAGACGCGGATAGTTGCGGATAGACGCATTTCCAAGGTACTCGTGCGGTTGTATCAGATCCAGGCCCTGTGTTCTCATATTCAGCATAATAGCAAGTGGTTTCGAACGGGTTGCTGGTATTCCATGGAAGCCATCCTTCAGGATGGACATGGTTTCCAATGTTGGACTGCATATAAACGGCCGTAGAGTAAGCTTTCCACGGCCTCCCAAGATAAGTGGAGACATTATATGGAGATGATTTCAAATCATCGCCTTCAGTTAGACTGCAATTCTGAAAGGAGAAGCCTGTTCGCACGGGATGTGCCTTTCTTCCCTGAGCCGTGTAGGTATTTTGCTGCCCGAGAATGGGCCGCCTAGCAACTAGGAAGGTATTCTGGAAGACAGCCAGGGCGTTCCCGAAAATAAAATCCACAGTCCCCTCGACTATGCAATTTGTGTAAAATTGTTTGCCCGACAACGCATAAAGTGTGTCCTGGTAGGCCTCGAAGCAGCAGCTGTCAAACACGAAGTTTTCGGCACCTGCTCTGACTGCAACTGCTTGAGAATTCTCGGGTCCTGCCTCGTTCCTAAACGTAATGCCTTTCGCGATAAACCCTTTCGCAGCGACCCCTGTAACATCAGCTTGATTAGCCAGAGAAAAGAAGAGAAGCACAAGAATTCGCAAGAGCGTAGATCGTGTCCAAGTAGTTCGATCGAGAAATAATTGCCAGCAGAAACAGATGGATAGGCGAAAATGCAAGATGAGGAAGAGCGCGTACCGACGGTAGCCGATCGGTATGTCGTGTATTTGCCGCTCCCAACACTGGCTTTTCCCGTTATCACAGTTTTGTTACAGCCGTCTCCGAGCAAAGTAAGGTTCTGCAGAGCCTTGCTAATATTCAGAGGGCCTTCCGAGTATGTGCCTGCCTTGATATAGATTACATAGCGACTGCTACGGCTAGTGCTGGGAACGTGATTGAGAGCGTCTTTTATCGTCGTGTAATCACCCTTGCCATCCTGGGAGACGGTGAGATCAGGTATCACACTAGAGGAAGCCGCCAAAAGCTTCCGATCTCCCAAAGACACCCAATCAGGAAATCCTCTATCCTCAGAAGAGAAAGATTCCGTCCACCTGTGATCGGAGGCCAACAGCAGACGTCGTAGATGGAAGATATCCGGGATCGAGGGCAAAGAATTCTTCCACGACGAAAGATCGGCCCCAAGAGTAGAAAGCGTCTGCACTAGGCAAAGGGCATTCAAGATGACCTCCGAGACAAAGTCCTGCTTGGTGAGTATGAGAGAACTCGAGCTTCCACTTATATTGGCGAAGTTATCCGTGCAAGCGGTTTGATCGCTGGAGGCTGAGCTGAGCCACACTTCTAGATCTTGCAGCGTGCTTCCAATGGACTTGATATCCAAGCTGGATAATCCGGCGATGGAGTCGTTGAGGCGATCCATACTGGTATCCATGAGCTCAGCGCAGTCTTGCAGGGCCATAGCCTCGAGAGCAGAGATGGTGGGCTCCTCAGCGAGGGAGAGAGAGAGATTGTAAGCGTCTGTCGCGGCCGAGAGAGCGACCTTGACGGCAATAGTGACAAGCTCCACAGGTGTGGCAGAGAGGGAACCAGGATAGGAGGCGAGCGTCTGCGTGCAGGTGGTAGGGTAAAGTGTAGTGTTACAGGCTGCCTCGATGGCAGCGGAGCCTGTGGAGAACTGCGATCCATCATTAGAGGAAGAGGAGTGGGAGCGATGGCTCTTCACGGCGATGCCAATGGCGATGGAGAGGACGGCGAGGAGGAGGAAGGCGAAAGAAGCGACGATGATGATGAGGCGACGACGCTCCTTGAGTTTGGAGTCGTGTTGGAATTGGAGGTAAGGGTCGATTTTGCCATAGTTACGGAAGGAGCCGGGCATGGCGATGGAGGGAGGGAGGGAGGGAGAGAGAGGGAGGGAGGGAGAGGGAGAGGGAAAGAGAAAGAGAGAGAGAGGGTGGCGATGGCGATGGAGGTGGTGGAGGTCGACGAAGAAGAAGAAGAAGAGGAAGCAGCGGCAGCTCAGTGCACGATGGGGAGATGGGGGAAGAAGAAGAATGAAACGACGGAAAGTTCTCTCGAGGCGGGGCGATAATTAAGAAGGGTTTAGATTCTTACGCTGCTCCGCGTGATTCCAAGTCAACGTCCACCCTGTCCCTCTCTAAATTTCAATTATACAGGGCCTAGATTTGGTTTCGGTGCCTCGTCATGTGGATTCGTGGAAGGCCGGCCGGCAGCTTGCGCGTTGGCTGGCGTTTTTGGCCCAGTCAAATGTTCCAATGGGCCGCCACGTCGTTCGCTTGGAAACGCCCACACGCCGAAAGTGCCCCTTTCTACCCGCCGCAGTGCGCACTCTCCTGGCACGTATCATATCAGACAACCATATAAACTGAACACAGCCAACCCCACTACGAACGTGTTCTCGCACCTTACCAAGTTACCAACCACCAATTGCATCGTCCTATTTTGCATCCCTGTTAATTCCAAAATATTTCTCCTCTCTTCTCTATATCTCTATATCTCTTCTCTATATCTCTATATCTCTATATATATCTTAGGGTGGCTCTGCACCGTGTCTGGAGCTTCGGGTGTAGCTCCGGGGAGCTTCGGCGTGCTTCGGAAGTCCTGGATGTTATACACCGTTGGATCGGCATACAAATCAAATCGCACCGTTAGATGCTGGGCGGACGTTGAAGGGACCGAGGCACGGGAAGCCCACACGTGGCATAGAGCGGACGTGCAGTACGTGGGTACTTCTCGTGAGGTTCAGGGAGGCAATTCTCACAAAAAAAAAGAGGTTCAGAGAGGCAGGCTCGGGAAAGAAGGCCGAGGCTCGGCGTGATCCATCGCATGCAGACGGCGCAGACAGTGCAGAGCAGAGCACATGGCAGATGGCGCGCGCAGAGATGACAGTGCCCGGACCTGATGACATGGCCGAGCAGAGCGATAGCACATGGCGGACGTAGAGGGCGTCGCGACTGTCACTTGGATGACGTGGATGTCGCCGCGACTGTCACGTAGATGACATAGACTGTGAGGTAGACGATGCCGAGAGAGTTGCCCGCCACGTGTCAAACCTCATGCGGATGACGGGGAGAGAGAGAGAGAGAGAGAGTGTGGGGGAAAGAGAGAGAGAGAGAGAGAGAGAGAGAGGGGGGGAAGAGAGAGAGAGAGAGGAGAGAGGGGGGAAAGAGAGAGAGAGAGAGAGAGAGAGAGAGTGGGGGGGGAAGGAAGAGAGAGAGAGAGAGAGAGAGAGAGTGGGGGGGGAAGGAAGAGAGAGAGAGAGAGGGGCAATAAAGAGAGAGGAGAGAGAGAGAGAAGAGAGGGGGGAAGAGAGAGAGAGAGAGGGAGAGAGAGAGAGAGAGAGGGGGGGAGAGAAGAGAGAGAGAGAGCACACGCACTTTATATATCACTATATAAACATGTACATATAGGTGGCATACGACGAGGTGGAGAATGAGAGAAAGTAGAGAGAGAGAGAGTAGAGAGAGAGAGAGAGAGCGAGGGGAGAGAGACGGAGAGGGAGGGAGAGAGACAGAGACAGAGACAGAGACAGAGAGGGGGGGAGAGAAGAGAGAAAGAGAGAGAGCACGCGCACACAAAGAGTACACGCACTTTATAAATGACTATATAAACGTATACATATAGGTGGTGTGCAACGAGGTGGAGAATGAGAGAAAGTAGCGAGAGAGAGTAGAGAGAGAGAGAAGTGTGTGTGTGTGTGTGTGAGTGCCTGTGCATGCGTGCGCGCATGAGAGAAGAGAGAGAGAGAGAGCACACGCACACAAAGAGTATGCGTACTTTATACATGACTATATAAACATATACATATAGGTGGCATGCGGCAAGGTGGAGAATGAGAAAAAGTAGAGAGAGAGAGAGAGAGAGAGAGAGAGAGAGAGAAGAAGAAGAAGTGACACACACACACACACACACACACACACACACATGCATAGAGAGAGAGAGAGAGAGAAGTGTGTGTGTGTGTGTGTGTATTTGTCAAAAAAAGAGAGAAGAAGTGTGTGTGTGTGTGTGTGAGCAAGCGAGAGAGAGAGAGAGAGAGAGAGAGATTCACAAAACTACCCAAAAAGGATCTCCAATGATTACTAATTGCTCGAATGATGCTCGAGCTTTACATAAAGCTTTTTGACAGCCATGAAAGCTTGGGCTTGATCTTTATTGGATTGAAGGAATTGTGCAGGTGAAGGGGATGATTGCCACTGACAAAGAACAAAAGAAAGAAGGAAGGAGATCCTACAAAGGTGGTGGGCACATCAAAAGGAAGTTTGGACCTTAGCAGAATCCCAATAATGACTTTGAAATTATTACTGAACAAGAAGATAGGAGGCAGACAGGCAAGTAAAAAAAAGTGAGGAGGAAGTAGATGCAACAATTAGGGAAGAGTTCATGCAAGAGAGGATGAGAGGCAAGCCCATTCAAGCTTATAGTTTAATTGACTTTAATGTGAGGGCTTAGTGTGGCAAGGTTACAATGACTTTGGTTTGGCCTTGGATGAGTGGACAAGGAAGTAGAACGTGGGTAAAGCATGATCACCTAAGCAGCTTCCAAAAGCAACTTGAAGCATGTGCACTAGAGCTGGATGCCAAGTTACCATTTATAATTTCTGATGATGCATACCTTAACATGGCTATTAAGGTTTTTCATAAATTGGAGGATTCATAAATATAGTTCGTCATTGTTTGCCCCTAAAATTATGTGCATATATTAGATGATCTCTAAATTTTCAATGCAGCTATAAGTTGATTCTTTTTCTAACCAAGGCTCTCTGAGTGAAGTTTGCAAGATCCAATGTCTATGTGCAAGAGGAGATTTATGATGTGACAGATCTATTAAACAAGCCAAAGCTTGGGGACATCCGTTTTAAGCCTTGGACCCTAGGTGAGAAATATAAAATCTAATCATTTGGTGATCCTATGTAGGTAGACCGCTGAGCTCATTTTGTTCCTTGAAATCAAACATAACCTTAGATCGCAACCTTAAGACTAATTTCAAGGAAACCTTAGATCCCCTCCGTCAGACCTAATGGAGGCAAGCTTCAATCCCATCATAGATGGGTCAAAATACTTGTATTATCAATTCTTGTATTTCTCATGTGTCACGTGGCACTCGAGAACCTATGCCACTTGGCATATCCTCTCTCTACCTAAAATTTCTCACACGGGACTCGGGAGACTTATGCTGATAAAATTTTCGATTTTATAATGTCAGAGGTACTAACTCGTCGAAGTTTTGACTACTTTAACATTGTTTTAATGTTACCAACCAAGAACTCAAAACCAAAATGTCAACACTAACGGCTCGCGCTAATTGAGCCTCCTTCATCGTCCCTCTGGCATACCCTTGGTTTTCGAGCATGCACCAAGAACCGGATGCCGTGCAAGAGAGCCGAGCCTGTGTGGGACGCACTTTGCAAGAGAGAAAAGTGGCTTTGCAAGATGTGGTGATATTACACTATTTCACAATAAGAAGATTGTCTTTGATATTCTTTAATGTTTTGGAGCCCTTGAATTCAGTGTCGCCATTCTTATATTCTTTATGCAGAATTCTTGCGAGAAGATGTCCTAGTTGCTTACAAACTTACTACGACAAAGTATTTTTGACAGCCTTCACTATTGGCATCGTGGAGGCTTTCAACTTCGATCACTGAGTTTTTCTCTCAACAAGCTAAAACGGGACTTTATGAGGGATACCTATCCAAGAGGAGAATCAGGAGTGGATAAACCATTTTCCCGATCATCCAAAAGGTGTAGAACTCATTTCCCAGTAAAATCAAATGATGCTGTCAAGCAACAAGGGTTTTTGGTGAAATAGGATCGTATCGAGTTGCAAGCCTCTCTGTTGGATGCACTAGCCAACAATTAGGCTCGTCCTAGAAGAATTGGAGAGACGGTTGCCAACAGCTTTGGAGCATTGGCCAAAGTGTGGCACGTAAAAGTAAGAACTCCGGCAACAACCCTATCCTTCAAAGCTGCAACAAGAAAAGAAAAGAAAAGATTTTCATCGAAGGAGAGCCTATTAAGCTAGAAGAGCTTCCTTCTTTTTCTTTTCTTTTTTTAAAATGAAAGTGGTCTACTCATATATTACTCACTAAACAGCAAAAACCTGGATAGCTACTTTCATGATTGCCTGCTTACAAGACAACGAGAATACAACATATCTATTATCCGAGGCCTCATAACGGGAAACCCAGATCCTATGTAGTGTCGTGTATCTAATGATATCCCATAAAACCGATTTATTCGACCCGAGATCAGCACCAAAAATGGTAGCACCCTTGGAAATGAAATCAAAACCCAGAGTCTTAGCACAGTGCAATCGAATAAGGCTCCAAACATTCCGCACCCATGGTTTCAGCAAAAGATCAGCATATCTTACATCTATCATCCACATGCAACCAAGGGACGTGGTTGCCAACAGGGAAATGCCCACCAATTATTCTCCACAGGAAGAAATTCGCCTTACTGTAGGGGGTAGCTTTCCAAACACGAGCTACTTTGCCCCGCCATGTGTGCTGCAAATCCATTCTTAGCCATCTATCATTGAGCCTATGAAACCCGTCCTCCTTATGAGCAAGGAGCCTATCCATTAGCTTCATGGTAAGCTTGTTTAGGGCTATTCCGGATGCCCATTCCCACTCGTCCGCTATAGAACCAAGCAAGGGACATGGATTGGAAGGCCATTCATCCGGAGACCAAGCCTGGGATAGCATATACTTTACCCCAACCTGTAAGGGGGTCATCCACTCACTCAAGTAGGGGTCCCAAAGGTCCTCCCAGGCTTGTACTCCCTTTGCTGCTATCCTCCCTGCGAGGGCTTCATTCCCAAGTGCAAAATAACCCCAACCCGGCCATGCAACTTGCCACCATGGTGATAATTTGAGGGAATAATCTAAGTCCCCTGCAGGTAGCCCTTTCCAACTCAGCCCTTCAAGATCAGCTCTTATCCCTACCATTGAGCTGGCTATGTGAGAGAAGGACTTCAAAGCACGCAGTTCTTTTCTACAGGGAATAGTTGTACCCCCATCTCCCCTCTTCTTATAGGCACAGAAAACATCAAAACCCTCAAAAAGTGTAGCTAAAAATGCAACATCCTCCTCACCAGCTTGATCTCCTACAAGCACACAATGTTTGCCTTCGATTGACGTATCTTATCTGCAAGCAATCATCTCTTGGCTCTGAGGCCAAGTCCATGCATGTTCCACGATAGAATTTTAACTTGCACGTTTAACTAGAAGATTGGAGTCTCCCAAAACTTCAAACATATTCTGCCTACCTGCTTTCCCCTTCTTCGCACTGCCCTTACGTACAACATTCTCCTTTTGTGCACTTTTCTTGTTCGCAAAGCTTCGTATCTCCTCCTCCGAGAGCCCGAGCCATTATGGCAACGAGATTTGGTTAGCTGAGGATGATTCTCCCAATGGAGGAGCTTTCTGAGGTTGAGAGACCACTCCATTTGCGGGAGACTTCTGCGGGGCCTTTTCCTTAATCCAGGCCTCCAATGAGACCTCCGTTGTCTTTCTGATGTCTGAGGCACCGAAAGATGAAATCTTTTCGGTTGCATGATGCCCTCACCTTCCGCATGACTATCCACCTTCTTCTATGGACCATCTTTGTGCATCTAGCACTGGCGCACAAAGTGACCCGTCTCCCTGCAAGAAAAACAAGAATTCAAGAACGGGTTGAACCTGACACGGATCCAAATGGGTTCAAAGTCCCCCAAATCGAGCTGCACAACCTCGAGTGGCTCCTACAAGATGTCCCACATAATGCATACCCTTGGGATTGGATTCTTTTCAATTGAGCAAAGGGGGGGGTATTCCCCCCCCTTTCCCTTTTCCCCTTGGTGTCTATTTGTGTGTGCACTGTTGAGATATCGAGCTCCACTCGTGATATGCCAGGGTGACCATTGTGCATTTATGTCACCGACTTGTTAGCTGCAGATGCGGTTGGTACACCGCCCATGAATAATAGTTGGATGACAGCTATCCCATCTACTCTAGTTCGTGGTTCAGTTGGTATGCCACCTTAGTTAGTTGAGTTTGGTTTGAGACCCACATATAGGGTTCTTCTATTTCTTTGTACTAGAGTTCTTTTGGCTTTCACAACTAAGAAGAGGAAAACTGTTTTCAGTCTCCACCTTTGTGTGTATTCCCCCATTGTGTATGTGAGAAAGCCGCAAGTGAGATCCTTCCCTCTCTCCCACTATCTTCACATGGTATCAGAGCCTGGTTCGTGGTAAGGAGCTCAAGAAAGCAAACAAGTTCGCGGTGTCCTGGTAAGAGGACCAGTGTTGCTTTACTTTTTCGAGTTTGGGAGCAAATCTCTGCAGGTAGCACAGTCGGAAGTGCAAGAGTGCACTGTCTCAGATTGAGACGCCTTTCGCGGTGTGGCGAGAAGGCAGTATATGCTGCGGGACAGGGCTAAGCCCTAGGTGGCTTTATCTTACTGATTCGAGGCCATTTCGAGGCCCGTTTTGAAGGCGGAAGTTCTTCGTAGACACTCAGAAAAAGGCCCTGTTTTTGCTGTGCGACCACTGCTCTGCTGGTCGGTGAAAAGTCGCTGCAGAAATTGCATCGTATGCCTGTGTGCAGAGATATTGGGAGTTGCAAAATCATGCTTATTGCCTGTTGATGCAAAATCGTCACTAGGAAGTGACTGTGTGGTCAAATACCACTTTCGTCAGTTTTGCAGATCTGCCTGTGTGAGGCAAAAGCTGTGTTTTTTGCAGTGACAGAATATTTTGCAGTGTTCTGTAATGGCGTCTGATTCTCTTTCACAGATTGTCACTGAAAAGCTTGACAAGAATAACTTCCAGGCATGGAAGTTTAGAATGACGAATTTCCTTATGGGAAAAGGCTATTGGGAGTTCATTATAGGAAATGAAGAAGAACTAGTTCTTCCTAATGTTCCCAATCAACAGGAAATGCAGGCATTTAAAGGATGGCATGAGAGAGCCAGAAAAGTTATGTACTGGCTGTCTATCAGTATTTCGGATTCTATGATTGTGCATATTCAAGATGCAAGTATGCCAAAGGAGGCATGGGATACTTTGGCAAAAATGTACAGCACAAATACGCAAGCCAGGAAAATGCAGCTCAAGCAAGAGTTGCACAATGTGTAGAGAGAAAATATGAGCATCAATGACTACCACATGAAGGTGAAGAAAATTGCAGATGCACTTGCTTCCATTGGGTCGCCAATGGAAGATGATGATCTAGTTTCTGTGACCTTCAATGGTCTAGGAAAGGATTATGCACAGTTCCGGACATCCATTGCCGTCTGTGAAAAATTTCCTGATTTTGAAGAGTTGATTGTTCTTCTAATTTTTGAAGAGCAAAGAAATGGGGGTGCATCTTCTTCAGGAGGAACTTCAAAAGAATCTATCTTCTACTCAAATGCTGGAAGAGGTAGAGACAGAGGTAGAGGAGGCCGATCTGGAGGGCGTGGTAGAAATCAGAATATGCAGCAAACTCAAGAAAACCAGTCCTATGGAGGAGGACGTGGTAACTCTAGAGGCAGCGGGAGCCAAAGAGGCCGTGGTGGATGGCAGAGAGGCCAAATTGCAAACAACAATGTTGAATGCTACTGGGAAGTAGCAAGCTAAGGGTGTCCACTTTTTGTTCACTCCCCAATCCTTAGGAGGTGGAAAAACAAGCTTTTTAGCACACAAAAATGCAAATCTCACCTACTTCCCTATGGATCTAGTCTTTGAAGTCTTCTGACACAACATCACACTTGCTATTGTGCACACAATTGTATAGTCTGATCGAAAATTCGATGCACACACAAAAAATTTCTTTGTGTCACACGGCATGGTTCCAGGGTGGTCACACGTTTGTCACGAACAGAGAGTGTCATATTAAATTCTAAATTTCTCACTCATTTTAGATTAAATGTTATTGAAACTTTGTAAGTGGTCTCTTTGCATTATGTAGAGCTTAACTTGATTTATTGGTAATTTTTTGAATGATTTATCTAATTATAAATAATTATTTATAATAAATAAAGTCATAAAATACATGCATTTTAGTAGCACACCACATTTTTTTAGTATTTTGAATAATTAAGCAAATCCAATTCGGTGGAAGGTTAGTAGGCACATAAGGGTGTGTGGTTGAATCATCAAATCCCAAATCCAACGGTTAGATTTAGGAAGATTGAAGTTTAATTTTTACTTTTACTCCTTAGAGGATCAACAAAGAATATTAAAAATAAATCTAGTAATTCTCAAACATAACCAAACATTTCAAAAATGTCAATATTTTTAGTCCTCTCATGATGAATAAGAGGAAAAAATTTTGGTTAAATTTGAGTAAGGGAAACGTGCGATATGACGTCCAACAGTTAAATCTCCCTTTTGTGGGGGAAAAAGGGCCACCCAAGCCTAATACCAAGACAAGGTAGGCTTGGTATTAGGCTTGGTGAGGTAGGCTAGGAGCATCACCAACCCTAGTGGCAAGCCTTTGGAGTCTGCATGCTACCCATGTGGAAGGCTGAGTCATCAAAACCATGCCACGTTGTTAGACCACGTGGTGCCATCTCATCAAGCAGATGTGACATCACTCCTTGCCATGTCACCTTACATTGCCACACGTGCTACCACATGTGCCACCTCATCATTCCACATCATCAGCCATGTGATCACACAATGCCACCTTGGCATACCTCCTCAACCTTGCCATGTCACCAATCCCTCCACTTCAATTTGCCATGTCAATCTACCACCTCATGAATGCCAACTCATCATGCCACATCACCTTTCAATGTCATCGAAGAGGCCCAGTACCACATCATGACCATGCAGGAAGAGACTATATTACCACATCATGACCATGCATGGTGCCACATCAGCCAAATGTATACACATGACGATGTGCGAGGCATAAAATACCTTGATCGAGGTATATAACCTGGGTGAGGCATATAATACCTCGATCGAGGTATGTGACCGAGGACACCTAGGGATACCTCGATCGAGGTTCATACATACATGCGTAATGCACTGAATACCTCGATCGAGGTATAAGGTCTGATCGAGGTATATGATCGGGGCTCTGGGCATAGCAGACCTCTCCACCAAAACTTAGCCAATTAGTATCAATCTTAGCACCAAAACTTAGCCAATTAGTTTCAATCTTAGCACCTCTCCACCAATAATAATGAAGAGCAATCTAAGAGCAATCTAGTGGATGAGTTGAGGCTCTCTATAAGACACCACGTTTTGGTTCATTTCACCCATTCTTAGCCATTCTTGCCTCCTCGTCACTTTGTCACACCTTCCATCCTACTTTCATTGAGAATGGGTTCTCAAAGCCGTAGAGCTAGTAGACGTGAAAGATGTAGGAACCCCCCCCCAAATCTCATTGACGAGGAGCGCAAGCGAAAGGCTCGTGAGCACAAGAGAGCCTCTAGAGCTTGAGCTCGCGCTGCCACCACTGATCCACCTCCAGCTCTACCTCTACATCCCACCTCCACCCCCACCCCCACCCCCACCTCCATTGTCCCCCCATGCTCATCCACTCCCCTACCTCTAGCCTCCGCCCTTCCCCTAGCCACCTACATTTTGGCCTCCACCTCTACCTCTTCCCCCTCCACCCTCCCCCCTCCCCCTCCCCCTCCCCCTCCCCCCGCTCCACTTGGCGCCTCCCTTCCCCTGTCCACCCTACCATCTCCCATTGATCCCGTTGCCCCACCTTGCAGCAGCAGTGTTGCTTCACGACGTGACTTGCCGAAGTCCACTATCCGTCGTCGTACTAGCAAGATTGTGCAGTCTTTTTTTTGTGACCTCACGCCAGCTTCGCAGTGTTCTCTTCTCACATCCCTGATTGATCACCCTGACTTGGTAGAGTGTAGGAGGCTTGCTGGTCTTGGTGCACGTAGAGATAGGGTTGTATCTAGCGAGGTCCTTAGTAGTGTTCGACGTTCCTATGCTTGTATTAAGCATAGGAACTCCAGTGATGCCTTGGCAGCATGTCGTGCTATTGTGGCTGCCATTAGTAGACCTCATATGATAGGCCATGTGCGTACCGCTTCACGTCTTCTTCAGATTGCACCACGCACATTGCGAGCAGGCATCATTAGGAGGCAGAGTCTAGAGGATAGTGAGACTGATGCTCTTTGGGCTTCGAGTGGTCGTGCACCTCGCAACGATCGATTGTTGGATGATTCCACTAGGTCCTTCATACAACAGTTTTGGGAGGAGCATTGCAGAGCATCCCCAGTGTTCAAGAAGGCATTGCGGAAGAGGGTGTCATGCGGTGTGTACATTGAGCATGGTGCATGTTTTTTGGAGTGTACCCAGACTGAGTTGTACACTCAGTTTGTAGAGGCGCACCCGAAGTTCAAGATTGGGCAGAGGTCATTTGAGCGATGCAGGCCATGGTTTGTGCGATGCCCTCAGGAGCATGACACATGCTGTTGTCGCTACCATGTGGATTTTGGATTGATGTATGACGTATTCCGTTCCCTTGATGGTCATAGGGGAGTGGTTCCTACTAGCCCTCGCGACTTCATTCATTCCATATTGTGTACACGAGATGGTGATGCTTTATTCCACTCCCTTGATTGTGTGGAAGGCACGTGTACTTTGTGTGGTGACTTTGCTAGAGTGCCACGAGTTGCACTAGATATTTGTGATGTGCAGATGGTTCATTGGCAGCAGTATGAGTACTGTACCTTGACATTAGATGGTGGTGCACAGTCAAGGAGGTTGCAGCTTGTGGGGAAGGAGACACCACATGTTGTATTCATTGACTGTTTTCGAGGGAAGCTGTACCGCTACATACGCCACTCGCACACTGCGAAATGGGAGGATCGTCAGTTTCGTGCATGTTTGAGGACATTTCCTACAGGGGTGGTTGTCTCAGTGGTGGACTTTGCGGAGAATTACACCTTTGCACCACAGCATGAGATCCAATCGGAGTATTATTTCTCCGAACAGGTGACGTGTGATTGAGTATTGATTTTTCCCCACCTCATTATATTGAATTATTTCAATAGTCATATTTTTTTTCAATGCCATATTGTAGGTTGCTATATTTGTGCACATTAGCTATCGTCATGCACAGGCTCATGTGGATGGCATTGATAGCACCATGGACTCACGCATCATTGTGCGAGAGTATCACTTCTACATTAGTGATGATCGATCGCATGATGCCCATTTTGTGCAGCATTGCTTCACTTTGCATGATAGTTTCTTGAGGGATCATGGTGTCACATGGCAGCGGCACTGGATCTGGTCAGACGGTTGCGGTGGTCAGTTCAAATCCGCTAGACGGTTTTATTGGTTTTGCAGATGGCACCGTGAGACAGGCATTCCGATTACATGGAGCTACTTCGAGACAGGGCACGGTAAGGGAGAGCACGATGGTGCAGGTGCTTGCGTGAAGCGTGCTTTGCGTCGATACCAGTTGCGTCACAGTGTCGATCGCTTCAAGGATGCACATGATGTGGTGCGGTGGTGCAGCCAGCACTTATCCACTAGTGCTACCTTCTCGTTTCAGTCGCGTGACGATAGGGTGGTGAGCCGGTATTTTTGGTGCGTGGACATTGGGAGTCTTGATCGGTCTAGGCCTTTTGATTGTCATTCTGTGCCTGGCACTCTTGATTTCCATTCCATCAGGAGCGTAGGTGAGTCTCACCCCGCGATCTTTTCTCGACGGTTTGCATGTTTTTGTTCTGCATGCATTGATGATGATTGGGGAGGGTGCTTCATGATACCATGGGCCGATCCATGGGTACGGCGAGTGCTTTCTCCCTTCCAGCCTAGGGAGGAGATACATGATAATCAGGATGCGGGATTCAATTCCTCTAGAGATTATGACCAGCTTACATATATTTTGCGTATTGGTGATATCTTCGCGGTTATTGCTTCGGAGGGCAATGAGGAGGGTGTGGATTATTACTTGTTGCGATGCTCTATGCTGAAGAGTGTGCTGAATGAGGATACAGTGGATGGGCATGGGATGCACTTCAATGCTCATAGCATGATCGTAGGTGGCCACTATTTTCAGCAGATACAGAGGCGTGGTCGCTATATTGAGTTCCAGGAGTACATGGCGGATCAGGAGGCATACATGTATTCTCATCTTGTTGTTGGGATCAAGATTACTTTGAGTCGTGTTCGCACTCGCAAGGCGACGTCCACTCCACGATGGCGCCTTGCAGTGGCGGATCACGAGAGCATACTTGCAACTATTGGCATGAGAGCTGATCCTGAGGAGTAGCACATTACATATCATATTTTTTGGGATCATCAGTTGATCAGATTGATTTTTATTGGGTATCACTAGTTGATTACACTTTTTTGTATTCGATATGTATAGGCTCACTGTGTGACCGTACCATTGTAATTTTCATGGACTCATATTTTGTATTTCACTATGATGGCTGTATACACGTTCATACACATCATTGTATTAGATTCTATTTTTTACATGATGTCCAATGTCTTCTCAATGGGATTTGTTGTGTTTGTAATACAAAAAATTGTTTATTAGTAGTAATGTTGTAATTTGTTTTGTGCTTTAGGACATTTTAAAAACGTGACTAAGAAAATTCGCGCACGTACTAACGAAATACGCGTGTGGACTTACTTGTTGGGGATGAAACTTCGCACGACTCTTAGGCCACCCTAGACATACATCCACGCGAGATTTGGTCTAAATTGATTTGGTATGCGCCACGTGGAAGGTACAATGCGTACATTTTTACAATCCCTACTAGCACGACTACGTATGAGCTATGGCGCATGTACTAACGAAATACGCGTGTGGACTTATCTGTTGGGAATGAAACTTCGCACGACTCTTAGGCCACCCTAGACATACATCCACGCAAGATTTGGTCTCCAACTTATTTGGTATGCGCCACGTGGAAGGTATAATGCGTACATTTTTACAATCCCTACTAGCACGACTACGTGTGAAAAATGGCGCACGTACTAACCAAATATGCATGTGGACTTATCTGTTGGAGATTAAACTTTGCACGGCTCTTAGGCTACCGTAGACGTACATCCACGCAAGATTTGGTGCCCAACTGATTTGGTATGCGCCACATGGAAGGACAGTTGTGTACATTTTTACAATCCCTACTAGCACGACTACGTATGAGCTATGGCGCATGTACTAACGAAATACGCATGTGGACTTATCTGTTGGGAATGAAAATTCGCACGACTCTTAGGCCACCCTAGACATACATCCACGCAAGATTTGGTCTCCAACTTGTTTGGTATGCGCCACGTGGAAGGTATAATGCGTACATTTTTACAATCCCTACTAGCACGACTACGTGTGAAAAATGGCGCACGTACTAACCAAATATGCATGTGGACTTCTCTGTTGGAGATTAAACTTTGCACAGCTCTTAGGCTACCGTAGACGTACATCCACGCGAGATTTGGTCTGAATTGATTTGGTATGCGCCACGTGGAAGGTACAACGCGTACATTTTTACAATCCCTACTAGCACGACTATGTATGAGCTATGGCGCATGTACTAATGAAATACGTGTGTGGACTTATCTGTTGGGAATGAAACTTCGTACGACTCTTAGGCCACCCTAGACATACATCCACACAAGATTTGGTCTCCAACTTATTTGGTTTGCGCCACGTGGAAGGTATAATACGTACATTTTTACAATCCCTACTAGCACGACTAAGTGTGAAAAATGACGCACGTACTAACCAAATATGCATGTGGACTTATCTGTTGGAGATTAAACTTTGCACGGCTCTTAGGCTACCGTAGACGTACATCCACACAAGATTTGGTGCCCAAATGATTTGGTATGCGCCACATGGAAGGACAGTTGCGTACATTTTTACAATCCCTACTAGCACGACTACGTATGAAAAATGGCACACGTACTAATGAAATATGCACGTGGACTTATCTGTTGGGGACGAAACTTCACACGCCTCTTAGGCTACCCTAGACGTACATCCACACAAGATTTGGTCTCCAACTTATTTGGTTTACGCCACGTGGAAGGTATAATGCGTACATTTTTACAATCCCTACTAGCACGACTACGTGTGAAAAATGGCGCACGTACTAACCAAATATGCATGTGGACTTATCTGTTGGAGATTAAAATTTGCACGGCTCTTAGGCTATCGTAGACGTACATCCACGCAAGATTTGGTGCCCAACTGATTTGGTATGCGCCACATGGAAGGACAGTTGCGTACATTTTTACAATCCCTACTAGCACGACTACGTATGAAAAATGGCGCACGTACTAATGAAATACGCACGTGGACTTATCTGTTGGGGACAAAACTTCACACACCTCTTAGGCTACCCTAGACGTATATCCACGCAAGATTTGGTCTCCAACTGATTTGGTATGCGCCACGTGGAAGGACAAATGCATACATTTTTACAATCCCCACTAGCACGACTAAACCCTAAACCCTAAACCCTGAACCCTAAATCCTAAACGCTGTTGGGGATGAAACTTCACACGCCTCTTATGCTACCCTAGACGTACATCCACGCAAGATTTGGTCTCCAACTGATTTGGTTTGCACCACGTAGAAGCAATCCCTACTAGCACGACTAAACCCTAAACCCTAAACCCTGAACCCTAAATCCTAAACCCTGTTGGGGACGAAACTTCACACGCCTCTTAGGCTACCCTAGACGTACATCCACGCAAGATTTGGTCTCCAACTGATTTGGTTTGCGCCACGTAGAAGCAATCCCTACTAGCACGACTAAACCCTAAACCCTAAACCCTAAACCCTGAACCCTAAATCCTAAACCCTGTTGGGGACGAAACTTCACACGCCTCTTAGGCTACCCTAGACGTACATCCACGCAAGATTTGGTCTCCAGTTGATTTGGTTTGCGCCACGTAGAAGCAATCCCTACTAGCACGACTAAACCCTAAACCCTAAACCCTAAACCTTGAATCCTAAATCCTAAACCCTATTGGGGACGAAAATTCACACGCCTCTTAGGCTACCCTAGACGTACATCCACGCAAGATTTGGTCTCCAACTGATTTGGTTTGTGCCACGTAGAAGGAATCTCTACTAGCATGACTAAACCCTAAACCCTAAGCCCTAAACCCTGGACCCTAAATCCTAAACCCTGTTGGGGACGAAACTTCACACGCCTCTTAGGCTACCCTAGACGTACATCCATGCAAGATTTGGTCTCCAACTGATTTGGTTTGTGCCACGTAGAAGCAATCCCTACTAGCACGACTAAACCCTAAACCCTAAACCCTGAACCCTAAATCCTAAACCCTGTTGGGGACGAAACTTCACACGCCTCTTAGCCTACCCTAGACGTACATCCACACAAGATTTGGTCTCCAACTGATTTGGTTTGCGCCACGTAGAAGCAATCCCTACTAGCACGACTAAACCCTACTAGCTCAAATGCTGAGTGGGCTTTTCATCACCACGTCTTAGTTACTAGAGCATTTGCTTCAAACTTCATCAGCAACTAGCTCATAAGGTTGCCTAACTTCAGCTCAGAGCATTTGATGAATGGTGGCTCCAGCAAGCACAATTATGTGAAACTTCAGTGCACTGTATTCGTGTTGGCACTGGCATGACTCAAGCACTTTCCTCCTAGCCAAGGATTTGCCCCATCACAAGGAATCTTGGGCTCAGAGGTTGTGTGAAATGGCTGAGAGATGGAGGAGAACAAGCTTAAAGATAAAACGTGGGAAGAGAGGGGAGAAATCCTTCATTGTGAAGAAGATGATGACATGGCACTCAAAGAGGGCTCAAGGAGGGTGAACATAGCTCTAATGCCACATGTTGGAGTAGCAATAAGTAATCAAAAGATGAAGCAAAATGGAGGATTTTATTCATGAGAGATATCCTGCATATATAGGCACAAGTTACATCCAAGAGTGACATCACATGTGAGCTCAATAGAGCATCTAGATCCATAAATCACTCCACTGATTTCTCAATCAAGCCCAAGAATCTATCAATCACACCTAATGGAACCTTCTACAACCAAACCTAGTCACACTAACCACCATGTGGTGAGACACACACCCATACAAACCTTGTACCCCTAGGTACACCCCATTACATCAATTTGTCCATCATGTGATTGATGCAGATTGTGGAATAAAGGAGAGTGGATGCATTAAAGTTTCCTAGAATTATCTTTTTAGGAATATAATTCTTGTGCGATATATATGACTTGTTAAATAGAAGTGAATGTGAATGTAGCTTGTTTGTACCATGAATTCTTTAACATATCTTGAATGAGTGCCCTGATATGATTTGTAATGTGTGTTTTATATGTGTGTATTTGGTTCTTTTTTTTCAAATAGATTCTAAATGGAATCCCTCCTCCATGATGGTCTTTCAAAAATCCCAACCCAGTTCCCCATGTTGCTATCATTTGAGACATCCAAAATCTCACATGTAGTAAAGAAGATTATGCATGATACGGATTGGGTGAAGTATAACATCGAAGTGCATGCATGTGGGTGGGGTCCAGACCGATCGCGCATGGATCAGCATCATGGGAGGGTCGCACAAAAAAACCTATGGGAAAGTTTGTAAGCTTTGGAGAGATTGCTATGACCGAGTATACAGCAACTAGATTACTATAAAAAACTGTTGGGGACGAAACTTCACACGCCTCTTAGGCTACCCTAGACGTACATCCATGCAAGATTTGGTCTCCAACTGATCTGGTTTGCGCCACGTGGAAGGTATAATGCATACATTTTTGCAAGCACCTTTTCAATGCTTAATGTTTACAATTACGACACACGGCATTATTTTTAAAATACATTATGTATTAGATGTGTGAATTGAGATATTTGAAATTCAAAATCATACTCTTAATTTTAAATACGCACATGGGGATGAAACTTCGCACGGCTCTTAGGTTTAGTGTAATAATTACAAGCATTGATATATACGAAATTCAATATGATATTCAAAATGATAAAGTTGGAACTTGAACACTTTTTCAATGCTTAATGTTTACAATTACTTCATATGGCATTCTTTTTTAAATACCTTTTGTATTAAACAAACTATAAACTGAGATAAACTGAGATAAACAAAGTGTGAAGAACATCATGAAAGTACGAAAATGCTCATACATCATAAAAGTGGGAACAATATCATGAAAGTGCCAAAATGAATCTGTACATCATCATCATCATGCTGCAAAAGTGCATCCCTATACAAGAAACATGTGAAGCCTAAACAATCAATCTGAATCCGAATCTGATAACTCTACATATGATCCTCTAGTGGAACGCTGACGTGGCTCCTGTATGACCCGCTGCCCAACCGTCCGCTGTGTGCCCTCAGGCAAAGCCGGCTCAGATGGGCCAGCCTCATCACCTGCATGAGATGGGCTAGCCTCATCCTGATGAAGAGGAGGGCATGCTGCACGCACCACTGCTGCCATCTCTGCCTCCCTCGCCTCCTCTATGTACACACGTCTCAGCTCCCATAGCCGTGCATCTGCGAATACTCGTGCCTCAAATCTAGTGTGAGTAATCGTCTCTACATGTGAAAGATGCTAGTCTCGGCCCCGCCCTAGCTGCTGCTCCACCCACTGCTGCAATGATGTCTGCAGCTCTGCCTCTCGCTCAATCCGGTGTGCCTCCTCCGCTCGTGCCTCGTCATCTGGCATGAAATCACCATACGAAAAGCGTCGTGGAATGCATGATGCAACCACCGATGTATCAGCACCCTCCTGCATCAGCAACACTCTCTGTGCCTCCTCCCTATAGTGCTCTGTCAAGACTACGCGGGCGAATGGATCAACAGCCTGACGATGACCAGGATATAGATCATCCATGCCCAGTCCTCTGTATGTCGCCACATCAATGTCAGCAAAGCATACAGGGCACACTGATCGTGCCACCATGTGGCGGGTCATGCAATGGAGATGTGCGATGTGGCCGCACCCTAGTCCAAACCACCCTACGGTGTCAAACTCCTCGTGGCAAAGGACACAAGTGGTAGTAGGAAGCCTGGCTATGACTGCTGCGTCTATGGGTGTCCTAGTCGGCACATCTACAGGAGGAGCAGGGTATAGGGCCATGCTGGGGTCGATCCTATGGTGAGATGGATCACGACTAATATGCCTCAACTGCAAAATATAGTGCTCTGCGCGATGGTATGCTATGCGTGTCCGAATCCTCTGCTCCTCCAAATCTGTCTGCAACAGTCGTACGCAACAGTCGTACGCGAGACTCCATCTCCTGACGCAATAGATGTTCCTGCAATGCAAACATGTCGCATACATGGTGAGAATTAACCAAAAAACTTCAGTTCAAAACACGCTACAAAAAAATAAACTAACATAATCAAAATAACTAACCTCGTCCCTAGACTCGGCCAACAATGTCTCCAACTCTGCAATCCGTGTGTCTCGAGCCTCCAACTCATGCTGAGGCGGCGTAGATGTGGGAGGTGGTGTAGATGTGGGAGGCTCCATCGATGATCGAGGTGGGGGAGGTGGAATCGCAATAGATCTCGATAGGGTAGAGACCATGTGCTGCAAGGATGATGCCACTGAATGAACATCCCCCCTAATCTGTCCTCCCATCGCTCGCAATGTCGGTGCAGGGATGGTGTGCAACTCTGGTGCCTCACGTCGACGCCGAACACCGATCTGACGCTCCTGACGCCCCATCCTACCATGTCTCGCTCCTGATCCTAGACGGGTACTAAGGTAGTCCACCCGATGACCAAGCACAAACTCAGCGTATAGCTGCATGGCAAACGACCTGGCTATCTGACGGTTGTGAGGCAATCGACCACCATTTGCAGCGAGATATCTCGGATAAATGTGTGCTGCTATGATGGGGTGTGTGCCTACAACGTAAAATATGCAAGGGGAGCCCTGATCGTGGTCGCATCGCCTCGGTGTGACCATCCCAAAACATATCCTCCAAGGCCTGCCTGTGATGTGACTCACGCTCAAACAACTGTCGAATGGCTCTCCAATCCAAGCCACCACCAGTGATCTCCGCCTCAGCCTGTGCCTGAAAGCTATCGACAATGTCCTCAACTGTGTCCAATCGACCCAGAGCCTCAATAACTGAATCCAGACTCGCAACCAAGTGAGGGGGTGCCCTAGCATCCTGCAGTGCCCTCATCTCAGCTCTCAGCATCTCTATCTGCATACGAATAGTGGTGCTAGAACCTGTGCGCTGGCTAGCGCATGCACAAAAAAAACACATGGAAATTAATATTCTATTTGGGTAATGAAAATAATATTCTATTCAATATGACTTATAATCTATTTACGTAATGAAAACTATTTGTACGTACTCCTTGATGAGGTAGGATGTCGTTGGGATCATCCTATGCACCTACCGGTAGATGGGCCAAATGTGTGGCTCAATATTAATCAATATTACTAATAATTCTTAATTTTGATTAGAATTTTTTCACTCTAGTTGTTGCATTTTCAAACTTAGATGTCTCAAATATTTTTTCCTTATATGTTTCCCTTTTTTCACTTTTTATCCAATATGAAACTTTTCCACATGTGGTGTAAGGACCACATTGTCCACTTATGGCCCCTTTACTAAGGACAGATAGTGGAGAGGTTTGGTTAATAAGACCTTCTTTGAATGCTTTACTGCCTTGGGTTTGCAATAGATATGGAGGAGATAGAAGGATACCTAATACATTACTTTGAACGATACACAAGCAAGGCGCATCTAGTATTTCTCGGACTACACATTAAAAAAGAGAGCGGGTTCACACTACAGACCTTTTAAAGCGAGAACTTTGAGAAAATAATTAAGCCTTTTCAATATTATCTATTTTGGTTGGGCAATCCACCTCAACTAGTGGCCATTCCTATAGATCATCACTTGGTTCCCATGCTTGGGGAGAGAGGAGACCTTTGGACAATCATAAATTACGTATGTGTTTTCGATGCGCTGGTGCATTTACAAGATCCAATTAGCCATATGCTTATGCATCTAACCACTCTAGTGTTGGGGTCTTTGCCCATGTGGTGTGGTGTTTTAGGGATAATGCCCATGTGGTGTTTTATACAGCCTACTTACTCTACCTAAATTATGAAACAACTCTTAACCAACTATATAATCTATAATATTCCACATAAACGATGATTTTTTAAAAGGTGGTTTTGAAGACTAAAAATAATTCCAAAAATAATTTAAAAAACTTTAAAATGCATTTCAGATTTAGAAATATTTTATAATTATTCCTATAAACTAAAATTTAAACGTTTCTTTATATTAATAAAAATAGCACTAATTTAAACTTTAATCTCTTTTTTTTAAAAGATGATTTTAAAAACAAAATATTTACATTTTCTCATTTTAAATAAATAATTACGTAATTCCAAAAATCATTTAAAAAAACTTTCAAATGCATTTCAATTTTAAAAATATTTTATAATTATTCCTATAAACTAAGATTTAAACGTTTTTTATTTCAATAAAAATAGCTCTAATTTAAAAAAATAACTTTAATCTCTTTTTTTCCAAAGATGATTTTTAAAAACCTAATTTTTACATTTTCACATTTTGAATAAAAAATGCCTCATTAAACGTTTTTTAAATTTAAAATTTTCACATTTTAAATTATAAATGTCGTAATTAAAAAATTAAAAAAAAAATTTACAAATGCATTTCAAATTTATAAATACTTTATAATTATTCCTATGAACGTTTTTTTATTTACTAAAAATAGCTCTATTTTAAAAAAAAAATTCATTTTCACATTTTAAATAAAAAATGTCGTAATTCATAAATTTCAAAAAAACATTAAAATGCATTTGAAATTTAGAAATTTTTTATAATTTTTCTTATAAACTAAAATTTAATTAAATTCTACCAAAAAGAAAATGCTACATTAAAAAAACAGAAATATAGAACATTTTCACATTTTGAATAAAAAATGCCTCATTAAACGTTTTTTAAATTTAAAATTTTCACATTTTAAATTATACATGTCGTAATTCAAAAATTTAAAAAAAATTTACAAATGCATCTCAAATTTATAAATATTTTATAATTATTAATATGAACGTTTTTTTATTTACTAAAAATAGCTCTATTTTTTAAAAAAAATTCATTTTCACATTTTAAATAAAAAATGTTGTAATTCATAAATTTCAAAAAAACATTAAAATGCATTTAAAATTTAGAAATTTTTTATAATTTTTCTTATAACCTAAAATTTAATTAAATTCTACCAAAAAGAAAATGCTACATAAGAAAAACAGAAATATAGAACATTTTCACATTTTGAATAAAAAATGCCTCATTAAACGTTTTTTAAATTTAAAATTTTCACATTTTAAATTATAAATGTCATAATTCAAAATTTTTAAAAAAATTTACAAATGCATTTCAAATTTATAAATATTTTATAATTATTAATATGAACGTTTTTTTATTTACTAAAAATAGCTCTATTTTAAAAAAAAATTTTCATTTTCACATTTTAAGTAAAAAATGTCGTAATTCATAAATTTCAGAAAAACATTAAAATGCATTTGAAATTTAGAAATTTTTTATAATTTTTCTTATAAACTAAAATTTAATCAAATTCTACCAAAAAGAAAATGCTACATAAAAAAAACCCTACGTGGACTCTCCCGCTCCGGCTCCGTCTCTGCGTCGATGTCCGTTTGTGGCTCTCCGTCGCTCGTGCAATTCCGTCGAAGTCCCGCAAATCCGAAATCGGTGGATGAGGAGGAGCTCGATCGAGGTATGTGGAATGAGGGGGGTCGCTCTCCTTTTATAAGAAAAATTAGGGTTTAGCTACCTCGATCGAGGTATTCTTGACATGCCCATACATCTCGGCACATCTACCTCGATCGAGGTATTGGCATGCCACGATACCTCAATCAAGGTATTGTCACATGCCCATACATCTCGGTACATCTATCTCGATCGAGGTATCGGCATGCCACGATACCTCGATCGAGGTATCGGCATGCCACGATACCTCGATCGAGGTATTGTGACATGCCCATACATCTCGGTACATCCACGTCGATGGAGGTTTTGACATGCCACGATACCTCGATCGTGGTATGTTGGCAGAAGCGGGATGCCAAGTCATGCGTCCAGCATACCTCGATCGAGGTATGTCATCTGCCCTGTCGGATGGCACATACCTCAATCCAGGTATGCTGGACATGCCACCTGACCTCGATCGAGGTTGAGCTGGATTGCCACGATACCTCGAACGAGGTAGATGTGGCATGTACAGGTGGCTTGCCAGCAAGCCTCGATCGAGGTAGAGGCTCGGTCCGGTGAAAAAGCCCAGTACCTCGATCAAGGTATTGGCTTGGCTCGGTTGTCCTCGTGTGTGATTTTCATTGGAGCTAATACCTCGATCGAGGTATTGGAGACCAAAGCAAAACCTTTGTATTTTCACTCGAGCGGGTGTCACACTCACTCGAAAGTGGTCCGGAAGTGGACACCCTTAGCTTGCTACCACCCTACTACTGTGGTAAAATGGGGCATATGGCTAAAGACTACTACAAAAAGCAGAATGACATTATGAATGGAAAATTGCAGCAAGGCAATTATGCATCTTCTAGTAGATAGGGTGATGATAGAAATAAGCATCTATTTATGGTGCAGCACATGACCAATTCTATGACAAGAGCAGAAGAACGAAATGATGTGTGGTATGTTGACTCAGGTGCGTCAAACCACATGACAGGTCATGTAGAATGGATGCAGGATGCAAGGAAAATGGAAAAACCAGGATTTGTGGAGACTGGTGATGATACTGCACATCCTATTGTGCAGATTGGTAAAATTCCTTTGTCTATGCAGGATGGGAAAAAGAAATACCTGTCTAATGTATTTCATGTCCGGAACATCACCAAGAACCTGGTTTCTGTTGGTCAAATGGTTGAGCAAGGCTTGCAGGTCAGATTTAATCCTCATGGATGCTTTGTTGAGGATATGAAAAATAACGGTCGCTTGATAGCAAAAGGAAAGAAGAAGTGCAGGATGTTTACGTTGGATGCAGACATGCCTGAATTGAGTGCAGCAATGTTTGCACATGGGACTGGTGTAGTTGCAGATATTGATATCTAGCATAAACACATTGGTCATGTTAATATACAGTGACTTAAATCAATGCAAGCCCAAAATATTGTTGCAGGATTGCCTAAATTCAAGGTTGCAGAAATGCATAAGGTTTGTGAAGCCTGTCAATTTGGAAAACAGGCAAGGTGTTCATTTCCTAGGCATGTTCAAGAGAGTAAAAAGCCATTGGAATTAATCCACTCTGATGTGTGGACTACTAAAGCTTCATCTATTGGAGGCTGTCACTATTTTGTCACTTTTATTGATGACTACAGCAAAAAATTTTGGGTGTATGTTATGAAAAAGAAAAGTGAAGTGTTTGGGCACTTCAAAGCTTTTAAAGCTATGGTTGAAATAGAAACAGGCCTGCAAATAAAATGCCTAAGGTCAGATGGAGGGGGAGAGTACCTCTCAAATGAGTTTGCAAGGTTCCTGCAGGAGCATCGCATAAAGCAGCAATATTCATGCAGTCATACCCCACAGCAAAATGGACTTGCAAAAAGGAAACACAGGCATATTGGAGAGGTATCTCGGGCCATGCTAAATGAAAAAGATCTATCAGATTATTATTGGGCTGAAGCAGTTGCTACAGCAGTTTACATAATGAACAGGACTCCCACTGCAGCAATACATGGCATGATGCCAGAGGAGATGTATAATGGTAGGAAACCATATATTTCTCATTTGAAAATTTTTGGTTGCATTGCCTATGTTCATGTGCCAGATGAGTTGAGGTCCAAGTTGGATCCAAAAGCTGAGAAGTGCATCTTTATTGGTTATTCTCTACAGCAGAAAGGGTATAGATGCTATAACTCTTCTACTTGCAAGTTTATAGTGAGCAGACATGTTGTTTATTATGAGATGAGCAGCTGGTATAAACCAGTAAATGTGATGATTGATGTAGATGCACAAAATGGTAATTCTGCACAGAATTCACAACAGCAATCACAAAATATCAGTGGACCTATAGTGTCCTCTAGCAGTGGTTCACATACTTTGCCATGGATAGGCAGATTGAGATCAGGAGAATCTTCTCAAAGAAATGCAGATAGTGGTACGCAGGTATCACGAAAAGGAAAAGAGAAGGTAGATCAGCCCATGTTTGATGTGGATGTAGGTCACTTTTACGTGGATGGTGAATCCAGTGGCTCAGAACAGAGCATTGATGATGAGTTGGGTATTCCTTCTGTTGTTACACCTGGAGTAAGGAAGACCAGGGATGTTTTGAGAGCACCTGGAAGTGAGCCTATTTTGCGCAGGTCTACCAGAGCTAGGTATCCTGTGGATAGGCTGAAATATGATGGATTTATAGCCATTCACTATGCCTATATGGTCAAAGTGATACAGGAACCAGAACCCACTTCTTTTGAGCAAGCCATGGGAAATGAAAAATGGGAGAAAGCCATGGATGAAGAAATGGTCACCTTGGAAGCAAATGCTACATGGGAATTGGTGCCTTTGCCTAAAGACAAGAATGCAATTGGCTGTAAGTGGGTTTATAAGTTCAAGCACAATACAAATGGTTCTGTAAACAAATACAAGGCAAGATTAGTGGTCAAGGGGTATGCACAGACATATGGCATTGATTATGAAGAAACATTCAGTTTGGTTGCAAGGATGGCAACTGTAAGAGCAGTTATGAATGGAAAATTGCAGCAAGGCAATTATGCATCCTCTAGTAGAAAGGGTGATGACAGAAATCAGCATTTGTTTATGGTGCAACATATGACAAATTCTGTGACAAGTGCAGAGAAGAAAGCAATGATGTGTGGTATGTTGACTCAGCTGCATCAAACCACATGACAGGTCATGCTAAATGGATGCAGGATGCAAGGAAAATGGAAAAACCAGGATTTGTGGAGACTGGTGATGATACTGCACATCCTATTGTGCAGATTGGCAAAATTCCTTTGTCTATGCAGGATGGGAAAAAGAAATACTTGTCTGATGTATTTCATGTCCCGAACATCACCAAGAACCTGGTTTCTGTTGGTCAAATGGTTGAGCAGGGCTTGCAGGTCAAATTCAATCCTCATGGATGCTTTGTTGAGGATATGAAAAATAATGGTCGCTTGATAGCAAAAGGAAAGAAGAAGGGCAGGATGTTTACGCTGGATGCGGACATGCCTAAATTGAGTGCAGCAATGTTTGCACATGGGACTGGTGTAGTTGCAGATATTGATATCTGGCATAAACGCATTGGTCATGTTAATGTACAGCGACTTAAATCAATGCAGGCCCAAAATATTGTTGCAGGATTGCCTAAATTCAAGGTTGCAGAAATGCACAAGGTTTGTGAAGCCTGTCAATTTGTGAAACAGGCAAGGAAACCTTTTCCTAGGCATGTTCAAGAGAGTAAAAAGCCATTGGAATTAATCCACTCTGATGTGTGGACTACTAAAGTTGCATCTATTGGAGGCTGCCACTATTTTGTCACATTTATTGATGACTTCAGCAGAAAACTTTGGGTGTATTTTATGACAAAGAAAAGTGAAGTGTTTGGGCACTTCAAAGCTTTTAAAGCTATGGTTGAAAAAGAAATAGGCCTGCAAATAAAATGCCTAAGGTCAGATGGAGGGGGAGAGTACCTCTCAAATGAGTTTGCAAGGTTCTTGCAGGAGCATGGTATAAAGCTGCAATATTCATGCAGTCATACCCCACAGCAAAATGGAATTGCAGAATGGAAAAATAGGCATATTGGAGAGGTATCTCGGGCTATGCTAAATGAAAAAGATCTACCAGATTATTATTGGGCTGAAGCAGTTGCTACAGCAGTTTATATAATGAACATGACTCCCACTGCAGCAATACATGGCATGACGCCAAAGGAGATGTATACTGGTAGGAAACCAGATATTTCTCATTTGAAAATTTTTGGTTGCATTGCCTATGTCCATGTGCCAGATGAGTTGAGGTCCAAGTTGGATCCAAAAGCTGAGAAGTGCGTCTTTATTGGTTATTCTCTGCAGCAGAAAGGGTATAGATGCTATAACCCTTCTACTCATAAGTTTACAGTGAGAAGAGATGTTGTTTTTGATGAGATGCGCAGCTGGTATAAACCAGTAAATGTGATGATTGATGTTGATGCACAAAATGGTAATGCTGCACAAAATTCACAGCAGCAATCACAAAACATCAGTTAACATGGAGTGTCCTCTAGCAGTGGTTCACATACTTCGCCATGGATAGGCAGATTGAGATCAGGAGAATCTCCTTGACAAAGCAATGCAGAAAGTGGTATGCAAGTATCACGAAAAGGAAAAGAGAAGGTAGATCAGCCCATATTTGATGTGAATGTAGGTCACTCTTATGTGGATGGTGAATCCAGTGGCTCAGAACAGAGCATTGATGATGAGTTGGGTATTCCTTCTGTTGTGACACCTAGAGTAAGGAAGACCAGGGATGTTTTGAGAGCACCTGGAAGTGAGCCTATTTTGTGCAGGTCTACCAGGGTTAGGTATCCTATGGATAGGCTGAAATATGATGGATTTATAGCCATTCACTATGCCTATATGGTCAAAGTGATACAGGAACCAGAACCCACTTCTTTTGAGCAAGCCATGGGAAATGAAAAATGGGAGAAAGCCATGGATGAAGAAATGCATGCCTTGGATGCTAATGCTACATGGGAATTGATGCCTTTGCCTAAAGACAAGAATGCAATTGGCTGTAAGTGGGCTTATAAGATGAAGCACAATGCAGATGGTTCTGTGAATAGATACAAGGCAAGATTAGTTGTCAAGGGGTATGCACAAACATATGGCATTGATTATGAAGAAGGTTGCAAGGATGGCAATCGTAAGAGCAGCCAAGCAATGGCTGCATCAAAGGGATGGTCTTTACATCAGATGGATGTAAAGAATGCCTTCTTGCATGGTGATTTGCAAGAAGAGGTCTTTATGGAGCAGCCAGCAGGTTATATTCATGGTATTCATCTTGAGTTTGTTTGCAAGTTGAAGAAAGCCTTGTATGGCTTGAAGCAAGCACCTAGAGCATGGTCTGACAAGATAGGACAGTATCTTGTCACTATTGGCTTTCAGATTTCCAAGGCAGATTTCTCACTCTATGTGAGAAAAACAGAGAAAGGGATTATGCTGCTTGTCATTTATGTTGATGATTTGATCATCACACGTGATAGTGATGAAGATATTCTTCATGTGAAAATGCTATTGAGGCAGAAGTTTGAGATGAAGGATTTGGGAGAGCTGCGTTATTTCTTGGGCATTGAGGTGATTAGATCACCAAGTGGGATACAGCTCTTGCAGAGGCAGTATGGACTGGACATGCTGTCCAAATATGGGATGATAGGCTATTTCAGTTCCTTTGGAGCAGAATGTGAAGCTGAGTGCAGATGCAGGTGAGCTTCTGGAAGACCCTACTATGTATAGACGCATAGTAGGAAGTTGGATTTACATGACTATTACCAGGCCAGAGATTTGAGCTATGCTGTTGGGTTGGTCAGTCACTTTATGCAGGCTTCAAGGAAACCACATTTGGATGTGGCTAGATGCATACTCAGGCATGTGAAGTCCACATTGCAGTATGGACTATTTTATGAGGCTGGGGTTTCGATACAGTTGCATGGATACACTGATGCTGATTGGGCTGGTAGTATTTCTGATAGACGATCTACCAGTGGATATGTGTTCTCTTTTGGGAGTGCTGCAGTCACTTGGAGTAGCAAGAAACAGCCTACAGTTGCCTTGTCGAGCACAGAGGCTGAGTACAGGGGTGCAGCAATGGCTGCATGTGAGGTAGCTTGGTTGCATAAGCTACTCTATGATATGCATCAGTCTACAAATGGGCCAGTTGTCATTTATTGTGACAACATGAGCAGCATACACTTGGCAAAGAACCCAGTCTTTCATGCTAGAACAAAGCACATTGAGGTGCATTATCATTATGTGCGGGAGAAGGTTTTACTAGGTCTTATTGATCTAGTTTATGTCAACACAGAGGATCAAGTGGCTGACATATTCACGAAAGCATTGGGCGCAGGGAAGCTCTGCAAGTTCAGAGACCTGCTTGGTGTGCAGGAATTGGGATTGAGCTCGAGGGGGAGTGTTGAGATATCGAGCTCCACTCGCGATATGCCAGGGTGACCGTTGTGTATTTATGTCACCGACTTGTTAGCTGGAGATGCGGTTGGTACACCGCCCACGAATAATAGCTGGATGACAGCTATCCTTATCTACTCTAGTTTGTGGCTCAATTAGTATGCCACCTTAGTCAGTTGAGTTTGGTTTGAGACCCACATATAGGGTTCTTCTATTTTCTTTGTACTTGAGTTCTTTTGGCTTTCACAACTAAGAAGAGGAAAACTATTTTCAGCCTCCACCTTTGTGTGTATTCCCCCATTGTGCATGTGAGAAAGCCACAAGTGAGACTCCTTCCCTCTCTCCCACTATCGTCACATGGGGGGAGTTGCACATTATGCATTACATGGTAATCTTGGCACCATCGTAATATTTAGCACTTTCTTTATAAACAGTTTTTGCTACTGATTTGATTCTCATCATGTTTGTAGCATATTCTCTATGCACACGGTGTTGAGATATCGAGCTCCACTCATGATATGCCAGGGTGACCATTGTGCATTTATGTCACCGACTTGTTAGCACCGACTTGTTAGCTGCAGATGCGGTTGGTACACCGCCCTTGAATAATAGCTAGATGACAGCTATCTTTATGTACTCTAGTTAGTGGCTCAGTTAGTATGCCACCTTAGTTAGCTGAGTTTGGTTTGAGACCCACATATAGGGTTCACCTATTCTTTTGTATTTAGAGTTCTTTTGGCTTTCACAACTAAGAAGAGGAAAACTATTTTCAGCCTCCATCTTTGTGTATATTCCCCCATTGTGTATGTGAGAAAGCTGCAAGTGAGACTCCTGCCTTCTCTCCCACTCTCTTCACATGGTATCAGAGCTCAGTTCATGGTAAGGAGCTCAAGAAAGCAAACCAAGTTCATGGTGTCCTAGTAAGAGGATTAGTGTTGCTTTCCTTTTTTTTCGAGTTTGGGAGCAAATCTCTATAGGTAGCACAGCCGAAAAGTGCAAGAGTGCAATGTCTCAGATTGGGATGCCCTTCGCGATGTGGCGAGAGGGTAGTATATGCTACAAGATAGGGCAAAGCCATTGGTGAATTTTTTTTTTTGATTCGAGGCCATTTCGTGGCCTGTTTTGGTGGTGGAAGTTTTTCGTAGGCACTTACGAAAGTGCCCTGTTTTTGCTGTGCGACCACCGTTCTATAGATCGGTGAAAAGTTATCGTAGAAATTACATCATATGCCTATGCGCAGAGATATTGGGAGTGACATAATCATTCTTATTGCCTATTGATGCATAATCGTCACTAGGAAGTGACTGTGTGGTCAAATACCACTCTTGTTAGTTTTGCAGATTTTCCCTTGTGAGGCAGAAGTTGGGTTTTTTGTAGTGACAGAATATTTTGCAGTGTTCTGTAATGGCGTCTGATGCTCTTTCATAGATTGTCACTAAAAAGCTTGACAAGAACAACTTCCAAGCATGGAAGTTTAGAATGACGAATTTCCTTAAGGGAAAAGGCTATTGGGAGTTCATTACTAGAGCTAAACAAGAACCAATTATTCCTAATGTTCCCAATCAATAGGAGTTGCAGGCATTTAAAGGCAGGCATGAGAGAGCTAGAAAAGTTATGTACTAGCTATCTATCAGTATTTCAGATTCTATGATTGTGCATATTCAAGGTGCAAGCACAGCGAAGGAGGCATGGGATACTTTGACAAAAATGTATAGCACAATTACACAAGCCAGGAAAATGCAGCTCAAGCAGGAGTTGCATAATGTGTAGAGAGAAAATATGAGCATCAATGACTACCACATGAAGGTGAAGAAGATTGCAGATGCACTTGCTTCTATTGGGTCGCCAGTGGAAGATGATGATTTAGTTTCTGTGACCTTGAATGGTCTAGGAAAGGATTATGCACAATTCCGGACATCCATTGCCATCCGTGAAAAATTTCTTGATTTTGAGGAGTTGATTGCTCTTCTAATTTCTGAAGAGTATAGAAATGGTGGTGCATCTTCTTCAGGAGGAAATTCAAAAGAAACTGTCTTCTACTCAAATGCTAGAAGAGGTAGAGGCAAAGGTAGAGTAGGCCGATTTGGAGGCTATGGCAGAAATCAGAATATGCAGTGAATTCAAGAAAACCAGTCCTATGGAGGAGGACATGGTAACTTTAGAGGCAGGGGGAGCCAAACAGGTCATGGTGGATGGCAGAGAGGCCAAAATGCAAACAGCAATGTTCAATGCTACTACTGTGGTAAAATGGGTCATATGGTTAAAGACTGCTATAAAAAGCAGAATGACATCATGATTGGAAAATTGCAACAAGGCAATTATGCATCCTCTAGTAGATAGGGTGATGACACAAATGAGCATCTGTTTATGGTACAACACATGAGCAATTCTGTGACAAGTGTAGAAGAAAGCAATGATGTGTGGTATGTTGACTCAAGTGCATCAAATCACATGACAGGTCATGCAAAATGGATGCAGGATGCAAGGAGAATGGAAAGACCACGATTTGTGGAGACTGGTGATCCCAAGATTTGTGGAGACTGGTGATGATACTGCACATCCTATTGTGCAAATTGATAAAATTCCTTTGTCTATGCAGGATGGAAAAAAGAAATACCTGTCTGATGTATTTCATGTCCCGAATATCACCAAGAACATGCTTTCTGTTGGTCAAATGGTTGAGCAGGGCTTGCATGTCAGATTTAATCCTCATGGATGCTTTGTTGAAGATATGAAAAATAAAGGTCGCTTGATAGCAAAAGGGAAGAAGAAGGGTAGGATGTTTACGTTGGATGCGGACATGATTGAATTGAGTGCATCAATGTTTGCACATGGGACCAGTGTAGTTGCAGATATTGATATCTAGCATAAACCCATTGGTCATGTTAATGTATAGCGACTTAAATCAATGCAAGCCCAAAATATTGTTGCAGGATTGCCTAAGTTCAAGGTTGCAGAAATGCATAGGGTATGTGAAGCTTGTCAATTTGGAAAATAGGCAAGGAAACCATTTTCTAGACATGTTCAAGAGAGTAAGAGGCCATCGGAATTAATCCACTCTGATGTGTGGACTACTAAAGTTGCATCTATTGGAGGCTATCATTATTTTTTCTCTTTTGTTGATGTCTACAATAGAAAAGTTTGGGTGTATTTTATGAAAAAGAAAAGTGTTTGGGCATTTCAAAGCTCTTAAAGCTATGGTTGAAAAAGAAAAAGGCCTGCAAATAAAATGCCTAAAGGTCAGATGGAGGGGGAGAGTACCTCTCAAATGAGTTTGCAAGTTTTCTGTAGGAGCATGGCATAAAGTAGCAATATTCATGCAGTCATACCCCATAGCAAAATGGACTTGCAGAAAGGAAAAACAGGCATATTGGAGAGGTGTCTCGTCCCATGCTCAACGAAAAAGACCTGCCAAATTATTATTGGGTTGAAGCAGTTGCTACAGCAGTTTACATAATGAACAGGACTCCCATTGCAGCAATACATGGCATGATGCCAGAGGAGAGGTATACTGGTAGGAAACCAGATATTTCTCATTTGAAAGTTTTTGATTGCATTGCCTATGTTCATGTGCCAGATGAGTTGAGATCCAAGTTGGATCAAAAAGCTGAGAAGTGCATCTTTATTGGTTATTCTCTACAGCAGAAAGGGTATAGATGCTATAACCCTTCTACTCGTAAGTTTATAGTGAGCAGAGATGTTTTTTATGAGATGAGTAGTTGGTATAAACCAGTAAATGTGATTGATGATGTAGATGCACAAAACGGTAATGCTACACATAATTCACAACAGTAATCACAAAATATTAGTGGACCTATAGTGTCCTCTAGCAGCGGTTCACATACTTCATCATGGACAGGTAGATTGAGATCAAGATGATCTACTCAAAGCAATGTAGATAGTGGTATGCAAGTATCACGAAAAGGAAAAGAGAAAGTAGATCAGCCCATGGTTGATGTGAATACAGGTCACTCTTATGTGGATGGTGAATCTAGTGGCTCAAAATAGAGCCTTGATTATGAGTTGGGTATTCCTTCTGTTGTTACACCTGGAGTAAGGAAGACAAGGGATGTTTTGAGAGCACCTGGTAGTGAGCCTATTTTGTGTAGGTATACCAGAGCTAGGTATCTTGTGGATAGGCTAAAATATATTCACTATGCCTATACGGTCAAAGTGATACATGAACCAGAACCCACTTCTTTTGATCAAGCCATGGGAAAAGAAAAATGGGAGAAAGCCATGGATGAAGAAATGGATGCCTTGGAAGAAAATACTACATGGGAATTGGCGCCTTTGCCTAAATACAAGAATGCAAATGGCTGCAAATGGGTTTATAAGGTGAAGCACAATGCAGATGGTTCTGTGAACAGATACAAGGCAAGATTAGTTGTCAAGGGGTATGCACAGACATATGGCATTGATTATGAAGAAACATTCAGTCCGGTTGCAATTATGGCAACTGTAAGAGCAGTCGTTGCTATGGCTACATCAAAGGGATGGTCTTTACATCAGATGGATGTAAAGAATGCTTTGTTGCATGGTCATTTTCAAGAAGAGGTCATATGGAGCAGCAACCAAATTACGTTCATGTTGTTCATCTTGAGTTTGTTTGCAAGTTGAAGAAAGCCTTGTATGGCTTGAAGCAAGCACCTAGAGCATGGTCTGACAACATAGGATAGTATCTTGTCACTATTGGCTTTCAGATTTCCAAGGTAGATTTCTCACTTTATGTGAGAAAAACAGAGAAAGGCATTATGCTGCTTGTCATTTATGTTGATGATTTGATCATCACAGGTGATAGTGATGAAGATATCCTTCATGTGAAAATGCTATTGAAGCAAAAGTTTGAGAAGAAGGATTTGGGAGAGCTGTGTTACTTCTTGGGCATTGAGGTGATTAGATCCACAAGTGGGATATTCCTCTTGTAGAGGCAGTATGAATTGGACATGCTCTCCAAATATGGGATGACAGGCTCAACAGCACTAACATCCTCCTCTCCTGTTGCCAAAGACATAGCCATTGCTGTCAATGCCCTGCCATGAATGTTCGATCCAAAGGCATTGATAGCAACCAGAGGCAGTGTACCAAAATGACTTTGTCGGCATTCCGAGTAATGTTGGAGTATCTGATAGCGTGCGACAATGCCTTGCACTTCAGCAGCACTGAAGGACCTCAAGGAGAAAATTTGCTATGAAAGACCACGATATGCTCTACGACTTTGCCAAAGTAATGGGCCAAAGAATGATCTCGCCCAAATGTGCTGTGAACATTACCTCGTTGAGATGAGAATTCATCAAGCTCGAATGCATCCTACAACAATTCAACAAACATTAGAAGGCCAACAAAACAAATTATACTGAAAGAACATCAAAATAAAAAATATTGTTCGAACTTACCACTACAGTCTTGTCAACTTCTATCCCTTCCTCATTTGCAATGTTGATGGAACCAAGTGCTGTGTGATGTTCCATTTGGGAGGTGGACGCTTTCTCCTGAACTTTGTTGAAGGTGGAAGCTTCTGCATGAGAGGGTTGTGCATTGTATATGGACATGTTTGCATCCCTCATTGAAACTAGCATCGTCAAGAGAAAGTCTTCCATTGTCTGGTCTTTGGTACCTAAAGCCCCGAGATCTTTGACACTTGTGTCAACATCGATAGGACTCTGAGTGCCTCATCCTCTCGTAGTCCAAAAAGAATCTCTATGTCATAGAGGAATACATACTCGTCTCCATCAATGATGAGGGGAGACAAGGACCATAATTCTGAGTCTGGGTCAACAGTCTCTGATGCAGATTCTTGCTCTACTGGGGGCTCTTGAAGTAGGCTCAATGCTTGAGCTACTTCCATCTCCTCTATTGGATTGTCAAGACTCTCTTCCATGTAGATGTCCAAGTATAGTCTAGGGATGACCAGATCAGCAGTTCTAATAGAGGGGGTGCTAGACGATGAGGCTTCTTCCTCTAAATTTCCTTCTTGGAGAAGGAAGATGAATGTCATCTCCCATGAAAGGAATTTGATGCCTGTATTTCTTGTGATCCCTGCATCTAGGATGTCTTGAACTTCGACTGTCCTAAACCCTTTGTCTGTAAGGTTGTCACAAAAGTGGGCCAAGCACTTTACAAACTTGGGTTCCTCTATGAACATATACTTTATGTAATCTATGGGAACCCATCTCTTTGAAGTGTGGTCAAGTGTATAGGTGAAATTTGAGAAATTATCTTGCATGTAAAGGATGAGATTTGAGAAGTCATCCTTGGCTCACATATATGTTCCTAGGACATCTAAAGTCCTATCAAACACTAAAAATAGCTCTTCCTCACGATCTGCAAATGCAGTTTGTGAGATGAAGTCATGGAACGTAGTTCTAGCTGAATTCATGGCAAATAGCAGTTGATGGAGGGAGTAACCTCTTAGGATGGGAGTTTCTATGGCTCTCTAAATGTGAAAGTGAGAATGTGATGTAAAAAGGGCTCTTACCCCTTAATATATATCAAAACCCCAAAAATTAAAATTAATCATAAATTCCTCAAATTTTTTAAAAAACATTTACCACCATGAACTGAAAGGAGAAATGATTAAAAGAAATAACATTTTAATTTAATTGTCCATCGTCTTTTGAAGCAATAACTAGGATTTGACAGACAAAAAATTAAATGCTGCACTAGTCAAACACATTGTTAGTAATCTTCAAAGTTACAAGAGGAATGAAATTGGCACTATGCATGCACTTCTCCACACGGCGGCTAATCTTACCACCATTTAAGGTAAAGTAGAAGGACTCTGACATGTCCTCCTCCATGACCAATAGGTGTTCTCGCACATCCCTTAGAGTCCATTGTGATGTGACATTCACATTCTTGACATCTCCCTCTTCAACATCAATAGACAAACTTACCCCTATATTGTCTTCATCATTAGAGTCTAGGGGAAGCCACCGGCCATTTGTTTTCTTCCAGCGCATGTACTGAAAAGTTAAATACAACATTTGGCATGACAAATGGTATCTAATCACCACATTGTCTTTATATGCATGACATTGAAGCACATCACCCTTTTGGTCACCTGACTTGGTTCCCCAATTCATCCCAAGTAAATCTTCAAGAGCATTTTCATCTACACGCTTGCAGGACCACATAGTTTTTTTTAATGCATATGTATATTCTGAAATAAAGAAGCAAAAATGTGCAGAGGCATAAACCAAGATAACCTTGCCCATTTGGATCCAAATGTAAACTTCATGGCCATGCCCACATCCTTTGCAATCTTGTCCTTATACGATTGCAATATCCTCGAGTCCACATTGCTGCAATCCATGTCTTGATTTGTGGTGGTGCAATGGTTTGCAAACGGCCATAGCTTGATGATGTTGTTGGAGTGATGTATGTTGCATTATACCAATACACATTCTTCATTCGCAAGAAGGCCAACTTCTCCTCGGCATGCATTTGCTTACCTAAATCCTCATGAATCGTAGTGAACTTGCCTATGAATGATTCAACTGGTTCCCACTCCTCGAGGTCTGAAGGGAAAACATTTGCCACCATGAATAAGAGTTCTTAGAAACCAAACACAAAATTTCCAAATGGACTCATTACATTTACAAGTGAAAAAGGTACATAGATAGAAAGGCTCACATTGTGATGGTATCCTAGATTGATTGAATGATGGAGGAAGCCCCATATCTTTTCCCATGTAAACATGTTGCCCTTTTGCGAGCCATCCTTTCTTCCCAAACTTGAACCTCAAGATGTGCCTGTGAAGAGAGTGGGAGAGAAGGAAGGAGTCTCACTTGTAGCTTTCTCACATACACAATGGGGGAATATACACAAAGGTGGAGGCTGAAAACAATTTTCCTCTTCTTAGTTGTGAAAGCCAAAAGAACTCTAAGTACAAAAGAATAGGTGAAACCTATATGTGGGTCTCAAACCAAACTCAGCTAACTAAGGTGGCATACTAACTGAGCCACTAACTAGAGTACATAAAGATAGATGTCATCTAGCTATTATTCATGGGCGGTGTACCAACCGCATCTGTAGCTAACAAGTCGGTGACATAAATGCAAAACCATTACCCTGGCATATCACGAGTGGAGCTCGATATCTCAACACTCCCCCTCAAGCTCAATCCCAATGCCTGCACACCAAGTAGGTCTCTGAACTTGCGCAGCTTCTCTGCACCCAATGCCTTCATGAATATGTCAGCTACCTGATCCTCTGTGCTGACATAAACTAGATCAATAAAACCTACTAGAGCCTTCTCTTGCACATAGTGATAATGCACCTCAATGTACTTTGTTCTAGCATGATAGACTGGGTTATTTGCCAAGTGTATACTGCTCATGTTGTCACAATAAATGACAACTGGCCCATCTGATCCATATCATAAAGTAGCTTATGCAACCAAGCTACCTCACATGCAGCCATTGCTGCACCCCTATACTCAGCCTTTGTGCTTGACAAGGCAATTGTAGGCTATTTCTTGCTGCTTTAAGTGATTGCAGCACTCCCAAAACAGAACATATATCTAGTTGTAGATCATCTATTAGAAATACTACCAGCCCAATCAGCATTAGTGTATCCATGCAACTGTATCTGAACCCCAGTCTCATAAAATAGTCCATACTGCAATGTGGACTTCACATACCTCAGTATGCATCTAGCCGCATCCAAACGTGGTTTCCTTGGAGCCTGCTTAAACTGACTTATCAACCCAACATCATAGCTCAAATCTGCCTGGTAATAGTCATATAAATCAAACTTCCTACTATGCGTCTATACATAGTAGGGTCTTCCAAAAGCTCACGTGCATCTAGGCTCAACTTCACATTCTGCTCCAAAGAAACTAAAATAGGCTTACAGCCTGTCATCCCATATTTGGAGAGCATGTCCAATCGATACTGCCTCTGCAAGAGGCATATTCCACTTGTGGATCTAATCACCTCAATGCCCAAGAAGTAATGCAACTCTCCCAAATCCATCTCAAACTTTTGCTTTAATAGCATTTTCACATGAAGGATATCTTCATCACTATCACCTGTGATGATCAAATCATCAACATAAATGACAAGCAGCATAATGCCTTTCTCTGTTTTTCACATAAAGTGAGAAATTTGCCTTGGAAATGTGAAAGCCAATAGTGACAAGATACTGTCCTATCTTGTCAGACCATGCTCTAGATACTTGCTTCAAGCCATATGAGGCTTTCTTCAACCTACAAACAAACTTAGGATGAATAGCTTGAACATAACCTGGTGGCTGCTCCATATAGACCTCTTCTTGCAAATGACCATGCAAGAAAGAATTATTTACATCTATCTAATTTAAAGACCATCCCTTTGATCCAGCCATAGCAATGACTACTCTTACGGTTGCCATCCTTGCAACCGGACTAAATGTTTCTTCCCAATCAATGCCATATGTCTGTGCATACCCCTTGACAACTAATCTTGCCTTGTATCTGTACACAGAACCATCTGCATTATGCTTCACATTATAAACCCACTTGCAGCCACTTGCATTCTTGTCTTTAGGCAAAGGCACCAATTCCCATGTAGCATTTGCTTCCAAGGTATCCATTTCTTCATCCATGGCTTTCTCCCATTTTTCTTTCCCATGGCTTGCTCAAAAGAAGTGGGTTCTGGTTCATGTATCACTTTGACCATATAGGCATAGTGAATGGTTGTAAATCCATCATATTTCAGCCTATCCACAGGATACCTAGCTCTCATAGACCTATGCAAAATAGGCTCACTACCAGGTGCTCACTCCATGGCGAAGTATGTGAGCCACTGCTAGAGGACACTACAGGTCCACTAATATTTTGTGATTGCTACTATAAATTCTCTGCAACATTACCATTTTGTGCATCTACATCATCAATCACATTTACTGGTTTATACCAATTGCTCATCTCATAAAAAACAGCATCTATGCTCACTGTAAACTTATGAGTAGAAGGGTTATAGCATTTATACCCTTTTTGCTGCAGAGAATAACCAATAAAGATGCACTTCTCAGCTTTTGGATCTCAACTCATCTGGCACATGAACATAGGCAACGCAACCAAAAACTTTTAAATAAGAAATATCTGGTTTCCTACCAGTATACCTCTCCTCTAGCATCATGCCATGTATTGCTGTAGTGGGATGTTGAGAGTTCACGCTCAACATCATGTGATCATGTGTGCATAGCACCATCACGTGATCATATGTGCATAGCACTAACCTTATAGAGTGCTATAAAGGAAAGGGTTAGATCCCCTAACCCTAACCCTAAAAGGGTTTGTATATATTCTATTTTTTCAACTAATTCTAGTGTACAGTTAGTCATTTGTGGTGTGCTCTCTAGCTGTGCCCTCTCTCCTCATCTCCACTCTTCTCCTCTCCCCTCTTCATATTTTGTCATGGTATCAGAGCTTCCTTGTCTTCCGCTGAGACATTGAGTTTCTTGAGAGTGTGAGAGAGATTGTGAGATTGAGAGTTCTCTTGAGTGATTGTGAGATCCTTCCCTTCACTTCTGTTGAGAGAAATTTCCGTCCATTTGAGAGGAATTTCCATCCATTGAGTGAGAGAGAGCTTTGAGATTTTTTCGTGAGAGAAAGTGAAAGCCCTTGTTTCATCAAGGCGTAAGCCCTTGCTCCATCAAGGCACAAGCCCTCTCCGTGAGGCACCTTCCTCGTTTCTCTAGCCCTCAGCGTAGAGCTCTTCTCCACCTTCTATTTGATTTAGAAAGCTCGGGAATCCGACTCCTCGAGCTTGAGATAGAGTTTCTATGAGTGATTGCAAGGTTCAATTCAGCTCGAGATTTCTTGTGTATGCTGAGAGACTAAAGCTTCAACCTTCGAGTTCAGTAGACTCCTCCACAGAGAGTTGCTGCTGCATGAGTAGTCGCCTCCAGTCCAAAGGAGACTTATCTACAAAGGCGGCTTCTTACAGCCAAAGCAGTCCAAGGTGACACATCAACAACAACCACGGAAGCGCCAGCCAACACCTTCATTCCAATTGAGGCGACTACTATAGCCATCTTGCACTACTACAGCCATACATTTGGCCACCTCAAGTCTTCGCAAAGCAGTATAGACCACTCCCTACGCAAGCTCAGCTCTAGCAAATAGGCAATCGACAAACTAAGCAACGTGGCCTGAGACGACCTTCAATGACAACTCCTATAGGCACAACCAAGCCTTATCAACGAGTCTCCAAGCGGTCACAGAAGAGCTCACAGTAGCTTTGTTTCATCTTGTCGCCCTGCGCAGCTGATGCCAGAATCGCTCACGGATCTTTAATGGGCAATAGCTCCAATGACTCGATTAGCTTCCAATGGTCTCCTTCACGGCCCTGCACCTGACCTGGCTCCCTGGATCTAGCCCAACGCCTCAAACTTCAACGGCCTCAACATCCTCAAGGCAACCTCGCCGATGACTCTACAATCAGAGCTCTAGCTCACACCGCAATCAGTGTGACGCTAGTCCACAGCGCCTCCAAGCTCTTGCTCCACCATCTGCAACGAGTTCGTTGATTGCTGGACAGTTGTGAAGAAATGCGACTCTACCCAGCCAACATCGCTTGAGGCTTCGCCAACGGATGCCTCACCAACCATCGCCTGATAGCAGAGCTCCAAAGCCACAGCAACGCGACGGCTCAGCAGCTTGCACCGCAACAGCGCCATCTCCAAGAGCTCACGGGACTGCTAGGGAGAAGACGACGGAATCTCCAAGATCCTGTCAGAATCTTGGATAGATTCCGGTGCACCATTGGTCGACACGTGGCAGATAGGATAGAACCACGGTCCGGTGAAGATCACCTTGGGTTAACTGGCTGACTCACAGTTGGACATGTGGCAACTTATCTCCAAGTGCCACGTAATCTTATCTGACACATGGCAATCGGTTGACATGTCATCAGCCTATCCACACTGCCATATCAGCATTGACACGTCAGCAATCCACGTCAGCACTGCCACGTCATCACCGACTACCACGTCACCTGCCACATCTCATCAGTGACACATCATCAGCCACGTCACTTGTGCCATGTCATCAGGGACACATCGTCAGTGCCACATCAGCATTGCCACATCACCCTGCTGACATCATCTATGCCACCTCAGCACTGCCACCTCAGCAGTCCAAGCACTGACCCCTGCAGGCACAGTCCCTTGCCAGGCACATTGTGCACACACTGCATGTGCACACTCCTGCCACCTCAGCACAGAGCTTCACTGGCACACCTCTTGCTAAGCACAGTGCCACATCATCACTGCATGTGACTCATAGTGACACATCATCATTGAGCACCATTTGCACTCCTTTTGCCCCTCCACCTAGATCAAGTCGTATCTCTTGATCCAGGAAGAATTTGAGGGTGCTCCAAAAAGGAAAGTCGCTTGATTTTTCGTGCTCTACGCGCTCGTTACATCACACGCACATTTCGGCGCAAGTTACACTCACATTTGAGCCTCGCCGACAAAACCACTTTCTTCACGCACATTTGCCTCTACATCGACGCATCTGACCTAGCACTTAGAAAGAACAAAAGAAAAGGAATTATTTGCTACTCTTTCATCGATCGACGGTTGGTTTAGATCTAGATCAGAGTAGACTAGATCGCCATAGAGGGGATGCTTTGAATTCCCCAAGTTGCCAATCTAAGCCATGCCCGAAATTCCCGACTAGTACCTACTCGGAGTCAGTCCATACGCTCACATCCGATTTCACATCATTACATTACCTGAAACCTTACGTTCATCAGTTCAGTGAGCAGACTTCAGAGTACAGAGGCATTGCAGATTGGTTCAGTGGGCAAATAGCACTTGATTTCACACACACATGCCACCATTGTAAAGCCTATTTGGCTATCTCACGGCATCGTGCACATCATTTTTTCAGCCTTGTAAAGCCTCTTGGCTATTCCCGGCATCATTGCCACAAGCCTTGTAACATAGGTCAGATCTTATTTACTGCAGTTCTATCTTCACCGACGGTAGAGAGATTTCACTTGGCATCTTCAGTGTATTTGCAGTTGATTCATACAGAGTTTTTCAGGACACTTTTGAGTACATTGTTTGCACCATATCGACTAGCAACCTCAATCTGGAGGCATCTGCTAAGTTAGACAACTCCAATTACGGTACATGGAAATACCGAATGGAGACCATTCTTGTGCTTCAGGACAAATGGGAGTATGTCGATGGATCCATACCTAGACCATTGGTCGATCCAGCCACCAGTAGCTCTACTCCATCTGTTGTCACAACACCAGCAATGGGATCTACATCGGGATCTACATCTACACAAACAGTTTCTGCACAAGTAGCAGATCCTGCCATTGCCCGAGCTCAAGCAGAATGGGATAAGAAAGACAAGTATGCCTATCACTTGATCAAGCAGAATGTGCAAGATGTCATGCTAGGACAGCTCAACACAGTCAAGACATCAAAAGAAGCATGGGATATGTTCGCAGCTCTCTACAAGTCCAAGAACACATCTAGGATTCTCACCCTGAGAAACCAGATCAACCAGAGTTTCCGCAACAACAGTGAAACTGGTCATGCTTATGTACTCCGCATCAAAGACTACAACAATCAACTTGCAGTAGCAGGAGAGACTATGAATCCCGCAGAAATGGTTCAAGTAATCCTGAATGGACTAGGAGAAGGATATGAGAATCTAGTCCAGAGTATTGCCATCCAACGGCAAATTTCAACACTGGAAGAACTTCAGTTAGTTCTACTTGGTGAAGAACTTAGGACTCAGGCCATTCAAGCACGTAAAGGTCATTCTAATGATCAGGCATTCACAGCTTCAGATAGAAGCAGAGGCAAAGGCAGAAACAGAGGTAGATCATATCAGAAAAGTGGTCATCATCAACTAAGTCACAATCAGCATCAGCATCAGCATCAGCATCATCCTCAGCAACATCAGAATCAGCAAAGAGGAAATCATTCCAACCAAGGAAGATTCCAAGGACGAGGGAATGCATCCACCAATGTGTCAAACATTCAATGCAACTATTGTCACAAGTTTGGACACTATGAAAGAGATTGCCACAAGAAGCACTATGACCAAGGCGGTCAATCCAGCGAGGGAATTCCCGAGGAAGAGGAAATCATCGTGGTGGACATTCTAGTCATAGTCATTTTGCAAATGAACATGGCAATATGTTTCTTGCAAGTGAGGAATTGCATCAGACTGATACAATGCACCTAGACACTGATTTCAATCCCAAAGAGGATTTCAGTTATCAAGTCGACCAAGTGGAACAGGATCCTTGGTACATCGACAGTGGTGCATCATCTCATATGACAAATCATCAGGAATGGTTCACAGAAATGAAGCCATTAGAAGGTCAAAAGAATGTCGTCTACACAGCAGACAATACACCGAATCCGGTTCAAGGGACAGGTGTTATCCCTATGAACAATTTCACTGGTACAAAAGGATTAGTCAAAGATGTGCTCTATGTTCCGAAGCTCAGCAAGAACCTTTTGTTAGTAGGTCAAATGACGGAACACAACTACAAAGTCATCTTCGACGGTGATGAATGCACTATCAGAGACAAATCCAAAAGAGGTCAGCTAGTAGCAAAAGGTGTCAAGGAAGGATGCTTATACAGGATGCTAGCTACAGTACCAGATAAGCATGCCATGTCAGCTCAAATGCAACAGATGCCACTATCTGCAAAATGGCACAAGAGATTTGGTCATGTCAACTTCAAGTACTTGTTAGACCTCAGGAATCAAAATATGGCAATTGGGATTCCGAAGCTACAGTTTCTTGGAAAATTTTGTGAAGCATGCTGCTTCGGCAAACAAAAGCGAACCAACTTTTTCAAAAGTACCTCTCGTGCACGAGGTATTCTTGATTTGATTCATATAGATGTATGGGGTTATGCCCAGGCCCGCAGCATCAATGGTTCACTTTATTACTTGACCTTCATCGACGACTACAGCAGATATTGTTGGGTCTACTTTCTGAAAGAGAAATCTGAAGTGTTTACCAGATTTCAAGAATTCAAAGCCATGGTAGAAAACCAAACAGGTAGAAAGATCAAAGTCATGAGATCAGACAGAGGAGGTGAATACATGTCTTCAGCATTCATGAACTTTTGCAAAAATCACGGCATTCGAAGAGACAATTCACATGTGCAGATACTCCTCAGCAAAATGCAAGAGCTGAAAGGAAGAATGGGACTTTAGCAGACAGTGCTAGAGCAATGCTTAGTGAAAAGCATCTTCCGAATCAATATTGGGCAGAAGCAATAGCTACAGCTAACTACTTGCTTAATCGGCTTCCTACCGAACCGATACAAGGTATGACTCCTTATGAAGCATTCACTGGTCACAAGCCACGCATTGGGCATCTCCGCATATTTGGTTGCATAGCATATGCCCACATACATGATGATCATCGCAGGAAATTGGATGTGAAGTCATGCAAATGCATCATGGTTGGCTACAGTGAAGAAAGCAAAGCATACAAATTGTATGATCCCATCAACCGCAAAGTCATTATCTCCAGAGATGTAATCTTCGATGAGGAATCAGAATGGAAAACCTATAGAAGTATCGACTTCACAGTCACCTATAGAACAGGTTGATGAAGAAGAGCAAGAATTGCCAGCAACACCCCAAGCAGCGCCACAGCAGCTCAGACGGTCTACTAGGGAAAGCAGACCACCAGCCAAATTGACATATGCTCAGAAAGGCAAAGCAATTCAGGTGGAAACCACCAACTATGCTCTTATGACTACCATCATGGCTACAGAAGAGCCAGTGTACTTCGAAGACGCAGTAGATAAGCCAGAATGGCAAACTGCTATGAATGAAGAAATGGATGCTTTGTATAAAAATAACACTTGGGAATTATGCGACCTTCCACCAGGAAAGAAGGCCATAGCCAACAAATGGGTATACAAAGTGAAGTACAATCTAGATGGCAGTATTCAGAGATACAAAGCCAGATTAGTTGCAAAAGGATTTGCACAACAATATGGCCAAGATTATGATGAGACTTATGCTCCAATAGCAAAGATGGATTCCATACGATTCTTGATATCACTAGCGACACTCAGTAAATGGAATGTGTATCAGCTCGATGTCAAGAATGCATTTCTCAATGGTTATCTAGACGAGGAAGTCTACATGCAACAACCAGCCGGTTATGTTGAACCAGGAAAAGAGAACAAGGTTTGCCATCTCAAGAAAAGTCTCTACGGCTTAAAGCAAGCACCCAGAAGTTGGTACAGCAGAATTGACAAGTATTTTGCTATTCTGGGATACATGAAGTCCAATGCAGATCATACTCTCTACTACAAAGTTCAAGGGGAAGATATTACTATTGCACTTTTGTACGTAGATGATCTGATTGTGACAGGAAGCAAGGATAGCTTCATCAGAAAACTAAAACAAGACTTATCTGCAGAGTTCGACATGAAAGATCTTGGACTTATGCACTATTGTCTTGGAATTGAGTTCTGGAGAGATTCAGATAGCACATTCATGAGTCAGCTCAAGTATGTTGACAGTCTCCTGAAGAAGTTTCATATGGCAGATTGCAAGATTGCAGCCACTCCCATGGAACAGAGATTGAAACTTACTAAAGATTCAGAAAAGCCTACAATCAATGACAGATACTACAGGAAACTCATTGGATCTCTTATATATCTGACAATCACACGGCCAGATATTTGTTATGCAGTAAGCTCACTAGCACAGTTTATGGCAAATCCAAAACAGTCTCACTGGAATGCAGCCAAAAGAGTCTTGAGATACATCAGAGGTACAAGACAATTTGGGATAGAATATAGAGGAAGTCATCCACGGTTGCATGGATACTGTGACAGTGACTATGCTGGAGATCATGAGACCAGGAGATCGACACAGGGATATGCATTTTTCCTTGGTCAAGGCGCTATATCATGGTTGTCAAACAAACAGCCAACTATTTCTTTGTCTTCGACTAAAGCAGAATATAGAGCACTCACTACAGGTGCATGTGAGGCTATATGGCTCAGAAGACTATTGTCAGAAACAGATTACTTTGATGAGTCAAAGCCAACAACAATATACTATGATAATCAATCGGCTCAAGCATTGGCCAAAAATCCAGTATATCACTCCAGAACAAAGCACATTGATGTCAGAGAGCACTTCATCAGAGAAAGAGTGTTACTTGGTGACATCACACTGCAGCATTGTGATAGCAAAGAAAATGTTGCAGACATCTTTACCAAACCACTCGGTAAAGAGCTATTCGAGAAACACCGACTAGCTCTTGGTTTGATGCAGAGGAAGGACATTCCCATTAAAGGGGTGTGATGGAATGTAATGCTCAGTCCTTCTTCGATTCCCCAGAATCATCATCTTGAGGGAAGGCCTACTTCATGATGTTGATCTTGAGGGAAGGTGTTGAGAGTTCACGCTCAACATCATGTGATCATGTGTGCATAGCACCATCACGTGATCATATGTGCATAGCACTAACCTTATAGAGTGCTATAAAGGAAAGGGTTAGATCCCCTAACCCTAAGCCTAAAAGGGTTTGTATGTATTCTATTTTTTCAACTAATTCTAGTGTACAGTTAGTCATCATTTGTGGTGTGCTCTCTAGCTGTGCCCTCTCTCCTCATCTCCACTCTTCTCCTCTCCCCTCTTCATATTTTGTCATGGGAGTCCTATTCATTATGTAGACTACTGTAGCAACTGCTTCAGCCTAATAATAATCTAGCAGGTCTTTTTCATTGAGCATGGCATGAGATGTTGAGATATCGAGCTCCACTCGTGATATGCCAGGGTCACCGTTGTGCATTTGTGTCACTGACTTGTTAGTTGCATATGCAGTTGGTACACTGCCCATGAATAATAGCTGGATGACAGCTATCTTTATGTACTTTAGTTAGTGGCTCAGTTAGTATGCCACCTAGGTTATCTGAGTTTGGTTTGAGACCCACATATAGGGTTCACCTATTACTTTTATACTAAGAGAGATTTTTTTGGCTTTTACAACTAAGAAGAGGAAAACTGTTTTCAGCCTCCACCTTCGTGTGTATTCCCCCATTGTGTATGTGAGAAACCTGCAAGTGAGACTCCTTACTTCTTTCCCACTCTCTTCACATGGTATCAAAGTTTGGTTCGTGGTAAGGAGCTCAAGAAAGCAAACCAAGGTCATGGTGTCTTGGTAAGAGGATCAGTGTTGCTTTCCTTTTTTGAGTTTGGGAGCAAATCTCTACAGGTAGCATAGTCAAAAAGTGCAAGAGTGCACCGTCTCAGATTGGGACGCCCTTCATGGTGTGGTGAGAGGGTGACATTATTTTTTTGATTCGAGGCCATTTCGGGGCCCATTTCGGTGGCGGAGTTTTCCACAGGCACTCAGAAAAGTGCCCTGTTTTTTGCTGCGCGACCACTGTTCTGCAGGTCGGTGAAAAGTTGCCACAGAATTTGCATCGTATGCCTGTGCGCACAGACATTGGGAGTGACAGAATCATTTTTATTGCTTGTTGATGAAAAATCGTCACTAGGAAGTGACTGTGTGGTTAAATACCACTTTTGTCAGTTTTGTAGATTTGCCCTTGAGAGGGAGTTCATTACTAGAGTTGAACAAGAATCAATAGGAGTTGCAGGCATTTAAAGGATGGCAAGAGAGAGATAGAAAAGTTATGTACTGGCTATCTATCAGTATTTCAGATTCTATGATTGTGCATATTTAGGATGCAAGCATGCCGAAGGAGGCATGGGATACTTTGATAAAAATGTACAGCACAAATACACAAGCCAGGAAAATGCAGCTCAAGCAGGAGTTGCATAATGTGCAAAGAGAAAATATGAGTATCAATGACTACCACATGAAGGTGAAGAAGATTGCATATGCACTTTCTTCCATCGGGTCACCAGTGGAAGATAATGATTTAGTTTCTGTGACCTTGAATGGTCTAGGAAAGGATTATACACAATTTCGGAAATCCATTGCCGTTCGTGAAAAATTTCTTGATTTTGAGGAGTTGATTGCTCTTCTAATTTCTGAAGAGCAGAGAAATGGTGGTGCATTTTCTTCAGGAGGAACTTCAAAAGAAACTATCTTGTACTGAAATGCTAGAAGAGGTAGAGGCAGAGGTAGAGCAGGCTGATCTGGAGGCCATGGCAGAAATCAGTTTATGCAACAAATTCAAGAAAACCAGTCCTATGGAGGAGGAGGTGGTAACTTTAGAGGCAGGGGGAGCCAAAGAGGTCGTGGTGGATGGCAGAGAGGCCAAAATGCAAACAGCAATGTTGAATGCTACTACTATGGTAAAATGGGTCATATGGCTAAAGACTGCCACAAAAAGTAGAAAACCTAGTTTCTGTTAGTCAAATGGTTGAGCAGGGCTTGCAGGTTAGATTTAATCCTCATGGATGCTTTGTTGAGGATATGAAAAAAAAAGGTCGCTTGATAGCAAAAAGGAAGAAGAAGGGTAGGATGTTTACATTGGATGCGGACATGCCTGAATTGAGTGTAGCAATGTTTGCACATGGGACCGGTGTAGTTGCAGATATTGATATATGGCATAAACACATTGGTCATGTTAATGTACAGTGACTTAAATTAATGCAAGCCCAAAATATTGTTGCAGGATCGCCTAAGTTCAAGGTTGCAGGAATGCATAAGGTATGTGAAGCCTGTCAATTTGGAAAACAGGGAAGGAAACCATTTCCTAGACATGTTCAAGAGAGTAAGAGGCCATTGGAAATAATCCACTCTGATGTGTGGACTACTAAAGCTACATCTATTGGTGGCTATCATTATATTGTCACTTTTATTGATGACTACAGCAAAAAAGTTTGGTTGTATTTTATGACAAAGAAAAGTGAAGTGTTTGGACATTTCAAAGCTTTTAAAGCTATGGTTGAGAAAGAAATAGGCCTACAAATAAAATGCCTAAGGTCAAATGGAGGGGGAGAGTACCTCTCAAATGAGTTTGCAAGGTTCCTATTAGAGCATGACATAAAGCAACAATATTCATGCATCATACCCCATAGCAAAATGGACTTGCAGAAAGGAAAAACATGCAAATTGGAGAGGTATCTCGTGCCATGCTCAACAAAAAAGACCTACGAGATTATTATTGGGCTGAAGCAGTTGCTACAGCAATTTACATAATGAACAAGACTCCCACTGTAGCAATACATGGCATGATGCCAGAGGAGAGGTATACTTGGTAGGAAGCCATATATTTCTCATTTGAAAGTTTTTGGTTGCATTGCTTATGTTCATGTGCCAGATGAGTTGAGATCCAAGTTGGATCCAAAAGCTGAGAAGTGCATCTTTATTGGTTATTCTCTGCAGCAAAAAGGGTATAGATGCTATAACCCTTCTACTCGTAAGGAGTGGGCAGAGATGTTCTTTATGAGATGAGCAGCAGGTATAAACCAGTAAAGGTGATTGATGATGTAGATACACAAAATGGTAATGCTGCATAGAATTCACAGTAGCAATCACAAAATATTAGTGGACTTGTAGTGTCCTGTTGTAGTGGTTCACGTACTTTGCCATGGATAGGCAGATTGAGATCAGGAGAATCTCCTCAAAGCAATGCAGATAGTGGGATGCAAGTATCACAAAAAGGAAAAGAGAGTAGATCAGCCCATGGTTGATGTGAAAGCAGGTCACTCTTATGTGGATGGTGAATCCAGTGGCTCAGAACAGAGCCTTGATGATGAGTTGGGTATTCCTTCTGTTGTTACACCTGGAGTAAGGAAGACAAGGGATGTTTTGAGAGCACCTGGTAGTGAGCCTATTTTGCACAGGTCTACCAGAGTTAAGTATCCTATGGATAGGCTGAAATATGATGAATTTACAGCCATCCACTATGCCTATATGGTCAAAGTGATACACGAACCAGAGCCCACTTCTTTGAGCAAGCCATGGAAAAAGAAAAATGGGAGAAAGCCATGGATGAAGAAATGGATGCCTTGGAAGCAAATGCTACATGGGAATTGGTGCCTTTGCCTAAAGACAAGAATCCAATTGGCTGCAAGAGGGTTTATAAGGTGAAGCACAATGCAAATGGTTATGTGAACAAATACAAGGGAAGATTAGTTGTCAAGGGATATGCATAGACATATGGCATTGATTATGAAGAAACATTCAGTCCGGTTGCAAGGATGGCAACTGTAAGAGTAGTCATTGCTATGGCTGCATCAAAGGGATGGTCTTTACATCAGATGGATGTAAAGAATGCCTTCTCGCATGGTGATTTGCAAGAAGAGGTCTATATGGAGCAACCACCAGGTTATGTGCATGCTGTTCATCCTGAGTTTGTTTGCAGGTTGAAGAAAGCTATGTATGGCTTGAATCAAGAACCCAGAGCATGGTCTGACAAGATAGGATAGTATCTTGTCACTATTGGCTTTCAGATTTCCAAGGCAGATTTATCAAGAGAAAGGCATTATGCTACTTGTCATTTATGTTGATGATTTGATCATCACAGGTGAAAGTGATGCAAATATCCTTCATGTGAAAATGCTATTGAAGCAGAAGTTTGAGATGAAGGATTTGGGAGAGCTACGTTATTTCTTGGGCATTGAGGTGATTAGATCCACAAGTGGGATATGGCTCTTACAGAGGCAGTATGGATTGGACATGCTGTCCAAATATGGGATGACAGGCTGTAAGCTTCTGGAAGACCCTACTATGTACATACACATAGATGTGCAATATCATCACCAGTCTACACAATGTTGAGATATTGAGCTCCACTCGCGATATGCCAGGGTGACCGTTGTGCATTTATGTCACCCACTTGTTAGCTACAGATGCGGTTGGTACACCGCCCACGGGATGACAGCTATCCTTATCTACACTAGTTCGTGGCTCAGTTAGTATGCCACCTTAGTTAGTTGAGTTTGGTTTGAGACCCACATATAGGGTTCTTCTATTTCTTTGTACTAGAGTTCTTTTGGCTTTCACAACTAAGAAGAGGAAAACTGTTTTCAACCTCCACCTTTGTGTGTATTCCCCCATTGTGTATGTGAGAACGCTGCAAGTGAGACTCCTTCCCTCTCTCCCACTATCTCCACATGGTATCAGAGCCTTGTTCGTGGTAAGGAGCTCAAGAAAGCAAACCAAGTTCGCAGTGTCCTGGTAAGAGGACTAGCGTTGCTTTCCTTTTTCAAGTTTGGGAGCAAATCTCTGCAGGTAGCACAGCCGGAAGTGCAAGAGTGCACTGTCTTAGATTGAGATGCCCTTCGCGGTGTGGCGAGAGGGCATTATATGCTGCGGGCATAGGCAAAGCCCTCGGTGACTTTATTTTTTTGATTCGAGGTCATTTCGGGGCCCGTTTTGGAGGCGGAAGTTCTCCACAGGCACTCAGAAAAAGGCCCTGTTTTTGCTGTGCGACCACTGTTCTGCAGGTCGGTGAAAAGTTGCCACAGAAATTGCATTGTATGCCTGTGCGCAGAGATATTGGGAGTTGCAGAATCATTCTTATTGCTGGTTGATGCAAAATCATCACTAGGAAGTGACTGTGTGGTCAAAAACCACTTTCGTCAGGTTTGCAGATTTGCCCTTGTGAGGCAAAAGCTGTGTTTTTTGCTGTGACAGAATATTTTGCAGTGTTCTGTAATGGCGTCTGATTCTCTTTCACAGATTGTCACTGAAAAGCTTGACAAGAACAACTTCCAAGCATGGAAGTTTAGAATGACGAATTTCCTTATGGGAAAAGGCTACTGGGAGTTCATTACAGGAAATGAAGAAGAATCAGTTCTTCCTAATGTTCCCAATCAACAGGAAATGCAGGCATTTAAAGGATGGCATGAGAGAGCCAGAAAAGTTATGTAGTGGTTGTCTATCAGTATTTCAGATTCAATGATTGTGCATATTTAGGATGCAAGTACGCCAAAGGTGGCATGGGATACTTTGGCTAAAATGTACAACACAAATACGTAGGCCAGGAAAATGTAGCTCAAGCAGGAGCTGCACAATGTGCAGAGAGAATATATGAGCATCAATGACTACCACATGAAGGTGAAGAAAATTGTGGATGCACTTGCTTCCATTGGGTCGCCAGTGGATGATGACGATTTAGTTTTCATGACCTTGAATGGTCTAGGAAAGGATTATGCACAGTTCCGGACATCCATTGCCATCCGTGAAAAATTTCCTGATTTTGAGGAGTTGATTGCTCTTCTAATTTCTGAAGAGCAGAGAAATGGTGGTGCATCTTCTTCAGGAAGAACCTCAAAAGAAACTGTCTTCTACTCAAATGCTGGAAGGGGTAGAGGCAGAGGTAGAGGAGGCCGATCTAGAGGCCATGGTAGAAATCAGAATATGCAGCAAACTCAAGAAAACGAGCCCTATGCAGGAGGACGTGGTAACTCTAGAGGCAGGGGGAGCCAAAGAGGTCATGGTGGATGGCAGAGAGGCCAAAATGCAAACAGCAATGTTGAATGCTACTACTGTGGTAAAATGGGGCATATGGCTAAAGACTGCTACAAAAAGCAGAATGACATTATGAATGGAAAATTGCAGCAAGGCAATTATGCATCCTCTAGTAGATAGGGTGATGACAGAAATGAGCATTTGTTTATGGTACAGCATATGACAAATTCTGTGACAAGTGCAGAAGAAAGCAATGATGTGTGGTATGTTGACTCAGGTGCATCAAACCACATGACAGGTCATGCTGAATGGATGTAGGATGCAAGGAAAATGGAAAAACTAGGATTTGTGGAGGCTGGTGATGATACTGCACATCCTATTGTGCAGATTGGAAAAATTCCTTTGTCTACGCAAGATGGGAAAAAGAAATACTTGTCTGATGTATTTCATGTCCCGAACATCACCAAGAACCTGGTTTCTGTTGGTCAAATGGTTGAGCAGGGCTTGCAGGTCAGATTCAATCCTCATGGATGCTTTGTTGAGGATATGAAAAATAATGGTCGCTTGATAGCAAAAGGAAAGAAGAAAGGCAGGATGTTTACGTTGGATGCGGACATGCCTGAATTGAGTGCAGCAATGTTTGCACATGGGACCGGTGTAGTTGCAGATATTGATATCTGGCATAAATGCATTGGTCATGTTAATGTACAGTGACTTAAATCAATGCATGCCCAAAATATTGTTGTAGGATTGCCTAAATTCAAGGTTGCAGAAATGCATAAGGTGTGTGAAGCCTGTCAATTTGGAAAACAGGCAAGGAAACCATTTCTTAAGCATGTTCAAGAGAGTAAAAAGCCATTGGAATTAATCCACTTTGATGTGTGGACTACTAAAGCTGCATCTATTGGAGGCTGTCACTATTTTGTCACATTTATTGATGACTTCAGCAAAAAACTTTGGGTGTATTTTATGAAAAAGAAAAGTGAAGTATTTGGGCACTTCAAAGCTTTTAAAGCTATGGTTGAAAAAGAAACAGGCCTGCAAATAAAATGCCTAAGGTCAGATGGAGGGGGAGAGTACCTCTCAAATGAGTTTGCAAGGTTCCTGCAGGAGCATGGCATAAAGCAGCAATATTCATGCAGTCATACCCCACAGCAAAATGGAATTCCAGAAAGGAAAAACAGGCATATTGGAGAGGTATCTCGGGCCATGCTAAATGAAAAAGATCTACCAGATTATTATTGGGCTAAAGCAGTTGCTACAGCAGTTTATATAATGAGCAGGACTCCCACTGCAGCAATACATGGCATGACGCCAGAGGAGATCTATACTGGTAGGAAACCAGACATTTCTCATTTGAAAATTTTTGGTTGCATTGCCTATGTTCATGTGCCAGATGAGTTGAGGTCCAAGTTGGATCCAAAGGCTGAGAAGTGCATCTTTATTGGTTATTCTCTGCAGCAGAAAGGGTATAGATGCTATAACCCTTCTACACGTAAGTTCACAGTGAGCAGAGATGTTGTTTTTTATGAGATGAGCAGTTGGTATAAACCAGTAAATGTGATGATTGATGTAGATGCACAAAATGGTAATGCTACACAAAATTCACAGCAGCAATCACAAAATATTAGTGGACCTGCAGTGTCCTCTAGCAATGGTTCACATACTTCACCATGGACAGGTAGATTGAGATCAGGAGAATCTCCTCAAAGCAATGTGGATAGTGGTACGCAGGTATCACGAAAAGGAAAAGAGAAGGTAGATCAGCCCATGTTTGATGTGAATGCAGGTCACTCTTATGTGGATGGTGAATCCAATGGCTCAGAGCAGAGCATTGATGATGAGTTGGGTATTCCTTCTATTGTTACACCTGGAGTAAGGAAGACCAGGGATGTTTTGAGAGCACCTGGAAGTGAGCCTATTTTGCGCAGGTCTACCAGGGCTAGGTATCCTGTGGATAGGCTGAAATATGATGGATTTACAACCATTCACTATGCCTATATGGTCAAAGTGATACAGGAACCAGAACCCACTTCTTTTGAGCAAGCCATGGGAAATGAAAAATGGGAGAAAGCCATGGATGAAGAAATGGATGCCTTGGATGCAAATGCTACATGGGAATTGGTGCCTTTGCCTAAAGACAAGAATGCAATTGGTTGTAAGTGGGTTTATAAGATCAAGCACAATGCAGATGGTTCTGTGAATAGATACAAGGCAAGATTAGTTGTCAAGGGGTATGCACAGATATATGGCATTGATTATGAAGAAACTTTCAGCCCGGTTGCAAGGATGGCAACTGTAAGAGCATCCATTGCTATGGCTGCATCAAAGGGATGGTCTTTACATCAGATGGATGTAAAGAATGCCTTCTTACATGGTGATTTGCAAGAAGAGGTCTTTATGGAGCAGCCAGCAGGTTATGTTCATGCTATTCATCCTGAGTTTGTTTGCAGGTTGAAGAAAGCCTTGTATGGCTTGAAGCAAGCACCTAGAGCATGGTTTGACAAGATAGGACAGTATCTTGTCACTATTGGCTTTCAGATTTCCAAGGCAGATTTCTCACTCTATTTGAGAAAAACAGAGAAAGGGATTATGCTGCTTGTCATTTATGTTGATGATTTGATTGTCACAGGTGATAGTGATGAAGATATCCTTCATGTGAAAATGCTATTGAGGCAGAAGTTTGAGATGAAGGATTTGGGAGAGCTGCGTTATTTCTTGGGCATTGAGGTGATTAGATCACCAAGTGGGATACACCTCTTGTAGAGGCAGTATGGACTGGACATGCTGTCCAAATATGGGATGACAGGCTGTAAGCCTATTTCAGTTCCTTTGGAGCAGAATGTGAAGCTGAGCACAGATGCAAGTGAGCTTCTAGAAGACCCTACTATGTACAGACGCGTAGTAGGAAGTTTGATTTACATGACTATTACCAGGTCAGATTTGAGCTATGCTGTTGGGTTGGTAAGTCAGTTTATGCAAGCTCCAAGGATACCGCATTTGGATGCGGCTAGACGCATACTTAGGTATGTGAAGTCCACATTGCAATATGGACTATTTTATGAGGCTGGGTTTTAGATACAGTTGCATGGATACACTGATGCTGATTGGGCTGGTAGTATTTCTGATAGACGATCTACCATGTGTTCTCTTTTGGGAGTGTTGCAGTCACTTGGAGCAGCAAGAAACAGCCTACAGTTGCCTTGTCGAGCATAGAGGCTGAGTACAGGGGTGTAGCAATGGCTGCATGTGAGGTAGCTTGGTTGCATAAGCTACTCTATGATATGCATCAGTCTACAGATGGGCCAGTTGTCATTTATTATGACAACATGAGCACTATACACTTGGCAAATAACCCAGTCTATCATGCTAGAACAAAGCACATTGAGGGGCATTATCACTATGTGCGGGAGAAGGTTTTACTAGGTCTTATTTATCTAGTTTATGTTAGCACAAAGGATTAGGTAGCTGACATATTCACGAAGGCATTGGGCGTAGAGAAGCTGCGCAAGTTTAGAGACCTGCTTGGTGTGCAGGAATTGGGATTGAGCTCGAGGGGGAGTGTTGAGATATCGAGCTCCACTCGCGATATGCCCGGGTGACCATTGTGCATTTATGTCACCCACTTGTTAGCTACAGATGCGGTTGGTACACTGCCCACGAATAATAGCTGGATGACAGCTATCCTTATCTACACTAGTTCGTGGCTCAGTTAGTATGCCACCTTAGTTAGTTGAGTTTGGTTTGAGACCCACATATAGGGTTCTTCTATTTCTTTGTACTAGAGTTCTTTTGGCTTTCACAACTAAGAAGAGGAAAACTGTTTTCAGCCTCCACCTTTGTGTGTATTCCCCCATTGTGTATGTGAGAAAGCTGCAAGTGAGACTCCTTCCCTCTCTCCCACTATCTTCACACACAAATCCTGGTCTTTCCATTTTCCTTGCATCGTGCATCTATTCTACATGACCTGTCATGTGGTTTGATGCACCTAAGTCAACATACCACACATCATTGCTTTCCTCTACACTTGTCATAGAACTGGTCATGTGCTGCACCATAAACAAATGCTCATTTCTGTCATCACCTTGTCTTCTAGCACCCTTTCTTTTACTTTACAAATGCCAAAAAATGGGCGGCCAATCAAGGCTACCCTTTTTTGCTGCAAAAAAAGGTAGCCAAATAGGCCCGTCCTTTTTTGGCAATCAAAAAGAGTAGAAAATATTGCCCCACCCTTTTTTTATGGCCCACAATTTTGATTTTTTACATGTAGACGACACAAAACTTTGTGAGGGGACAAAAATTAGTCAAGTAAGTGCCTGTCCAAAGTTGTATTCCCATCTAACATTTGACCATAACATGCTGGTCCATGTGTGGAATTTTTTTGCACCTATGCAACATAGATGTGCAAAAATTGGGAATTTCGTGTGCCCATCACCCCACACCATCTCTGATAAACATGAATTTTGCAAGGATATTAAAACTAGTCTAATTAATACCCATCCAAAGTTGCATTCCCATTTGACATTTAACCATTCCATGATGGACCACGGTTGTGATTTCTTTGCACCTATGCAGCACACATGTGTACAAATTAGGAATTTTAATGTGCATCCATCCAAATGGTCTTCAATAGACATGAGATCTTGCACAGACAAAAAATTTAGTCAAAGTTGTACCCATGCAAAATTGCAAGTCCATCTAACATGTAACCATTCCATGATGGTACGAGGATGGTACACGAATGGGATTTAATTGCACCTATGCATCATGCCTGTGCACAAATTGGGAATTTCGCATGCCCATCCACCCAAATGGTCTCTGATGGAAATGACTCATTTAAAAGACATAAATATTAGCCAAATTAATAACCATGAAAGTTTCATGCCCATCTAACACTAGACCATTCGATGATAGTCCACCACGAATGGGATTTTTTGCACTTATGCACCAGGCATGTGTGCCCATCCACCCAAATGGTCTCTGATCAACATGAAACTTTGTGAGAACACAAAAAAAAATCAACTTAATACCCATGCAAATTTTAATCTCCATATTTCATTTGGCCATTCAATGTTGATCCATGCTTGTGAATCTTTTACACCTATGCATCATGCATGTGCACAACTCTGGAATTTTACATGCCCATCCACACAAAGGGTCTTCAATCAACATGGAATCTTGCAAGAATACAAAAATTAATCAAACTAGGACCCACATAAATTTGCATGTCCATTTGCTACAACCATTCCATGATGGTTCATGTATGGTGTTTTTTTGCACCCATGCACCAAAATTTTGCATGCAAATCCACCCAAACGGTCTATGATGGACATGAAACTTTGCAAGGACACAAGAATTAGCTACCCATGGAAGTTTCATGCCCATTTGACACGATCATTATATAATGGTCCATTAATGGGATTCTTTTACACCGATGCACCATGTATGTTCGATTTTGCATGCCCATCTAGCCAAATGGTCTCCAACTGACATCAAACTTTGTGAATGATAGAGAAATATAGGAAAAGTAATCCCCGTGAAAAGTTTCATGACATCTGACACTTGGTCATTCCATCACTACCCACAGTTGTGATTTTTTACACCCATACACCTCACATGTGCAAAGTTAATACCCATCCAAAGTTTCATGCCCATCTGAGACTTGACCCATTACATGACAGTCCACGGTTGAGAATTTTACCACCTATACACCACAAATGTGCACAAATTGGGAATTTTTCATGCCAATCCATGCAAATGGTCTCTAAGCAACATGGAACCTTATGATAATACAAAAACTAGTCAAACTAGGACCCCTACAAAGTTGCATGTCCATCTAGCACTTAACCTATATACCTATGCTCCACACATGTGGACAAGTTCGGAATTTTGCTTGCTCATCTACCCAAATGGTCTCCAATCGACATGAAACTTTGCAATGACCAAAAACATAGGCATTTTAATACCTATGCATAGTTTCATGCCCATTTTGGACCATTCCATGATAGTCCACGGTTGAGAATTTTTGCACCTATACACCACACATGTGCAGAAATCGGGAATTTCGCATGCCCATCCATGCAAATGGTCTTAGATAGACATGGAACCATGTGAGGATAAAAAAATTTAGTAAATTTAGTACCCATGCAAAGTTGTATGTCCATCTGACACTTAACCATTCCATGGTGGTCCACAAGTGGGATTTTTTTCCCCTGTACACCTTGCATGTGCACAAATTGGGAATTCACATGCCCATCCACCCAAACAATCTCTGTTGAACATGAAAATTTATTAGGACACAAGAATTTGTCAAATTAATTCCCATGCAATGTTGCATGCCCATCTAGCATGTGATCATTCCATGATGGTCTGTGACTGGGATTTTTTTGCACCTATGCAACATGCATGTGCATAAATTAAAAATTTTGCACGCCCATCCACCCAAATGGTCTTCGATGAACAAAAATTAAAAATTTTGCACGCCCATCCACCCAAATGGTCTTCGATGAACAAAAAAAAAATCAAATTAATATCCATGCAAAGCTACATGCCTATCTAACACTTGACCATTCCATGGAGGTCCATGTATGGGGGGTTTTTGGACCTATGCAGCATGCATGTGTACAAATTGTGAATTTTGCATGCCCATCCACCCAAATGGTCTCCAACCAACATGGAACTTTGTGATGACACACAATATGGTAATATTAATTCTAGTGCAAAGTTGTAATGTCTATCTAACACTTAACCATTCCATGACAGTCTATGGTTGTGATTTTTTTGCACCCATGCATGACACATGTATAGAAATAGGAAATTTCACATGCCCATCCATCCAAAGGTCTCTAATTGACATGAAACTTTGTAGGGATAAAACAATTAGTCAAATTAGTATCCATGCATAGTTGCATGTCCATCTAACCTATAAGCATTCTTTTGCACTAGGCCTAGATGCACAATGCATGTGCATAGATTGGGTATTTGGCATGCCCATCCACCCAAACAGTATCTGATGGACATGAAACTTTGCAAGGATAAAAGAAATAGTCAAACCAATTCTAGAGTAAAGTTGAACTCCCATCTCACACTCCACCATTCTATGATGGTCCACTGTTTGTAATTTTCTTACACCTATTTGCCGCACATGTGCACAAATTGGAAAATTTGCATGCCCATCCACTAAAATGGTCTCTAATTGACATGGAGACTTTTGAGAATACAAAAATTAATCAAATTAGGACCCTTGCACACTTGACAATCCACAAATGGGATTTTCACACCTATGCACCACACATGTGTAGAAATTGGAAATTTCACATGCCCATCCACCCAAACGGTTTCCAATCGACATGAAAGTTTGCAAGGAAATAAACAAATTCAAATTAGTACCCATGCCAAGCTATATTCACATCTAACAGTTGACAAAAGCAATGATGTTGGTATGTTGACTCAGGTGCATCAAACCACATGACAGGTTATGTAGAATGGATGCAAGATGCAAGGAAAATGGAAAGACCAGGATTCATGGAGACTGGTGATGATACTACACATCCTATTGTGCAGATTGGTAAAATTCCTTTGTCTATGCAAGATGGGAAAAAGAAATACCTGTTTGATGTATTTTATGTCTCGAATATCACCAAGAACCTGGTTTCTGTTGGTCAAATGGTTGAGTAGGGCTTGCAGGTCAGATTTAATCCTCATGGACGCTTTGTTGAGGATATGAAAAATACATGTCTCTTGATAGCAAAAATGAAGAAGAAGGGTAGCATGTTTACATTGGATGCGGACATGCCTGAATTGAGTGCTGCAATGTTTGCACATGGGACCAGTGTGGTTGCAGATATTGATATCTGGCATAAATGCATTGGTCATGTTAATGTACAACGACTAATGCAGGCCCAAAATCAGGCCCAAAATATTGTTGCAGGATTGCCTAAGTTCGAGGTTGTAGAAATGCATAAGGTATGTGAAGCCTGTCAATTTGGAAAACAGGCAAGGACACCATTTCCTAGACATGTTCAAGAGAGTAAGAGGCCATTGGAATTAATCCACTCTAATGTGTGGACTACTAAAGCTGCATCTATTGGAGGCTGTCGTTATTTTGTCACTTTTATTGATGACTACAGCAGAAAAGTTTGGGTGTGTTTTATGAAAAAACAAAGTGAAGTGTTTGGGCATTTCAAAGCTTTTAAAGCTATGGTCAGATGGAGGGGGAGAGTACCTCTCAAATGAGTTTGCATGGTTCCTATAGGAGCATGGCATAAAGCAGCAATATTCATGTAGTCATACCCCACAGCAAAATGGACTTGCAGAAAGCAAAAACAGGCATATTGGAGAGGTATCTCGTGCCATGCTCAATGAAAAAGACCTGCCAAATTATTATTGGGCTGAAGCAGTTGCTACAGCAGTCTACATAATGAACAGGACTCCCATTGTAGCAATACATGGCATGACACCAGAGGAGAGGTATACTGGTAGGAAACCAGATATTTCTCATTTGAAAGTTTTTGATTGCACTGCCTATGTTCATGTGCCAGATGAGTTGAGAAGCAAGTTGGATCCAAAAGCTGAGAAGTGCATCTTTATTGGTTATTCTCTACAACAAAAAGGGTATAGATGCTATAACCCTTCTACTCGTAAGGTTTACAGTGAGAAAGATGTTATTTTTGATGAGATGAGCAACTGGTATAAACTAATAAATGTGATTGATGATGTAGATACACAAAATGGTAATGCTGCATAGAATTCACAGCAGTTATCACAAAATATTAGTGGACTTGTAGTGTCCTCTAGGAGTGGTTCACATACTTTACCATGGATAGGCAGATTGAGATTAGGAGGATCTCCTCAAAGCAATGTAGATAGTGGTATGGAAGTATCACGAAAAGGAAAAGAGGAAGTAGATTAGCCCATGGTTGATGTGAATGCAGGTCACTCTTATGTGGATGGTGAATCCAGTGGCTCAGAATAGAGCCTTGATGATGAGTTGGGTATTCCTTCTGTTGTTACACCTGGAGTAAGGAAGACAAGGGATGTTTTGAGAGCACTTGGTAGTGATCCTATTTTTCACAGGTCTACCAAAGTCAAGTATCCTATGGATAGGCTTAAATATGATGGATTTACAGCCATTCATTATGCCTATATGGTCAAAGTGATACATGAACCAGAACCCACTTCTTTTGAGCAAGCCATGGGAAAAGAAAAATGGGAGAAAGCCATGGATGAAGAAATGGATGCCTTGGAAGTAAATGCTACATGGGAATTAGTGCCTTTGCCTAAATACAAGAATGTGATTGGTTACAAGTGGGTTTATAAGGTGAAGCACAATGCAAATGGTTCGATGAACAGATATAAGGCAAGATTAGTTGTCAAGGGCTATGCACAGACATATGGCATTGATTATGAAGAAACATTCAGTCCGGTTGCAAGGATGGCACCCATAAGAGTAGTCATTGCTATGGCTGCATCAAAGGGATGGTCTTTACATGAGATGGATGTAAAGAATGCTTTCTTGCATGGTGATTTGTAAGAAGAGGTCTATATGGAGCAACCAGCCACTAGGTTATATTCATGTTGTTCATCCTGGGTTTGTTTGCAGGTTGAAGAAAGCCTTGTATGGCTTGAAGCAAACACCCAGAGCACGGTTTGACAAGATAGCACAATATCTTGTCACTATTGGCTTTTAGATTTCCAAGGCAGATTTCTCACTTTATGTGAGAAAAACAGAGAAAGGCATTATGCTGCTTGTCATTTATGTTGATGATTTGATCATCACAGGTGATAGTGATGAAGATATCCTTCATGTGAAAATGCTATTGAAGCAGAAGTTTGAGATGAAAGATTTGGGAGAGCTGTGTTACTTCTGGGGCATTGAGGTGATTAGATCCACAAGTGGGATATGGCTCTTCCAAAGGCAGTATGGATTGGACATGGTGTCCAAATATGGGATGACAGGCTATAAGCCTATTTCAGTTCCTTTGGAGTAGAATGTGAAGTTGAGCACAGATGCAGGTGAGCTTCTGGAAGACCCTATTATGACAGACGCATAGTAGGAAGTTTAATTTATATGACTATTACCAGGCTAGATTTGAGCTATGATGTTGGATTGGTAAGTCAGTTTATGCAGGCTCCAAGGAAACTACATTTGGATGTGGCTAGACGCATACTGAGGTATGTGAAGTCCACATTGTAGTATGGACTATTTTATGAGACTCGAGTTCAGATACAGTTGCATGGATACACTGATGTTGATTGGGCTGGTAGTATTTATGATAGACGATCTACCAGTGGATATGTGTTCTCTTTTGGGAGTGCTGAAGTCACTTGGAGTAGCAAGAAACAGCCTACATTTGCCTTATCGAGAACATAGGTTGAGTACAAAGGTGCAGCAATGGCTGCATGTGAGGTAGCTTGGTTGTGTAATCTACTTTACGATATGCATCGGTCTACAAATGGGCCAGTTGTCATTTATTGTGACAACATGAGCATTATAGCAGTATAAACTTGGCTAATAACCTAGTATATCATGCTAGAACAATGCACATTGAGGTGCATTATCACTATTTGCGGGAGAAAGTTCTAGTAGGTTTTATTGATCTAGTTTATGTCAGCACAGAGGATCAGGTAGCTGACATATTCATGAAGGCATTGGGTGCAGAGAAGCTGCGCAAGTTCAGAGACCTACTTGGTGTGTAGGAATTGGGATTGAGCTCGAGGGGGAGTGTTGAGATATTGAGCTCCACTCATGATATGCCAGGGTGACCATTGTGCATTTATGTCACCGACTTGTTAGCTGTAGATGCAGTTGGTACACCGCCCATGAATAATAGCTGGATGATAGCTATCTTTATGTACTCTAGTTAGTGGCTCAATTAGTATGCCACCTAGGTTACCTGAGTTTGGTTTGAGACCCACATATAGGGTTCACCTATTCCTTTTGTACTTAGAGAGAGTTCTTTTGGCTTTCACAACTAAGAAGAGGAAGACTATTTTTAACTCCCACCTTTGTGTGTATTCCCCCATTGTGTATGTGATAAATCTGCAAGTGAGACTCCTTACTTCTCTCTCACTCTCTTCACACTAGCTTGCCTTCAGTGAAGGCTGTTGATACAATGGACTAGGGAGGTCTCCTCTTTATAGCTATGAGGGCGGTAGTCGGATCAACGTAATTGGTGGAACCGACTAGTCAACCTAGTCGATGGAACCAACTAATCATCCATGGAAAATTCAGGGAATATTCCTTATACTGTCGCAAGAATAAGGGGCTCCCACACAATCACCTTTCTACCATCAATGGTCTCATTGATAGACTTCATCTGACATGCACAACACAGGCTATGTAGGATATGTGGATGCCTAATGGGTTGTGGAATGCCCCAAATGTAAGAGAAATTGTATCCTTTGTAGACCCTAGATTCTAGGATCTTTCACTTAATTAAAGAAATACCAAAATGGGCACCAAGGTTTGGGGCCAATCTATGTCCTTGTTCTTGAGCAAGAGCACTCTAGCTCCCAATCTGTGTATGGTGATCACACATGGAAGTTGTGGGGAACTATGTGGATGAGTGGGCTACTACTAGTAACAGTTCCAAACTTTATGCTAGTTATTTGGGTTAAGAATGGATTCCTAAGGCCAAGATTGGTGAGAGCAGTGAACAACAGCACATGCTATGTAGGATATGTGGATGCCTAATGGGTTGTGGAATGCCCTAGGTGTAAGAGAACTTGTATCCTTTGTAAGCCCTAGATTCAGGATCTTTCACTTAATTAAAGAAATACCAAATGGGCGCCATGGTTTGGGGCCAATCTATGTCCTTGTTCTTGAGCAAGAGCACTCTAGCTCCCAATATGTGTATGGTGATCTCACATATGGCTGAAGCTAGTTTACATATGGTGATCCCATAGGACTTCGAGGTTTAGATGTACAAAAGCATGTATGGCAGTTGGACTATTGATCATGTACAATTTATGAATCATGATCGAGTTTGTGTGTACATGTGTGTACGACTAGTTCGAGATTCCAAGGATGCATGGAACCAAAGGTTGCATTCGGGCTACAAGGTACAAACTATTAGTAGGGTCATATGGCATGGTACACCGTTGTACGGGAAGTACAACAATCTTTGTCCTCCCTCTTTGGTTCATGCATTGGTCACCAATGAGGCAGCAAGCCCTCCTCTACTTTGGTCGTTGGAAGCCACCTCTATTCCTACATCTCTCAATCTGAATTTGAGAAAAAAAAGGATTATATTATGAGTAGTTTAGAAGATATACAATCATGATCAAAAGAGAACAGTTATAACAAGATTTTTTCTCATCTCGATACAAACAGTTGGTTATCAATCACAAGATCAGTCTCAGTCAATATCATAGTAGATGACTCTCTTGAATTGGCATTCTTGGTTAAAGGACTTGAGATATTCTTGTTCATGGTCCTGAATCTCCAAGAAGAAACGTTCGAGGTCACTGTTATAAATCCGGGATGCCTGCTAACCATTCAAAAAATAAATATTATGCGTTGGTAATATTCAAGTTGAACTGAAACTCATTTCTAGAAAACCAAACAAACCACAAGGCATGTGCATGCATGAGTTCCCAATGTGTGTGCTTGACTTTTGATGCATCCCCAAGAAGCATTGTTGTCTAATTGACTGGCTCTCCTAGTTGTATCTGCAATATTTTTTAGACTTTCCTAGCCGAAGGGCATGCCACAAATAAATGAAAAACATCCTCTTGGGATCTTGGGCAACGTTGACATTTGCCATCACCTTTTCCAATCCTCATCCCCCTTACATTGGTCCATATTGCATTATGCATGACAAGCTAGGGCAGGGTTGACACCTTCTCCAAGATAGCTTTTGACCAAATATACAAGAATCTCCGCTTCCAACATTGAGCGGAGTCGGAGGTGTTCCAATGAGCGGTTAGAATGGGATCATGTATCCTATATCATCGAAGGGGGTAGGCATAGGAAGCAGGTGGGGGGAGAGGATCCAACTAAACTCTAAGGCATAATTAAGAACCGCGACCCCCTTCCATTCTATGCTTCCTTCCCAAAGTGCTAATCTAGTGGTAACAAAGAGCGAATCTTGATTGGTGAGTTTGAATTCCCTTCTGATCTTGAGCATACTTTTGTAAGAAAATAGTATGCAGCGGAAGATAACAACAAAACGCAAGTACACGATGGAAAGCTGGAGAGAATACAAAAATTCTGATATACCAAACTGCTGATACAACTGATGGTTGGCTGTCCACCCGTGCGCTCTACAGATAGAGCTTCGATGGTGATCTAGACAGATGCTAGACGGAGGACTATGAGCGTGAAGAACTGGTGATCTGATGATAGGAGGTGGCCACTTATATAGTGTAAGTGGTTGACGGTCGGCCCTGTAATAGGCAGTCGGCCTAATAGACAGTCGGCCTGGAAGACCAACCGACCCTTCAGAAAACATGCCGTCGGGCAGATGAAGGATCGCGCATAGGTCATACCGTCGGGCCCTGCCGCTGGGGGCTTTGCCCCCAGACCCCCACCAGGGGCCTGCGCCCCCGGACCCTGCCGCTGGGGGCTTTGCCCCCAGACCCCCACCGGGGGCCTGCGCCCCCCGGACCCCCTGCTATCGGGGGGGCTATCGCCCCCCCGAACCCCCCCTTTGTGCAGACGGGTATCTACTCTTGGCTCCTAAGCCGTCTCATAACCATCTGGTCTACTCTAAGACCCCTTCCAGTGTCTAAACTGGGGATCCCTCCCAATATCTGATACCCATCATGGCTTCTCCTCATATGGGGGCCTTACAACATTGGGTACACAGAATATTGGTGGGTTACATGAGAGGTGGACATTTGAGCTAACTCTAACACCCCCCCTCAATGTTCACCCGAAGATGAACTATGTGATCGGACCAATGCCGAGTCGATGTAGATGCCGCAACAATAAATCACTCCCAAGAGCCTTCGTGAAGATGTCTGCGCAATTATCCTCTGTGGGACAATACTCCAGCTCTATGACTCCATCCTCGATGAGCTCTCGTACGTAGTGATACTGGATCTCTATGTGCTTTGTACGAGCATGGAACACAGGATTCTTTGCAATGGCCATGCAACTCTGATTGTCGCATTTTAGAACCGTCGCATCTTCGATTGGAACTCCTATGTCTTGCAGGATCCTCCTTAGCCAAACTGCTTCACAAGCAGCAATGCATGCTGCCTTTTGTACTCAGCTTCCGTCGAAGATAGTGCCACTGTTGGTTGCTTCTTGCTAATCCAAGAGAACACTCCTGAACCAAGTGAGAAACAATATCCAGAAACTGACTTTCTAGAATCACAATCTCCCGCCCAATCTGAGTCACAGTAACCCGCCAAGGTCTTCCCTGCTCTGTAGGTAATGCCATACTCCAGTGTACCTTTCACGTACTTTAGCACACGCATCCCTGCTTTCCAATGGTTCTCTCGAGGTTGATTTGAGAACCTACTAAGTACACCAACTGCAAAGCTGATATCAGGTCTAGTGTTACACAGAAAAATGAGACTCCCCACAAGTTTCCTATACTCCTTGATGTCGACAAGTGGTGATGCATCCTCCACTGAGAGCTTACCATTCACCTCCATGGGAGAGACCACGTCCTTACACTCGGTCATATCGAATGCCTTCAAGATCTCGCGAGCATATCTCTGCTGAGAGATGAAAATCCTGCCAGGTTTTTGCCAAACCTCAATGCCGAGGCAAAAGTGCATGAGCCCCAAATCTGTCATCTCAAACTCGGAACTCAACGACTCCCTCAACTTTTGCAGCATCTTCTCATGATCTCCTGTGATGATCAAGTCATCCACGTAAAGGACTATTACCACATACTTGCCATCCTGCTTACAAACATACAGGTTAGCATCAGAAGCACTTTTTGAGAAACCAATAGATATGAGAAAGCTATCAATCCGTTGGTACCATGCCCTTGGGGCCTGTTTCAGCCCGTACAATGCCTTCTTTAGTCTGCAAACCTTGTTCTCTGAATTGGGCACCTCAAATCCTGGTGGCTGGAACACATATACCTCCTCCTTGAGATGTCCATTCAAGAACGCAGATTTCACGTCCATTTGAAACACCGGCCACTGCTTATGAGCAGCCAAGGCAAGTACCACCCGAATAGTTGTCATCCTTGCTGTAGGAGCAAAGGAATCCTCAAAATCAAAGCCTTCAACTTGAGAGTATCCTTGTGCAACAAGCCTAGCCTTGTACTTTTCCAAAGATCCATCAGATTTGTACTTGGCCTTCCATACCCATTTGGTACCAATGATCTTCCTTTTTTCTGGACGATCAACCAAGTCCCAAGTCTGATTCTTCATGATGCTGTCATACTCCTCTTGCATGGCAGCTTTCCAATTTGGATCGTCCATTGCCTCATCCAAATTCGTAGGCTCTTGAACTTTCATAATCTCAGCCATCAAGGCCATATTGACTATGTGTTCAGAAGCCCTTTTCTGCTCCTCTATCCTCTTTGATCGTCGAAGTCCATCTGCAGATGACTCCGCCAAGTCTGGAACTGGATTCTTCTCATCAAAGAGCTGCCTTGCCCACTTTGGAAGTGGCTTACCTTGTGGAGCCAAGGCATGTTGTGGTGTTGGTGGAGTCTGTTCCTCGAAGTACTCCTCCTCATTCTGCAACTCTACTTTAGATACGGGCACAAGGTGAGTTACTTTTACGGCTGATGATAAAGTGGAAGGAGGTATCTCCACTGTATGTGGCTGTTCCCAAAACACCACATCACGACTGACCACGATCTTCTTTGCCTCTGGATCATATAGCCGGTACGCCTTTGACTCCTGGCTATAGCCCATGAAGATACACTTTCTGCTCTTTGGATCTAATTTCTTTCTGGTGCTATCTGGAACATGAACAAAGCACTCACATCCAAATGTTCTGAAATGAGAAGCGGAAGGCTTTTTACCTGAGTAAGCCTCCAAAGGTGTTTTGCCCGTCAAGGCCTTTGTGAAGCTTCGATTGAGGATGTAGACTGCTGTATTGACTGCCTCAGCCCAAAAAGACTTAGGCAATCCTTTACCTAGTGCCATGCATCGTGCCATCTCCATGGCAGTACGATTGCGACGCTCTACAACACCATTTTGTTGCGGAGTATGTGCAGTCGTGAGTTGGCGCTTAATGCCATTCTCGTGCAAGTATGTGTCGAACTCTTTTGACAGGAACTCTCCTCCTCGATCCGTGCGAAGCTTCTTTACCTTCAGCCCGCTTTCGTTTTCCACCATCTTTTGCCACTGTTTGAATTTTCCAAGAGCTTCAGCCTTATCTCGTAAAAAATACACCCACATGTATCTACTGTAGTCATCGACGATAAGCATATAGTAGTTACATCCCCCCAAAGCTTGAGTCGGAGCTTTCCCACTGAGATCAGCATGAACCAATTCTAGAGGAGCCTTTGCCCGATAGCCGCTCTCATGTGGAAAAGCCTTCCTTTGTTGCTTGCCCATCATACAAGCTTCACAAGGTTCCTGCACCTTTGAGAGTGCAGGCAAGTGTGCAACCATCCCTGTTTTCTGCATTTCCAAAAGAATAGGATAACTAAGATGACCAAATCTTTCATGCCATACCTTACTGATGCCCACTCTTGAAGAGACTGTTAGTGCCGTCAGCTCGTAGAGATTGTTCTTCCTTACTGCCTTGCCGACCACCTTGCCCGCTGCATTAAGGATTTCTACTCCGGTCCTCTTGAAACGTACCTCCAAGTTGCGATCAGTTATCGCAGCAACCGAAAGCAAGTTCTTCTTTAGCTGAGGAACTAGTAATACATCAGAAAGCTCTTTACTTTCACCCTCTTGAATGGAAAGAGAGATAGTACCTGTACCTTCCACAGGGCATTTTGCATTATTACCGACCGTCACGTTCATGGGCTCTTGTAGAGGCTTGAAAGAGCTATACCAGTCCTTCTTTCTGGTCATGTGACGGGACGCTCCACTATCAAGGAGCCACGAATCATTCGTTGTTGAAACTTCTGTTGAGGAGCATATTTCTTCAATTGCAACCCATAGCTCCAACTCAGTTTCAACTGTGTTGGCAGATTCCTTGCCTTTCGAAGAAGACTGTGTAGTGCCATTCTTTTCGTCTTTCTGCAATCCTTGATCATGTGACCGCTTTTGTTGCAGTAGTGGCACTTACCTGAAAACTTCTTCTTCTTACCATTCTTCTTCTCTCCACCCTTCCCTTTGGATGTGGTTGAGAATGCTGCATCACTTCCGCCATCGCGGGTCTTCATTCGCATCTCCTCCTCTAGAAGCATCACGCTGAACTCTTCAAAAGTGAGGGGTGGATTTCTTACCTGCGTGTTGAGTGTCGTGACCAATGCATCGTACTTTTGTGGAAGGATCCGAATGCACCTTCTGGCCAACTCTTCGCTGGTCTTTGTAATCCCAACCGCCGCCATCTGATCACGTAGATTCTTGATCCGTGTGATGAATGTCTCAGCTGATTCTCCATCAGAGCACCTCTCTGCAGCAAGCATATTCTCCAGATTTTGAATTCTGGTCTGATTCCGCGTTTCATACTGACCTTTCAGTATGTTCCAAGCCTCACTTGCCTTGTCTGTGTGCTGAATCAGAGTCAAAACAGAATCACTTGAACTGGTAACAAGAGCGCAGAGTGCATCTGCGTTCCTTCGTTTCCATGCCCGAAGAAGATCTGCATTCGGTGGCGTTATGACGTTGGGGTTGTTTGGATTCGGTGATCCAACCGGTTCTGGATCCAATCCCAGAACAGTATCCAGAAGCTCATATGAATCCAAGATCGCGCTGATCTTGAATTTCCACAAAGTATAATTCGTCCCATCGAGCTTGCCTTCATTGAAGGCAGGTGGACGAATTCGCAACGGGGTTGGTGCAGCCATCACTCCTAGTAGCCTTTGCTAACAAAGCTCGTTGAACTTGCAATAAAGTCGTTACTCAGATAGCCTGAGCTCTGATACCATGTAAGAAAATAGTATGCAGCGGAAGATAACAACAAAACGCAAGTACACGATGGAAAGCTGGAGAGAATACAAAAATTCTGATATACCAAACTGCTGATACAACTGATGGTTGGCTGTCCACCCGTGCGCTCTACAGATAGAGCTTCGATGGTGATCTAGACAGATGCTGGACGGAGGACTATGAGCGTGAAGAACTGGTGATCTGATGATAGGGGGTGGCCACTTATATAGTGTAAGTGGTTGACGGTCGGCCCTGTAATAGGCAGTCGGCCTAATAGACAGTCGGCCTGGAAGACCAACCGACCCTTCAGAAAACATGCCGTCGGGCAGATGAAGGATCGCGCATAGGTCATACCGTCGGGCCCTGCCGCTGGGGGCTTTGCCCCCAGACCCCCACCGGGGGCCTGCGCCCCCCGGACCCCCTGCTATCGGGGGGGCTATCGCCCCCCCGAACCCCCCCTTTGTGCAGACGGGTATCTACTCTTGGCTCCTAAGCCGTCTCATAACCATCTGGTCTACTCTAAGACCCCTTCCAGTGTCTAAACTGGGGATCCCTCCCAATATCTGATACCCATCATGGCTTCTCCTCATATGGGGGCCTTACAACATTGGGTACACAGAATATTGGTGGGTTACATGAGAGGTGGACATTTGAGCTAACTCTAACAACTTTTCCATCTGAGTTGGTCACTATGCTAGAGCTGACCCCAAGATTGGAGGACCTTGTTGAATAGGAAGCAAGCTCTGAGAAAGTCACTATTGCTTAGTGAAGCATTTTTGTGTATTGCAGAAGTCCATATGGAATCCAAATGCATAAAGGAGCCTTTCTTGGAGAACAGAAGTTGAGTTTTGATTGACTCAAGAGCCCTGTCTAAAGAGATTTCCATAAGGCAGTTCCCTTTGTTAAGTAGGGTTTGGGGCAAAAAATAGAAGAAATGATTGGATATCTTTTCCACTCCTTCGCTCTAACAGTCGGATGTGCTTGAAATTCCATGCAAGAAGTGTTGCCCAATCAAGCTTAGGGCTTCGGAGTACTTTGAAAATCCACATTGCAGCTAGTTTTGCCACTGCCTATTTGATGTCAACTACCCCTAGTCCTCCTTCACTCTTGGGTCTGGTACAAAAACTCCATCTAACTTTGGAGATCCTATTTGTTCCACTCCAAAGGAAACATCTGCATTTGGAAATCACTTTTTCCTATCCTGCTTGACTTAACTTTGGAGATCCTATTTGTTGTGCTCCAAAGAAAAGATTTGCATTTGGAAATCACTTTTTCCAATCCTGCCTAACTTGGGTGCCGACAAGACAAGTAAAAAATAGTGATAGAGTATAGTAAATGATTAAGAACCATTCATCTTCCCACCAGATTGGCTTGAAATCCTCTCCATTTTTCTAGCTTAGCACTAAATTTGTTTAGCATCCAGTCCCACCATTCCTTCATGGAAACTTCGAAGCCCATGGGTATGCTGAGCAATCTGAAAACTGTACCTTTCAGAATCAATTGACAGCCTATGCAATCTAGTTCATCTTGAGGCCTCCCACTGAGGGAGCAATATCCTGTTTTGTTGTGGTTGATGAGTGAGCTTGAAGCTAAACAATAGGTTTCAAGGCATTCCATTACCTCTCTCACATCACAAGTGGTGTTTCTAGGCATGAGATTAGTGTCATCTGTGAATTGATGCATAACTAGCTGCTTTCCAAAAGGCAGTTCAATTCCTCTGACCATGCCATCAGAAGTTTTATCGATGAGCAACCAGCCCAAAGTATCAACTACTATGGCATAGAGGAGAGGGGCAATGGGGCATCCTTGTCTAATGGATCTTCTCAACAAGAAAGGTGAGGACATCTCACCATTAATGCACATTTGAGAGCAAAAGTTTGACCGAGGAGATGAAATTTGGAGCAAGACCCATGTCTTTCATGGATTGCGTTAGGAATTCCCAGTCAAGCCTATCATATGCTTTATCAAAATCTACTTTGATAAATCAAATATCTTGACTTCCTAGCATGTTCATAGCCTTCCCATATATTTACAATAGCCCCGAGGAGGTGCCTCCCTTTTATAAAACCCTTCTGTTCCCACAAAATTTTGTGTTGTCCATCTTGTGTTGAATCCTTAGGACTAAAGTTTTGGCAAAGATTTTGTAGCTGTAGTTAAGCATAGTTAGAGATCTCCAATTTTTAATCAAGTCCTTTCTTCCTTCTTTGGGAATCAGCTTGATTATTCCACTGTTCGAGTGTTTAGAAAGACACGAAGTAGAAACACTTTCCTACCACACCTCCACGAGCTTGGGGCCTACCCAATCCCAAAAGACTGTAAAACTCAACCGGTAGGCTATACTCTCCTAGGGTTTTACCATCCTTCATGAAAAGCACCACTTCCTTGAGTTCCCTCAATGTAAGAGGGGCCTCCAAACTCTGATGATCTAGACCTGTGACTACTCCTTGTCTTGCAGCCTGGCATCTATTCCTTGTTTGTACCACTTCTTCATCTAACTGCATAGTATTTGGCAATAGGTTCTTAAAATGCTCATAGTTAAAGTCATTGTTTTCAATGTTAGACTGTGTGCAACTGCTGGCACTAACTTCAAGAAGAGGAATTTCCTCAGTAGCTCTTTTCTTGCAAATGATCTTGAACATTTCCTTGGTGGGTCTATCAAGTTTTCCTGCCCACCATCTTCTAGTGTATAGTCTAGCTGAAGAATATTTTATGAGTCCTAGTCTGGCAAGTTCACTCTTGGCAAGGCAAAGGTCAATCTGACCTTGAGTGTCCCCGCTGCGTGCATGAGTTTCAAGAACATCGCGTCTCTTTTGGATAGCATCTAGCCTATTATATGGCGGATTGTATCTCTGTGCTTTCTAGCCTGCTTTAGTATTTCATGTGTTTTAAGTATGTTCCATAACCAAAAGTCTACAGCTAATTCATCAATGAGTCTAGGGGCATGTTTTGCACACTGGAAAAGAATGGGGTCAGCCTTAAACCAGGATGAGGCTCTACTTCGTGATCCAAAGTTGCACTGAACCAAAAGCAGTTTGTGATCTGAAATTGAAAGGGTGGAATAGACAGTAATTTTGGAGTTAGAGGTGGTTTGTAGGAGATTTTGAGAGAGGTAGGCTCTATCAAGCCGCCTTGCTTCTCTCCTTAACTCCCCTATCTGCCTGTTGGACCATGTTAGGTCCTTTGCACAATTCTGTCAACCAACTAAAGAGAATCTTTAATGTTTCTCCATGATTGGAGCTCAGATCCTCTTATTGTGGTGCCTTTACTAAGCCATCTATCTGTGCTTCTTTCCACCACGTTAAAATCTCCTATCAAAACAACCTCGTCACATAGATCTGATAAGGACTGCCAAGTAGTGCTTCTTTCATGACAACTTGTGGGGGAATAAACTAACACTAGCGAGAACTTGATTCCTTTGAGAAGGCATCCTAATAGCCATGCAAAGTTTCATCCCCAATAGATAAGTCCACATGCATATTTGGTTAGTACGTGCACCATTTTTCATACGTAGTCACTAGTAGGGAGTGCATGCAAAAATGTACGCATTGTACCTTCCATGTGGCACATACCAAATCAGTTGGAGACCAAATCTTGCATGGATGTAGGTCTATGGTAGCCTAAGAGACGTGCAAAGTTTCATCCCCAACAAATAAGTCCACATGCGTATTTGGTTTGTACGTGTGCCATTTTTCATACGTAGTCACTAGTAGGGATTGTAAAAATGTACACATTATACCTTCCACGTGGCACATACCAAATCAGTTGGAGACCAAATCTTGCATGGATGTAGGTCTAGGGTAGCCTAAGAGCCATGCAAAGTTTCATCCCCAACAGATAAGTCCACATACGTATTTGGTTAGTACGTGCGCCATTTTCCATACGTAGTCACTAGTAGGGAGTGCTTGCAAAAATGTACGCATTATACCTTCCACATGGCACATACCAAATCATTTGGAGACCAAATCTTGCATGGATGTAGGTCTAGGGTAGCCTAAGAGCTGTGCAGAGTTTCATCCCCAACAAATAAGTCCACATGCATATTTGGTTAGTACGTGCACAAATTTTCTTGGTCACATTTTCAAAATGTCCTAAAGCACAAAACACAAGTACAACATAACTACTAATGAAAAAAATTTTGTTTTACAGAAACAACAAATCTCATTGAGAAGACAACGGACATCATGTATAAAATAGAATCTAATACAATGATGTGTATGAACGTGTATAAAATCATCATAGTGAAATACAAAATATGAGTCCATGAAAATTACAATGCATCCCATGCCCATCCACTGTATCCTCATTCAGCACACTCTTTGCCATAGAGCATCACAACAAGTAATAATCCACACCCTCCTCATTGCCCTCCAAAGCAATGACCACGAAGATATCACCAATACACAACATATTTGTCAGCTGGTCATAATCTCTAGAGGAACTAAATCCTGCATCCTAATCATCATGTACCTCCTCCCAAGGCTAGAAGGGAGAAAGCACTCGCCATGCCCATGGATCGGCCCATGGTATCATGGAGCACCCTCCCTAATCATCATCAATGCATGCAAATCAAAAACATGCAAATCGTCGAGAAAAGATCGTGAGGTGAGACTCACCTATGCTCCTGATGGAATGGAAATCAAGAGTGCCAGACACTAAATGATAATCAAAAGGCCTAGACTGAACAAGACTCCCAATGTCCATGCACCAAAAATACCGGCTCACCACCCTATCATCACGCAACTGAAATGAGGAGATAGCACTAGTGGATAAGTGTTGTGGCTGCACCATCGCACCACATCATGTGCATCCTTGAAGTGATCGGCACTGTGACACAATTGGTATCGACACAAAGCACGCTTCACGCAAGCACCTGCACCATCGTGCTCTCCCTTACCATGCCTTGTCTCAAAGTAGCTCCATGTGATCGGAACGCCTGTCTCACGGTGCCATCTACAGAACGAATAAAACTGTCTAGCAGATTTGAACTGACCATCACAGCTGTCTAACCAGATCCAGTGCCGTTGCCATGTGACACCATGATCCCTCAAGAAACTATCATGCAAAGTGAAGCAATGCTGTAGAAAATGGGCATCATGCGATCGATCAACACTAATGTAGAAGTGATACTCTCACACAATGACATGTGAGTCCATGGTGCTATCAATGCCATCCACATGAGCCTGTGCATGACGATATCTAATGTGCACAAATATAGCAACCTGCAATATGGCATTGAAAAAAAAAAAGACTATTGAAATAATTCAATATAATGAGGCCATAAAAAAACCAATAACTCAATCACACGTCACCTGTTCGGAGAAATAATCCTCCGATTGGATCTCATGTTGTGGTGCAAAGGTATAATTCTCCACAAAGTCCACCACTGAGATAACCACCCCTATAGGAAATGTCCTCGAACATGCACGAAATTGACAATGCTCCCACTTTGCAGTGTGCTAGTGGCGTATGTAGCAATACAGCTTCCCTCAAAAACTGTCAATGAATACAATGCGTGGAGTCTCCTTCCCCAAAAGCTGTAGCCTCCTCGACTGTGCACCACCATCTAATGTTAAGGTACTGTACTCATACTGCTGCCAACGAACCATCTGCACATCACAAGTATCTAGTGCAACTCGTGGCACTCTAGCAAAGTCACCACACAAAGTACACCTGCCTTCCACACAATCAAGGGAGTGGAATAAAGCATCGCCATCTCATGTACACAATATGGAATGAATGAACTCACGAGGGCTAGTAGGAACCACTCCCATATGACCATCAAGGGAATATGTCATACATCAATCCAAAATCCACATGGTAGCGACAATAGCATGTGTCACGCTCCTGAGAGCATCGCACAAACCATGGCCTGCATCGCTCAAATGACCTCTGCCCAATCCTGAACTCCAGGTGCGCCTCTACAAACTGAGTGTACAACTCAGTCTGGGTACACTCCAAAAAATATGCACCATGCTCAATGTACACACCGCGTGACACCCTCTTCCACAATGCCTTCTTGAACACCGGGGATGCTCTGCAATGCTTCTCCCAAAACTGTTGTATGAAGGACCTAGTGGAATCATCCAACAATCGATCGCTGCAAGGTGCACGACCACTCGAAGTCCAAAGAGCATCAGTCTCACTATCCTCTAGACTCTGCCTCCTAATCATGCCTGCTCGCAATGTGTGCAGTGCAATCTGAAGAAGACATGAAGCGGTACGCACATGGCCTATCATATGAGGTCTACTAATGGTAGCCACAATAGCATGACATGCTTCCAAGGCATCACTGGAGTTCCTATGCTTAATAGAAGCATAGGAACGTCAAACACTACTAAGGACCTTGCTACATACAATGCTATCTCTACATGCACCAAGACCAACAAGCCTCCTACACTCTACCAAGTCTGGGTGATCACAATCAGGGATGTGAGAAGAGTAGACTGCAAAGCTGGTGTAAGGTCACTAAGAAAAGAATGCACAATCTTGCTAGTACGATGACGAATAGTGGACTTCGGCAAGTCACGTCATGAAGCAACACTATTGCTGCAAGGTGGGACAAGGGGATCAGTGGGAGATGGTAGGGTGGAGGGGGGAAGGGAGGTGCCATGGGGAAGGGGGGGAGGGGGGAGGGTGGAGGGGGAAGAGGTAGAGGTGGAGGGCAAAATGTAGGTGGCTAGGGGAAGGGCAGAGGCTGGAGGTAGGGGAGCAGATGAGGATGTGGAGGGGGGGACAATGGAGGTGGGGGTGGGGGTGGGGGTGGGGGCAGGGGTGGGGGTGGAGGTGGAGGTGGGATGTAGAGGTGGAGGTGGATCGGTGGTGGCAGCGCGAGCTCTAGCTCTAGAGGCTCTCTTGTGCTCGCGAGCCTTCCGCTTGCGCTCCTCATCAATGAGATTTGGGGGGAGGTTCCTACATCTTTCACGTCTACTAACTCTACGGCATTGAGAACCCATCCTCAATGAAAGTAGGATGGAAGGTGTGACAAAGTGATGGGGAGGCAAGAATGGCTAAGAATGGGTGAAATGAACCAAAACGTGGTGTCTTATAGAGAGCCTGAACTCATCCACTAGATTGCTCTTGATTATTATTGGTGGAGAAGGTGCTAAGATTGAAAATAATTGGCTACTAATATTCCGTTTGATTTTGTTTTGAAACTAGTTTTTGTGGTCTACTCAAATAAGTTGATTTTAATCATATTATATATACATGGAATCCAATGTTAATTTTGAATATTTGCATCATTTGATTTTATTTCAGTTTAATATTCACATAACATATGTGCCTATCTTGATTAATATTTTCGTTCATGCAATTTGAGAATAACCTATGTGATAAACCATGATAATTTGATTATTTTGCCACTTTCAAATATCTCCAAATACCTCAATCGTGGTCATAAACCATGACAATTTGATTATTTTGCCACTTTTGGATACCTTCAAATACCTCGATTGTGGTCATAAACCATGACAATTTGATTATTTTGCCACTTCCAAATACCTCCAAATACCTCGATCATGGTCATAAACCTCAATTGTGGTATTCTATGCCTCACACACTCAAATCACATGCATGTATAACTTACCATGCATGTTGATGATGTGGCTCACCATCATCATGATGTGTATACATGTGGCTGATGTGGCAATATGGTGTGGAATATATGAGGCTCTTCCATGACTGGAAATGTGATGTGGCATGATGAGTTGGCATTCATGAGGTGGTAGATTGACATGGCAAATTGAGGTGGAGGGATTGGTGATGTGGCAATGTTGACGAGGTATGCCAAGGTGGCAAGGTGTGATGACACGGCTCCAAGAGTTCCTATGATGTGGAACGATGAGGTGGCACATGTGGCTGATGTGGTAGCACGTGTGGCAATCTAAGGTGACATGGCAATGAGTGATGTCACATCTCCTTGATGACATGGCACCATGCGGTCTAACAATGTGGCATGGTGGCAAGGCAAAAATAGATGACTCAGCCTTCCACATGGGCAGCATGCACACTCCAAAGGCTTGCCACTAGGGTCGGTGATGCTCCTAGCCTACCTCACCAAGCCTACCTTGTCTTGGTATTAGGCTTGGGTGGCCCTTTTTCCCCCACAAAAGGGAGATTTCAATTGTGGAGGCCATATTGTACCTTTCCCTTACTCAAATTTAACCAAAATTTTTTCCTCGTATTCATCATGCAGAGGACTCAAATATTGACACTTTTGAAATGTTTGGTCATGTTTAAGAATTACTAGATTTATTTTTAATATTCTTTGTTGATCCTCTAAGGAGTAAAAGTAAAATTTAAACTTCAATCTCCCTAAATTTAGCCATTGGATTTGGGATTTGATGATTGAACCACACACCCTTATGTGCCTACTAACCTTCCACTGAATTGGATTTGCTTAGTTATTCAAAATACTAAAAAAATGTGGTGTGCTACTAAAATGCATGTATTTTATGACTTTATTTATTATAAATAATTATTTATAATTAGATAGTTCATTCAAATAATTACTAATAAATCAAGTTAAGCTCTACATAATGTAAAGAGACCACCTACAAAGTTTCAATAACATTTAATCTAGAATGAGTGATAAATTCAGAATTTAATATGACACTCTGTTCGTGACAAAGGTGTGACCGATGCCGTGTGACACAAAGAAATTTTTTGTGCGTGCATCAAATTTTCGATCAGAATATACCATTGTGTGCACAATAGCATGTCTCATGTTGTGTCTAAAGACTTCAAAGACTATATCCATAAGGAAGTAGGTGAGATTTGCATTTTTGTGTGCCAAAAAGCTTGTTTTTCCACCTCCTAAGGATTGGGGAGTGAACAAAAAGTGGACACCCTTAGCTTGCTACTTCCCTTTAATGTTTGATCGACCATGCAAACCCATCTGATGGGCACGATACTTTACACGTGTCTCAGAATAGGTGCTCGGGGGGGTCACTCATCATATGTAACCCTATCACGTGAGTTCAACAGAAGGATTTTTTTAATTTCTAAAATTTACAGAAATAAATATACATAAGGGACTATTTAAAATAGTTTTGGAAAAAATTTACAGATTTGTATAGAAAAGGGGTACATTTTATTCATGAAATTTTTTATAGATAAGGGACTTTAAATATAGGCCTTGAACGCACGTGATATAGAGGGTTTATACATAGTGACCCCCCCGAGAATAGGTGGTATTGACATGTGTGCAAAGGGGGATGTCTATCGGATACGTGCAGGTTTGAGTAACACACCTGCAAGCATGTTTTTTGACGATTATGCATGACAGTAGGTGAAAAACATGGTTTAATGAGTGATCGACCATGCGAACCACATCTAATGGACATATACTTTTGCATCGAGCACCCTAGGCTTTCATGTTTAGATCGTTGCTATAATTTAGAAGGGGATAGTACATGATTGCTCAGTTTATTAGTATGTGGCTCGATGAGGTGCATGGTTTGCTTTCAAAGCAAGCACACAGGAAGTACGACGATCTGGTATGTACTTGATTTAAGCCTTTATAGCATGATGTGGAGAGAATATGCTCTCATATGTCTCAGCTAATGTGATATTGGAAGGAATGGGCCTTCTTCGAAGGCATAAGGGAAGTATGGGTGCTTCTTCAAATCTTGAACACAGATTGCTAGAAGGTGATGTACAACGTGTACTGAAGTAAGAAGAGTATCTTCTTGAGAGCTCAATGAGACTTCTTGATCCATGTTATCTAAATATATTCTTGTGATTTCATTCTCGAGATGGTTCTTTTGTTGTGGACCTTGCCAAAGAAAAGATGGGTTGAGATAGACCCTCAAAGCATGGTGCCTAGAAAACTCCAAGTTGTTCACTCAGACAACTAGAAGATCGTGGCATTTGAAAATCATTCAAGCTCAAAGGTGGAGCATGATTGAAGGTGGTGGGGCCAATGAGTGCTACCATGGATGGACCTATGTACCAGAATGGTTTGCTTATGCAAGATTGGAGCTAGAGGAGTAGGACCACTGGTTGAAAAGCTAGGAGCTAGAATGGACACCCGCCAGAGGGTTTCATCATGGGAGCTGCTGGGGAAACTACATCAATGTATTGGCATTAGGCCGAGATGTGTAGGTGAGAGGGAGTGTTGGAAAGGTCACCTCCCCATCTATAATCCCCCAGATGAGGAGAGTATGGGGGAGAGAGACCTAGGGCAGGATATGCCCGGAGAATTTGGAGGGAGGTGGAAGCCACATGGGTAGCACATTGAAAATGCTTTACATGACTACAAGGAGCTCTCACCGAGCTAATGGACATGGCGCATACGGCGCAAACATGGCAGGGGAAGCATGAACTTGATATGTGCTGACTTTACTGCTATCTACTGCAACCAATGCATGGAATGAACCCTAAATCTAAAGGCTCGAACTACTATATGGAGGCTTTCAAGTGGCGAGGTTGTTTGCATGGGTTAATGGTAGAAAGGCCCTCAAATGGTCTTCTAGTAAGGGTGGATAATCTACTAGGAGCTACAAGCTAAAAGGCTAGATTGTACGTGCTACCTGCCTAGAATGCATGTTGCAAATACTGGCTAGGACTGCCATTTATAAGGCCCTATTGGGCCAAATTTTTTGTCAATCCATCTGACTTGATTTGGTTGGCTAATGTGACCGACTTGGTCATCCAACCAATTGTGAGTCTGGTCGGTTGGCTGCTGGCTTTTCTATTCTCCTTTTTTGCCCCAATTGGCCCTAGCCTTGCTGCACATGAACTGGCCCTAGAGGACCCTAAACATCTGCTTTGACTTGGCCATGGAGAGCTTCAAGATTGCATTTGGATACCTCAACTTGCCTATTGTGCCTTGCTCTTAAAACTTGGAGTCTAGCTAAGTGTCATTATAGCCTAGGCTTTGAACCTAGTACATGTGACAAATATAGAAACAATCATTGTATTCCATAAAAACACATATTGTTGATTAAATACATTAACCTCAAAATAGGTTTCCAATACATGACTATAAACCCCTTTTCCCTCTTTCATTCATTCTTGAGCATGATAGCATTGATGGTGATCCTCAAATTGAGCATATCTGGCATTATACCTTCTCTTCTTGACTCCTGAAAGAGCTCATGCTTTGTATCTTTAGTGATACCACATTCCATGAGATCAAACTTCATTCAAATATAAGCAAGCACAAAACCAAATATAATGCAATGAGGTTCTATGACCACCATATTGTAATTAATATTGAGGTATCTTAGAGCTCGTGTGTCAATAGAGCCATGTATATGAGATGAAACAAGTCATCAATCATTTCATCAATGAATATTGCAAGACAAATTGCCGTTTACTCCATTATATCTATCAATAGTTACACCAAAGGATAGAGGGGATAGAAGGATACATAAACCTTTATCATAGGATCTTAGTAAGAGCCTAGCTTAATGCTCATGTTGTACTATACAATAGTCTACAAAATGACATAGCATGGAGTCTGATTATTCAGAATAGAAGGTAAAACTATAGGTTAAGAATCAATCACATTTTTTTTGGAGTTGCTAACAAGGTTGTTGATAATGTCATCACAAATGTTGAAATGGGAATTAGTGGAAGCAAAGGACATGAGGTTGAAGGCAAGGACAAATGTGAAAATGAGCTTAGAAGCCATGGGTACTGCATCCAGTGAGTTATTTCAAAACCCCTTACCATCTAACCTAATCCACATGCACTGGTCTTTTATTTCACCTTACTCTCCCAATCACAAACACCTCTTAATACAAACAATGCCAGAGCATGGTTGCTCTCGATCCACCTTTTGATTATGCAACATTTATACCATTTGAGTATGTCAAATCTTTTGAGTCATAAAGTAGACCTACGTCACTTCTGTTAGTGTTTGTAGCAAAATGCTCACCACAATGCCACAATCATCCTCAACACAACAACGCTAGTTACAATGCTTACCACAATTCCATAGACTGCCAAACAATTATGGAATTGTTCTTCACTAAAAAGTAAGCCTCAATGAAGAAAGGCTTTATAGAGGTGCCCCTCTAACATGTGACAATGCACAATAGACTAGCTGGCTCTTCCTATGCAAAGACTGCTTTTTCTCGGAATCCAAATAAAGGGCGGTCAATGCATGGTTGCCCTTTTTTTTTCAAAATCCAAAAAAAGGATGGCCAATCCATGGCCATCCTTTTTTTGTTCTCCATCTCAAAAAGGATGGCCAAAATGTTAAAACTGATAGATATGCCATCCGATTTTAATTTAAAATTTAAGAAAATTTTACAATTCTCATTTTTTAAAAAATGCAAGAAATACTATATCATAATTTTAAAAAATTATATAACATTGAAGGATACAGTCATGTTAAATGATTTTTTTAAAGAAGTGTAATGTCATAATTTGAAATAATTATATAAGTTTAAAGAATACAATCATGTTAAATGTATTTCCATAGAGTTATCATGCATGATACTAAAGAAAATGTACCACAATACTTTGAGTGTGAAATCATGAAAGAGAATGACATATATACATTATACAAGTACTAAATTTCTGTACATAAAGTGTATTTAAACACTAGAAAGTATATTGATTTTACAAGGAGTTTCATAGGCCATGGAAGTGACATGAATTTAGAATTCTATGTTCGGGTGCACTCATCATTACTCAAAGTGGTTCTTTTTTTGGATCAACTATTTCTTCTATATGATAATATCCCTCCCCCATTGGCTTAGAACGCCATCTGCATTGAGGATATTTACTAGTTAAGGTACTTCTAGCAAGTAGCTTCAATTTTATGTTGATCACATCCACTTTGTCGCCCACCAACTTAAGTCCCTACATGATTCATAGTACACCTATCATATTAGGTCCCTTGCACACATGAATTTACCACATTAGTAAACTTTTAACATATGTACTATTCTTTTTAAACATGATAAAAGATAACTTTGTTGATAAGACAATATAAATTTATCAAAGATGAAGGCATAAATTACCTCTATTGAAAATGGTAGTCTAGTTTATAGTTTTTATTGCAATCCAATATATTTATGTATATATGTATATATATATATATATATATATATATATACATACATTTATATACAATAAAGGTTACGAGTATTAGGTTCTTCATGACAAGTCGCAAGTGTAATGTTCAAGTTGCCAACATGATTTGTTCGATCCAGAATGCCACACCAAATATTCTACTTTGCAAACCTAATAGAGAAGTGTCTCAACTCACAAGACTATTTTAGTAATTTTGGGACAATTCCTTGATTTTGGGATGAATTTAATCCTCTCTCTCCCTTTCTCTTTATCCTCTTTATTGAAAAGTATACAATAGTGCTCGAACTTAAGTTTGAGCATGGAACACTTGAAAATTATAAGCCATGCTCGAGCATGGCATGAAAGTTATAGTGAATCTTCTATAACATTGGGACTTGGAATTGTCCCAAAATTGCTAAAATAGTCTTTCACCTGACACGATCACAACCAAATGAATGTTAGAACAAATCACTCTAATGTTAAAACTGGAGTGCCTCAAGATCTATGGAGCGCTCTAAGGTGGATGGAACCTATGTGGAAACATAATGAAGAGAGTGCTCATGACATGTACCTCAAGTCAATGAGGTTCCAAGATAGATCAGCTTGGAATCATAAACAGAAACTTGAGTATATGTGCATTTCTCTATTCAATAATACAAGATAGGCTTCTTATATAGAGAGAGCCTTTAGAATAGTCAACACATGTGGGATACTTTGATCCACATCTCTCCTTGTGGATGTCCTCGATCCACATCCTGACATCATGTAGTCTACATCCTAGGGTGGCTACTTTAATGCATTCCTATACCATGCCTTAGCCTCTAATATGTGCACATGGCACCATATCTCAACACCTCCCCTTGGTGCCATGATCCATTGGCTACCGCAAGGTGGTCAGATGTGAGTTACATATCCATCACCTCCCCTTAGTGCATACCTTTCTAGATACGGTGGTCAAGTGTGGCTTTTACATGTCAATACCTCCCCTAAGTGCTTGCATGGCTACTTGCAGTTGGTCAGGTTTGATTACAAGAATATAGGCCAAAGGTGGAAAGGCTTTTGCTTCTCAATACATGTTGTCGATGGCGTTCTCTTCTTTGCTTGATGTAGCTTGATGAGATGTTTTGTTCTTCCATGTGCCTTAATGCTTTATGTGTGGATGCCATGCTTTGTGTTATGGTCATCTTGTGCACTTGTGCTTTTGGCATGCTTTTTGCATTCATACATTGCTTTTTTATTTGTTGCAAATGTCTTACCATAAGCTTCGTTTTGCTTCAATGGCAGTGTCTAGTTGCTAACAATGACTTTTACTCGACAGGCGCGTAGATCTCAAAAAGATGATCACTTTTCCTTTTTGGAGCATGTGCAAATTCTTCCTGGATTGGAAGTTACACCTTGTCAAAGTTTTATGAAGAAGAGGGGCAGTTGGTGATGTGGCACAAGGAGTCACATGCTGCCTACAAACTGTGCTGGGCAACAGGTTACTGTCCTAAGGTGGCCGTATGCCACGTGGCAATCTTCTGGCCCAAATGAGCTAACCCAAGATAAAACAAACCTAACCATGGCCACATCATATCTTGACACGTGTCAGTCAGTGGGAACCTTGGCAGGAACCTTTATCTGATTATGCTTGATGGAGTCCGTGATGGATTTGATGCAATTGGATATGGCGGTCGTTGGCGCCGGATGGTAGCTGAGAGCATTTGCTGGGGTTGCTTGAATCGCCCCTCAACGGAGTTGATTGAGGCAACAGAGAGCAGGTGCTGGGCGAGAACTGCCACTTCCTCCAGGGCTGGGATTCTAGGATCGCAAGGCGGTGAAGCTCATCCGAGATGCTATCAAGACGGGCGTGATGTCACAGTGCAACTGAGCATTGGTGCAGATGTTGCCGGCTTGGTGGACGGCCATTGGAGTCGAGTGAGCTACTTGTGAGGCTGGTCGTTGGCGATGCTTCTAGGTCATAGCTGCTGCGAGTGGTCACTTTTTGGCTCAGTGGAGGATCCTTTGGACCTTGTTGGGTGCTGTTGCTGCCGTCTCATGGGTGTGTTGGTGAAGATGCGCTATGTGTCGAATGGATTACTGGTTGGAGCAGCCATTGTTGACGGCTATCGCTTGGGCTCCCGAGTGAAGGCGCTGTCTGGATGCTCCAAAGGAGAGATGACAGCGAGGTCCAATACAGAATGGTGCTCCGGTAGCATGGCGGACTGATGCAGCTGCTTCTTCTTGATGTCTGATGGTGGTGGCAGAGTCGAACAATCTCTCGGAGAATCATCTCCACTGTGTACACACCTCGAAAGGCCTTGTAGAGAAATCAAACTTTTCCACAGTCTTCAAAAATATCCTTTTACCAAATCAAAGGCTTTGCTCTTTGAATTTTTTGGTTATCTCAAGCTCGAAGATACCTTGGAAGAAGCCAGGAAAGTTCTCCACATCCTCATCCTCATAGCTTGCCTTCTCTAGTAACCGATTTTTATGTGATACACACGGGCAGGGACGGTCTCTTCAAAGAACATAAAATGAAACTCTCTCTCTCTCTCTCTCTCTCTCTATTTTAAACACTCTCTCTCTCTCTCTCTCTCTCTCTCTCTCGGAATAAAGCTAGATTCTTCGTAAGGCTTTAGAGGATAAAGAAGCTTAGAAGAATCCTCTTTCTATAAAGCTCTCAAGAACCTAGAACCTCACTCAAGGAACATACTCTCTAGAAGGAAAAACTCTCTCACGAATTTTTCATAAGAGGAATCGAAATGAGTGGAAACCTATGGACGAAAATTTGTCTCACAAAGAATACTCAAGAAAAACACTCAATCTAAAACTGAAACTAACCTAGGAGAAAACAAGGCATGTGTACAACTAATCTAGGAGTCCAAACCTACGCTCTGATAACATGTTAAAACTGGAGTGCCTCAGCATCTATGGAGTGCTCTAATGTGGATGGAACCTATGTGGAAACATAATGAAGAGAGTGCTCATGACATGTACCTCTAGTCAATTAGGTTCCAAGATAGATTAGCTTGGACTCATAAATAAAATCTTGAGTGTATGTGCATTTCTCTATTTAACAATAAAGATAGGCTTCTTATATAGAGAGAGCCTTTAGAATAGTCAACACATGTGGGATCCTCTGATCCACATCTCTCCTTGTAGATGTCCTCGATCCACATCCTTACACCATGTAGTCCACATCCTAGGGTGGCTACTTTAATACATTCCTATACCATGTACCTTAGCCTCTAATATGTGCACATGGCACCATATCTCAACATCCAATTGTAGAAGCCATGCTTCAATGCTGGCACACAATTGTTACCTTGTCACTCGATCTAGATTAGCAAAAAAATTTATTAGCATTTGACTTTCTAATCTAAGGTTGGCATTTTCCATTTTCTAACATATAGAGCACTATCCATGCTTGTTGTGGCTAGCTCATCCCTTAGAAGAGACTGTAAGGAGCAGTGTTGTTTGCCCATGCATTGCAAATCCTTTTACTATAGATGTTTACCCATGAATTGCAAATCATACTCGAAGGGATAACTCTACAAGAGTAAACATGAGATCAAACCAGCTTAGTACCAAAGACCTCTAGTTAGGAATAGACAAGTTAGGAAGATTTCATCAATATTGAGTACGAATACACAAAGTCTGTCAACATACCACTCTTTTGGCAGCCCCTCTATAACGCTCCCTCTCAATGAAGGTGAGAAATACTCCTTTGGCATATTATACGTAGAAGAACGAGCCTTTATTAGTTCCTTCTCTCAAGGAATATCCATATGCCTATGAACAACTTGAGTGGTTGCTTGAGCATATGCACCTTTTTGTAATCTACCTTCTCTAGATTAATGCCTTTTTTAATTTTTACCTCTAGATGCCTTTTTTAGATCTTTCTCTTTCTAACATGGCATCATCCTTTGATATTCTACTTTTTTTGTTATAGATCACATAACTTCTTCATCATGACATTATTTGAATAATAGCAAATGTAAATTTAGAAAGTCACATAAAGAAAATGTGAAAAATATTACAATTAACTCAAAATCAATCCAAATACCTCAAGGGTTCACTATGTAGAAGTCATACATATCACATGCATTCCAGGCATCTTTTATAAACCCCTATGTAATATGTTTCAAGCATTTTTATTCACCCCTCTATAATGTTTTATACACACACACATACACACACACACCCACTCGCGCATGCACGCACACACACATGCATATATCCAAGAGAGATTTAAAAAATTCATATGCATATATAAATAATAAAGAAACACAATCTGAACAACAATTGTTGCCATGATCTCCACTACTACCCATAAAAACAATCATATGAATGAAAAGACAAGTAGCCTACACAACAAAAGTAGTTTTTCTTGAGTCATCTTGACTGAATCATTCAACCTCTAAACATCAATAGCCTATTAAATATTCTACATTTTCATCTACAATTCACATGATATATCAATGATGTTTTTGCTATTTTTGTTCATCAATACTTATACATACATACATCTAATGCTAACTATCCATGAAGGACGAACATGCACTAATTGAAATCGGCCTCAAGGACAACAAGAGGGTGTATTACAACTAATCATCCAATGCTTTCACATTAAAAGTATTCGGCAAATAACTTAAACACACATTGGGAGCTAAGTGCTCAGGCTCAAGAACAAGGACATAGCTTGGCCCCAAACCTTGGTGCCCCTTTCAACATTTCTTTAATTAAGTGGAAGATCTTCAATCCAGGCTCCACAAAGTATACAATTTCTCTTGAACTTGGGGCATTCCACAACCTATTAGGTGTCCACATATCTTGTATAGCCTCTACCATTCAATGCTCTCACCAATCTTGGCCATAGGAATCCATTCTTATCCCAAATAGCTTGCACACAGTCTAGAACTATTACTAGAAGCCCACTCAGCCACACAGTTCCCCACACCTACCACTAGTGCCCAATTAGGTACCTATCTGCTCAAAGTAGAAAAGAAAGCATACAGAAGCTTTTTCTACTATCCAAGACTGCCACTACCTATAGTCTCTCACCGTATGGGAAGCATATATCATGATACCTCAATTTGTTCCCATACGAGAACTTACATCACAACATGGCAAATTATGCACAGGTGAATCTTCTTATACCATGGGCAAAAATCATCCACTTCCAATTCACGTAGCCCCTTCCACACTGTCCCTGCACCAATCAAAGCACCCAAGGCCAGTCCATCCTTTCCCAACCTATCCTAGCATCAATCCATTGGCATACAAGGCTTGCACACAACCTAGAGCTATTACAAGCAGCCACACCTAACCACCCAACTCCCCAAAGCTATCCATTAGTGCCTGCCCCTGGCTTCCCTTTGTGAATTCCAATGCTCACCTAGGAGAAGGAATGTTGAAGACACAAAATCAACCTTGGAGTGCTATCCTAGTATGCCTCGATGAATGCAAAATTGGATTGGGAGAGGTAGGAGTAGAAGTGGCTCCCAATGACCAAAGTAGAGGAGGGCTTGCTTCCTCCTTTGTGACCAGCCCATGAGACAAAGAGGGAGGACATATATTGTTGTCCTGCCCATACAGGAGTGTACCCTGCCATACGATTGTACCAATAGTCCATACCTTGCAGCTCAAATGCAACCTTGGATTCTGTATAGCTTTAAAATCTTGAATCAGCCGTACACACTTGTACACACAATCTTGAGCGTGATCCGTACACTATACATGATCAATAGACCAGTAGTCATACATGTTTTTGTACATCTAGACTAGCAAGTCTCGTGAGACCACCGTACATAGAGCAGCTTCAGCTCGTGCCATGGCTCCTATATGGAAATGCTTCTACCCATCCCCAGACCTCTATCTCTTGTTTGTGGCCAAATCGCCAAACATGATCCCCATCGCTAATGTCCACGCTATCACAACCTTCCTCTAGCAACCTTGCCAAATTGATCCAAGGCATGGGAAATGCCACGTGGCATCTCCCCTCATTTGCCCCCATTACCCCCTCTAGTGGGGAAATTTTAAAGAGCAAATCAATGCCCAACTTCAAAAGCTTCGGGACTTTTTGTCCCCCTCTTTGGAACTTTTCATTAATTCACACCAATCCCTAGGGAGAATATTACACATCACATCCCAAGCCCTACCCCTTAGTTTTCAAGGGTCCTGCCCACATGTAAGTGCAAAATTCACACCCTCGTGACATACCCCTCTCCATGACAAGCAGCTACAATTGCATCTGGATCTTAAAGGACATGCAGTACATATGAATATACCCTCATAGAATCATGAATTACAAACTTAGTGACTAGTACACTATCATAAAAGCCCCAAGGTGGATATACTATCACCAAGAAGTACCTCGGGTGAACATACAATGTCACCAAGTGACCTCTAGATATCTAAGCCTATCTGTACCAAAACAGAGGAGGTACTACCCCCTCTAGAGAATCAGGAAATGCTCCAAATCTAGGATCTTCTGAGTTGAAGGAGCCACAACCAAGGTTGGCTCAAGCTGAAAAGCTTCTAGGTAAATTTGCAACCACTGGATGTATCTACTAGAACACCCTTTTCCAGCCACTCAAATAAAACGGTGAATAATTCTAAAACTTCACCAAATAGCTACGGGATAATTTACCTATGACTTTCCTTCTCTTATGTGCTAATGTCATCTTTGGAACTGCAATCACATCTAGTTCCTCAACCTCTGGCTGCACCTCTTATGACATATCCTCTGGCACATCTCCATGGGAAGGTTTGAGAAGATGCACATTTTTAACATTATGAATCCTCTGAAGATTCGGTAGCTTCAATTAGTAAGCTACATCACTCATCTTTTGGGATATGATGCAAATCCCTTACAAAAGCATACATATCTTGTCACAAAGCTAGCCAAAGAAAGCCTCAACTGCTTTCACTAGAGCATCAGTACATCAATGCCCTGAAACGCTAGGCCTAAAATGCTTGTAACACCAAAGACGACCATGCATCTTAAGGAACCCATCCATTATGTATGAGAATAGCACCAATGTTGTTCCCACATACATCACAATGGATAAAAAGACTTACAAATATTGCCATTACTCATAGCAGGGTTTGCTATACCAGCCCCAATACCTTGCATACCAAACATGCCTACACGAGCTCCCATAGTGCCATGCATTCCTAGATGCATGTCATTGTTTCCATTCATAACACTTTGCATTCCAGGCTACATAACTCTAAACATAATCCATTGTATACCTTGCATTCCAACATCAAGATGGTTTCCTTGACCATTTCCAACTAGTCCAGCCATTGCTTGAAACACTAAACCACCACCAAAATATCCTAGATGCACTATGGGATGCTGAATGAGTTGATGTCCTTGATTTGAATGCTGTAAATTATTGCCTTGGCCATGCAAATCAACAACATGACCATGAATAAACTGTTGCAATGGAGCAATTATTAGCTATCCATTCAATGGCATAGGCCATTATGCTTGCCTATTGGCATTTTGATCATCTTCAACAGAGGATCACTCAAATAAAGATTGCCCATATTGAGAGGAATATTGTCCCTTATCTCAATTCCTCATCACTCTACTAAATTTTCCTTACTACAATTCAATTACAGCAAGCAATACTTGCGCCACATAACCACATGCTCACCTCCTTAAAGAAGGCGGTGATGTCTCAGTAATGAACCATGAAACAGGCCTCAAGGCCAACAAGAGGGTGGTATTAGAAAACTAACCAATTACCAATGCTTTCACATTAAAAATGTTTAGAAAATAACTTAAAGATAGATTGGGAGCTAGAGTGCTCCTACTCAAGAACAAGGATAGAGATTGGCCCCAAACCTTGGCGCCCATTTTGGGAGTTCTTTCAAAGATATTGAATCTAGGTTCTCCAAAGGATACAATTTCTCTTACACCTAGGGATTTCCACAACCCATTAGGGATCCACATAGCCCGTGCTATTCATTGCTCTCACCAATTCTAGCCATAGCAGTCCATTCTTATCCAAAATAGCTAGCATATAGTATGGAACTATTACGAGTAGCCCACTCATCCACATAGCTCCCCACAGCTACCACTAGTGCCCAATTAGCCAGCCCAATTAGCCACTGATCTACTCAAAGCCAAAAAATAAACCACACAAGAGCTTTCCCTATAGTCCAAGACTTCCACTACCTATAGTCTCTCACCCTATGGGCAATATACATCCTGATACCTCAATTTGTTCCCATAGGAGAACTTACATTAAAGCATAGCAAATTATGCACATGTGAACCTTCTTACACCATGGGCAATTCACAACCCAAAAGGCATCCTAGCCCAAAGCATAACCTTTGCAATCCTTTGCTCTAGCCATTCATGGCAAAAAGCATCCACTTCCAATGCATGTAGCCCCTTCCAAGTTGTCCCTGCATCAACCAAAGTACTGAAGGCAAGTCCCATCCTTTCCCAAGCTGTCCCCTCATTGATCCATTGGCATACAAGTCTTGCACACAACCCAGAGCTGTTACTAGCTCAAATCCCCAAAGCTGTCTAGTGCCTACTCCTGGATGCCCTTTGTGAGTTCCAGTGCTCACCTAGGAAAAGTAATGCTAAAGACATGAAATCGACCTTGGAATGATGTCCTAGTATGCCTTCACAAATGCAAACTCAGATTGAGAGAACTGCATACATACCAATTTTTCGATTTGATTCTTGTGATGGAGGATGGTGCTGGAGATGGCAATGGTGACCTATGTCCTTTGCCAATCTAGGCTCCCTCTCCTTCCTCTCAGACCCGAGTATGGATCCCTTCTCCTGAACTTTTTGTCTCACTCGCCGCATGCAACACCCAAAGAGAATCCCTCATTCCTCATGCATGATGTGACAATGGCTGCACCCTCTTTGACCTTCTTTTGGAAAGGAATACAGAGGTCCTGCCGTCACTGATCTTGCTTCCTTCCCTCCACTAGTCGACAACTTTCTCTCTCCACCTCAGCAGAATGTCAGAGATGGTGGAAGTAGAGAAATCTAGGCATCTCCTATTTCCCAAGAAAGAACCGCTGAACGAGGTAACACCTTTACCTTATCAGGCCAAGGAGGAAGCAGGTTGGGGGCAAGTCATCGGGTCGTGGTGCTTTCTACTCCAGAGCACCGACTTCTGGCCACTTTGGACAAGCTACAACACCCATCTCCTTGTACATGGGGGCTCTCCAACAAAGTAGAGAGGGCTTCTTGTCAGCTCCTTTCAAAGAATGAAAAAACCTTTTGGTAGCTCCCAGATGAGGGAGTACAAGAAGTGAAGCATGGGACCCAAACCAAAGCTACAAAGTCATCCCAAGGAAATGGTCCGTCGTCCTCCAAGAACACCCACATAGAAAAATCCAATGCCCCCTCCTTCGATAGCACAACAACTGGAGTCCGAGCACCTGAAGCTCCATGTGACTTTCAAGAGGCAAGCTTAGGCCTTTCAAGAGAGAGGACGACTACTGAATCAGGTAAAGCTTTTTTTGCACAGGTTGAAGAAGACCTACTTGAAGAATCTGTCAAATGGCTTGAATCACATGCACTCGTTGGGTACCTGCATGGTCTGTGTCCCCCTATTGTTTTTCTTGAGAACTGGTTTTGAACCAACTAGAGTAAGAGAGGTAACTTAGTCACCAATGTCCACTTCCTAAGACGAGGATATTGTTGAGAGATCATGCTCAACATCATGTGATCATATGTGCATAGCACTAACCCGATAGAGTGGAAAGGGTTAGATGCCCTAACCCTAACCCTAACTGGGTTTGTATATATTCTACATTTTCAACTAAATCTAGTGTAGATTTAGTCATTTGTGGTGTGCTCTCTAGCTATGCCCTCTGTCCTTCTCTCCACTTTTCTCCTCTCCCCTCTTCATATTTTGTCATGGTATCAAAGCTCCCTTGCCTTCCACTGAGGCATTCTGATCCTCATGAGTGTGAGAGAGATTGAGTGATTGAGAGTTCTTTGTGAGACTCCATTTCCGTTGAGATTTTTGTGAATCTCATCCATTTCCTTCCATAGATTTCCATTCATTCCAAGAGAGTTTTCTGTCTGCATGTGACTAATAGAGAGAGAGAGAGAGAGAGAGACTTAGTTCATTGAGAGAGATTCTGAGTGTGTTCATTCTCTATGTGAGAGAGAAAGGTTGTAAGAAAGAGAGAGATTCAAAGAGGTTTTCTCTTCCTTAAGAGAAAAGAAAGCTAGTCTATGCTCAGCCGACTGAGCAAGTCCTTAGCCTACTCTACATGTGTAACAAAGCCAAGGCTACACAAGCAAGCCATAGCTTGTCTAGTGAGCATCTCAGCTCCTCCATAGCTTCTGCTGTCATCTCCAACGAGCTCTCAAATAGCCAACCAAAAGCCTCCTCGAGCTCTCAGACAAGTGAAAGCCTCCACGAGCTCTCTAAGGCAGCTTCTCACATAGCGCTTTCTAAAGCCGCCATGGTACATGGATCTCCTAACCTTAAGCACCATGCTCCAGCACTCGTGGCTCTCCATGCCTGGCTTCTAGTCTCCAAATCTCATGCAACAAGCCTACAGTAGCCGACCTCAAGCTGCCATAGCCAGTGCCATCCCATACGAGCGATCAGCACCAGACTCTATGCAAGCCACCAAATGGGCAAGAGGTCTTCATTGCTAGCAACCCCTTGCATTCATCAACCCGAGCGGCTAGTTCATTGTCTTCTAAAAATTCTCACGGGCTACCTATGCTAGACAGACTCCAACGGTAAGCACCTCAGCCAAAACATGGCTCCTACGACTCATAGCGCACACCTCTCCAACCCTAGGCTCCACCAACACCGGCTCGACTGCCTGGCATCTCTTAAGCCAACCGCTTCTCTGTCTCCTTGCACAGAATGCCTGTCTTCCATCGACTAGCCTTTAGACAACCTATAGTACATAGTGCCCAACGACCAACAGAGCCCTTCACAATGCTAAGGGAGCTCACAGGCCCTGCACGACCTTCTTCACTGAAACTACCAACGGAGAAAAATGTCTCTCCAGCCTTCAGCTTCTCCACATCACTAGAATCTCAAAGATTTTGGTGGTATCTACAATATTCCATCACCCTATCCAAAGAGGTGACATGTGGTAGGCCTATCTACCACATCATTAACCTCAGAAGGAGCCACATCACCACCCACTGACATGTGGTAGCCAATGGCCATGTTAGCCTTATCTATCCACATAAGTAGCCAAGTCACCTTGCCACATCATTTAAATGGCCACATCATCTGCCACCTAAACTACCACATCAGCATAGCCATGTCATCTTTGCTGACATCATCATCTGCCACCTCATTAGTACCACATGGCACTCTAACCCTCTGTAGGCACACTTATCCCTCTGCAAGCACACACAATTTTTACATGTGACCACTCCTGCCACCTCACACACTGCTCCATAGGCATAGTCCCTACTAGGCATAATCACTGCATGTGGTGACCCCCTGACTGCCACATCATCATTGAGCACATTTGCACTCCTTTTGCCCCTCCACCTAGATCAAGTTGTATCTCTTGATCCAGGAAGAATTTGAGGGTGCTCCAAAAAGGAAAATCGCTCAATTTTTTGTGCTCTATGCGCTTGTTACATCACGCACATTTCGGTGCAAGTTACACTCACTTTTGAGCCTCGCCAAAAAATCCACTTCCTGCATGCACATCAGCCTCTACGTCGACGCATTTGACCCAACACATAAAAAGAACCAAAGAAAAGAAATTATTTGATGTTCTTTTGTCAATCGATGGTTGGTATGGATCTAGATCAGAGTAGACTAGATCACCATAGAGGGGACACTTTGAATTTCCCCAAGTTGCCAATCTAAGCCATGCCCAAAATTCCCAACTAGTACCTACTCAGAGTCAGTCCATATGCTCACATACGGTTTCACATCATCACATTACCTAAAACCTGACGTTCATCAGTTTAGTGAGAAAACTAGAGGCATTGCCGATTGTTCAGTGGGCAGATAGCACATGATTTGATTTCACACACACATGCCATCATTGTAAAGCCTATTCGGCTATTTTACGACATTGTGCACATCATTTCAGCCTTGTAAAAGCCTCTTTGCTATTCTCGACATCATTTGCCACAAGCCTTGTAATTCAAATTAGACTATATATTGTAGTTCTACCTTCACCAATAGTTCATATTTCACTTGCCACAGTCAGTGTTTTGCAGTTGATTCAGACAGTAACCTTCACGACACTTTGAGTACATTTCTTGCACCATGTCTATGACTGGCAACCTCAATCTGGAGGCATCTACTAAGCTAGACAACTCCAATTACGGCACATGGAAATATTGAATGGAGACCGTTCTTGTACTTCAAGACAACTGAGAGTATGTCGATGGATCTACACCTAGACCATTGGACGATCCAGCCAGCAATAGCTCTACTCCACCTATTGTCACAGCACCAGCAGTAGGATCTACAATAGGATCTCCAGCTACACAATTAGTTTCCACACTTGTAGGAGATCTTGCCATTGCCCAAGCTTAGGCAGAATGGGTTAAGAAAGATAAGTATGCATATCATTTGATCAAGCAGAATGTGCAAGATGTCATGTTAGGACATCACAATATAGTCAAGACATTGAAAGAAGTATGGGATATGTTCACAGCTCTCTACAAGTCCAAGAACACATCCAAGATTCTCATAGTGAGAAACCAAATCAACCAGAGCTTTTGCAATAGTAGCAGCGAAACTGGTCATGCTTATGTACTCTGCATCAAAGACTACAACAATCAACTCGTAGTAGCAGCAGAGATTATGAATCCAGTAGAAATGGTTCAAGTCATCCTGAATGGACTAGGAGAGGGATATGAGAATCTAGTTCAGAGTATTACCATCCAACAACAAATACCAACACGAGAAGGACTTTAGTCAGTCTTACTTGGTGAAGAACTCGGGACTTAGGCCATTCATGCACGAAAAGGTCATTCTAATGATCAAGCATTCACAGGTTTGGATAGAAGCAGAGGCAGAGGTAGAGGCAGAGGTAGATCATTCCAAAGAAGAGGTCATTATCAACAACAAAGTCATCAACAAAGTCAGAATATCAACATCAACATCATCCTCAGCAACATCATCATCAGCAAAGAGGAAATCATTCCAACCGAGGAAGATTCCAAGGATGAGGGAATGCATCTACCAATGTGTCAAACATCCAATGCAACTACTATCATAAGTTTGGACACTATGAAAGAGATTGCCACAAGAAGCAGTATGACCAAGGCGGTCAATCCAGTAGTAATCGAGGGAATTTCCATGGCAGAGGAAATTATCAAGGTGGATATTCTAGTCACAGTCATTTTGCAAATGAACATGGAAATATGTTTCTTGCAGATGAGGAAATGCAACAAACTGATACAGTGTATCTAGACATGGATTGCAATCCAAAAGAGGACTTTAGCTCTATCAAGTTAACCAAGCCGACCAGGATCCTTGCTACATTGACAGCGGTGCATCATCTCACATGACAAATCATCAGGATTGGTTCAGAGAGATGAAACTATTAGAAGGTCAAAAGAACGTCATCTACACAACAGATAATACACTGAATCTAGTTCAAGGGACAGGCATTATCCCTATGAACAATTTCACTCATATGAAAGGATTGGTGAAAGATGTACTCTACATTCTGAAGCTCAACAAGAACCTCTTGTTAGTAGGTGAAATGACAGAACACAACTATCGAGTCGTCTTTGACGAAGATGAATGCACTATTAGAGACAAATCCATGAGATTTTAGATAGGAAAAGGTGTCAAGAAAGGACGCTTATACAAAATGCTAACTACATTACCAAATTTACATGCCATGTTAGCTCAACCACAACAGATGCCACTATTTGCAAAATGGCACAAGAGATATGGTCATGGTAATTTCAAGAGCTTGTTATGATATGACCATTGTGACTCCAAAGCTACAGTTTCTTGGAAAAGTTTGCAAAGCATGCTGCTTCGGCAAATAAAAGTGAACCAATTTCGACATAAGTACCTCTCGTGCACGAGGTATTCTTGATTTGATACATACAGATGTATGGGGTTATGCCCAAACCCACAACGTCAATGGTTCACTTTACTACTTGACTTTCATAGATGACTACAATAGATATTGTTGGGTCTACTTTCTGAAAGAGAAATCTGAAGTGTTTTCCAGATTTCAAGAATTCAAAGCCACAGTAGAAAACCAGACAGGCAAAAAGATAAAAGTCATGAGATCAGACAGAGGAGGTGAATACATGTCTTCAGCATTCATGAACTTTTGCAGAAGTCATGGCATTTGAAGACAATTCACTTGTGCAGATACTCCTCAGTAGAATGCAAGAGATGAAAGGAAGAATGGAATTTTAGCAAACAGTGCTAGAGCAAAGCTTAGTGAGAAGCATCTTCCGAATCAGTATTGGGTAGAAGCAATAGCCACTGCAAACTATTTGCTTAATTGGCTTCCTACCAAACCGATACAGGGTATGACACCTTATGAAGCTATCATTGGACACAAGCCACACATTGGGCATCTCTGCATATTTGATTGCATAGCATATGCCCACATACATGATGATCATCACAGGAAATTGGATGCGAAGTCTCGTAAATGCATCATGGTTGGCTATAGTGAAGAAATCAAAGCATACAAGTTGTATGATCCCATCAACCGCAAGGTCATTATCTCCAGAGATGTAATCTTTGATGAGGAATCAAAATGGAAAACCTCAAATGCACAAGAGATAGCTACATAAAAGATTGATTAAGAAGAGCAAGAATTGCTAGTAACACCCCAAGCAGAGCCACAACACCTTAGACGGGGTCTACTAGGGAAAGAAGACCTTCAGCCAGATTGACATATGCTCAGAAAGGCAAAGCAATTCAGGTGAAAACCACCAACTATGCTCTTATGACTACCATCATGGCTACAGAAGAGCTAGTACTTCAAAAACACAGTAGACAAGCCAGAATGGCAAACTGCTTATGAATGAAGAAATGGATGCTTTGTATAAGAATGATAATTGGGAATTATGCGACCTTCCACCAAGAAAGAAGTGACAAAATATGAAGAGGGGAGAGGAGAAGAGTGGAGCTGAGGAGAGAGGGCACAGCTAGAGAGCACACCACAAATGACTAATTGTACACTAGAATTAGTTGAAAAAATAGAATATATACAAACCCTTTTAGGGTTAGGGTTAGGGGATCTAACCCTTTCCTTTATAGCACTCTATAAGGTTAGTGCTATGCACATATGATCACGTGATGGTGCTATGCACACATGATCACATGATGTTGAGCGTGAACTCTCAACACCTTCCCTCAAGATCAACATCATGAAGTAGGCCTTCCCTCAAGATGATGATTCTGGGGAATCGAAGAAGGACTGAGCATTACATTCCATCACACCCCTTTAATGGGAATGTCCTTCCTCTGCATCAAACCAAGAGCTAGTCGGTGTTTCTCGAATATCTCTTTACCGAGTGGTTTGGTAAAGATGTCTACAACATTTTCTTTGCTATCACAATGCTGCAGTGTGATATCACCAAGTAACACTCTTTCTCTGATGAAGTGCTCTCTGACATCAATGTGCTTTGTCCTGGAGTGATATACTGGATTTTTGGCTAATGCTTGAGCCGATTGATTATCACAGTATACTGTTGTTGGCTTTGACTCATCAAAGTAATCTGTTTCTGACAATAGTCTTCTGAGCCATATAGCCTCACATGCACCTGTAGTGAGTGCTCTATATTCTGCTTCAGTCGAAGACAAAGAAACAGTTGGCTGTTTGTTTGACAACCATGATATAGCACCTTGACCAAGGAAAAATGAATATCCCTGTGTCGATCTCCTGGTCTCATGATCTCTAGCATAGTCACTATCATAGTATCCATGCAACCGTGGATGACTTCCTCTGTATTCTATCCCAAATTGTCTTGTACCTCTGATGTATCTCAAGACTCTTTTGGCTGCATTCTAGTGAGACTGTTTTGGATTTGCCATAAACTGTGCTAGTGAGCTTACTGCATAATAAATATCTGGCCATGTGATTGTCAAATATATAAGAGATCCAATGAGTTGCCTGTAGTATCTGTCATTGATTGTAGGCTTTTCTGAATCTTTAGTAAGTTTCAAACTCTGTTCCATGGGAGTGGCTGCAATCTTGCAATCTGCCATATGAAACTTCTTCAGGAGACTGTCAACATATTTGAGCTGACTCATGAATGTGCTATCTGAATCTCTCCAGAACTCAACTCCAAGACAATAGTGCATAAGTCCAAGATCTTTCATGTCAAACTCTGCAGATAAGTCTTGTTTTAGTTTTCTGATGAAGCTATCCTTGCTTCCTGTCACAATCAGATCATCGACGTACAAAAGTGCAATAGTAATATCTTCCCCTTGAACTTTGTAGTAGAGAGTATGATCTGCATTGGACTTCATGTATCCTAGATCAGCAAAATACTTGTCAATTCTGCTGTACCAACTTCTGGGGGCTTGCTTTAAGCCGTAGAGACTTTTCTTGAGATGGCAAACCTTGTTCTCTTTTCCTTGTTCAACATAACCGGCTGGTTGTTGCATCTAGACTTCCTTGTCTAGATAACCATTCTTGACATCGAGCTGATACACATTCCATTTACTGAGTGTCGCTAGTGATATCAAGAACCGTATGGAATCCATCTTTGCTACTGGAGCATAAGTCTCATCATAATCTTGGCCATATTGTTGTGCAAATCCTTTTGCAACTAATCTGGCTTTGTATCTCTGAATACTACCATCTGGATTGTACTTCACTTTTGTATACCCATTTGTTGGCTATGGCCTTCTTTCCTGGTGGAAGGTCGCATAATTCCCAAGTGTTATTTTTATACAAAGCAGCCATTTCTTCATTCATAGCAGTTTGCCATTCTGGCTTATCTACTGCGTCTTCAAAGTACACTAGTTCTTCTGTAGCCATGATGGTAGTCATAAGAGCATAGTTGGTGGTTTCCACCTGAATTGCTTTGCCTTTCTGAGCATATGTCAATCTGGCTGGTGGTCTGCTTTCCCTAGTAGACCGTCTGAGCTGCTGTGGCGCTGCTTGGCATGTTGCTAGCAATTCTTGCTCTTCTTCATCAACCTGTTCTGTAGGTGACTGTGAAGTCGATGCTTCTATTTCCTGTGTAGGTGAGGTTTTCCATTCTGATTCCTCATCGAAGATTACATCTCTGGAGATAATGACTTTGCAGTTGATGGGATCATACAATTTGTATGCTTTGATTTCTTCACTGTAGCCAACCATGATGCATTTGCGTGACTTCGCATCCAATTTCCTGCGATGATCATCATGTATGTGGGCATATGCTATGCAACCAAATATGCGGAGATGCCCAATGCGTGGCTTGTGTCCAGTGAATGCTTCATAAGGAGTCATACCTTGTATCGGTTCAGTAGGAAGCCGATTAAGCAAGTAGTTAGCTGTAGCTATTGCTTCTGCCCAATACTGATTCAGAAGATGCTTTTCACTAAGCATTGCTCTAGCACTGTCTGCTAAAGTCCCATTCTTCCTTTCAGCTCTTACATTTTGCTGAGGAGTATCTGCACATGTGAATTGTCTTCGAATGCCGTGATTTTTGCAAAAGTTCATGAATGCTGAAGACATGTATTCACCTCCTCTGTCTGATCTCATGACCTTGATCTTTCTGCCTGTTTGGTTTTCTACCATGGCTTTGAATTCTTGAAATCTGGTAAACACTTCACATTTCTCTTTCAGAAAGTAGACCCAACAATATCTGCTGTAATCGTCGATGAAGGTCAAGTAATAAAGTGAACCATTGATGCTGCGGGTCTGGGCATAACCCCATACATCTGTATGAATCAAATCAAGAATACCTCGTGCACGAGAGGTACTTCTGACAAAGTTGGTTTGCTTTTGTTTGCCGAAGCAGCATGCTTCACAAACTTTTCCAAGAAACTGTAGCTTCGGAATCCCAATTGCCATATTTTGATTCCTGAGGTCTAACAAGTACTTGAAGTTGACATGACCAAATCTCTTGTGCCATTTTGCAGATAGTGGCATCTGTTGCATTTGAGCTGACATGGCATGCTTATCTGGTACTGTAGCTAGCATCCTGTATAAGCATCCTTCCTTGACACCTTTTGCTACTAGCTGACCTCTTTTGGATTTGTCTCTGATAGTGCATTCATCACCGTCGAAGATGACTTTGTAGTTGTGTTCCGTCATTTGACCTACTGACAAAAGGTTCTTGCTGAGCTTCGAAACATAGAGCACATCTTTGACTAATCCTTTTGTACTAGTGAAATTGTTCATAGGGATAACACCTGTCCCTTGAACCGGATTCGGTGTATTGTCTGCTGTGTAGATGACATTCTTTTGACCTTCTAATGGCTTCATTTCTGTGAACCATTCCTGATGATTTGTCATATGAGATGATGCACCGCTGTCGATGTACCAAGGATCCTGTTCCACTTGGTCGACTTGATAACTGAAATCCTCTTTGGGATTGAAATCAGTGTCTAGGTGCATTGTATCAGTCTGATGCAATTCCTCACTTGCAAGAAACATATTGCCATGTTCATTTGCAAAATGACTGTGACTAGAATGTCCACCACGATGATTTCCTCTTCCTCGGGAATTCCCTCGCTGGATTGACCACCTTGGTCATACTGCTTCTTGCGGCAATCTCTTTCATAGTGTCCAAACTTGTGACAATAGTTGCATTGAATGTTTGACACATTGGTGGATACATTCACTCGTCCTTGGAATCTTCCTCGGTTAAAATCATAGAATCTAGAAGACTACAGTATCATTGCATCCATATCATTTTTTTTACTTTAGCAAGCACCAGATATCCATGGTATCCATGATATGGAATACATATTTCTTAGAATGTCCATGATATGGAATATATATTTCTTCGAATATTTCTTATCAAATACTTTTTCATTTCTTCTCATACACCATGCACTTCTTCCTAATCAGTGTGCATACATCACTTCTTCGAATCGGTGTGCTTTTAGCCTATGTACTTGTTCCTAATCAGTAGGATACTTTGAGTAGGTAGGCTTGTAACTACTTAAAGTAAAGCCTTTGCAAAGGATCGTACCTTTTGATACACCATGCAGCATGAATGTAAAAAAATATGAATCGGTGTGCTTTTAGCCTATGTGCTTATCCCTAATCAATAGGATACTTTGACTAGGTCGACTTATACTTACTTAAAGTAAAGCCTTTGCAATGTATCATACCTATAAACAAAACACTTTGGAAAGCATATAACATATAGTCTATATATATCTAAACTAAATACTTTAGAATGCATATTTTATATAGTCTATATATCTTAAATCTTACACCCTAAATCTTAAATCCTAAGGTTTCCTAAATCTTAGGTTATATAATCTAAGTTCTTAAACTTATATAATAGTTATAATCCCTAAACCTTAAATCCTAATCCCTATAACTTAAATTCTAAAACCTAATTTTCAATTCTAAACCCTAGATTCTACACTCTAAGCTCATGATCTTATATACTAAACCTTAAAACCTAAATCCTAAACCCTAAAACAATAATCATAAACCCTAAAAGCTAAACCCTAAACCCTATATTTTTAACCCTAAACCCTAAACCCTAAATCCTAAACCCTAAACCCTAAAAATATAATCATAAACACTAAACCCTAAACACTAAATCTTAAATCCTAAGCCCTAAATCCTTAACCCTAAATACTAAACCCTAAACCCTAACCCTAAAATACAATCAAAATTTTATGATTTTTCTCGATTTGTGCAACATGTTAGATATACCCCCAACCTATTGCTTGAGCAACAGGTTCGGGGGTATATCCGACCTGTTGCACAAATCGAGAATTTTCTCGATTTGTGCAACAGGTCGGATATACCCCCCAACCTGTTGCTCAAGCAACAGGTTGGGGGATATACCTGCAACCTGTTGCTCAAGCAACAGGTTGGGGGGTATATCCAACATGTTGCACAAATCAAGAATTTTACATTATCTAATTTTGCATTCTTTCGACTAACTAACAAGTATTATACACATGGAATCATGGATATCTGATGGTTACTAAAGTAAAAAAATGATATGGATGCAATGATAGTGTAGTCTTCTAGATTCTATGGTTTTAAATACCTACCTTACAAATACATTATCTAGTTTTTCATTTTTTGACTAACTAACAAGTATTATACACATGGAATAAAAGCATACATGCTAAAAGTAAGTGTGTAAATTTTAATATTTTCTAAATTTTAAAATTAATTTAATTCTTTTATTAACTACTTTTTAAAATTGAAAGGTTATTAGTATATAATCTACATAATTTTAAATGTTATTAATGTATAATATTAATTATTTATATATTTATTTAAATTTATATAATAATTAATTTATATTTATATTAGTTTTTAAGTTAATAATGTATAGAAGAGCAATATATTCACTAATTCTTCATTGTTTTAAGACTAAGTATTATATAAAGCACATATGCTAGAAGATCTCCTTTCAATTTTTTTCTTAAATTAATGTATTTATATATTTATATAATAATTATATAATATTTATATTAATTTATAGATTAATAATATATATTTTTAGCAAAATTATATTTTAACATTAGTTAATAAAAATTTATTATATTATGGGGTAAAAATATTATAAATGGATTTCTTATATTAATAAAGTGTAGTGAGAAGAGTTTTTTAAAAAGATTTATGATTGAATTTTGTTTTGAAGTTGTTGCGTACGCAATAGGTAGGACATTTGAGTGGTTTTGAGGTTGATAGAGATATTTGTAATTAAGTGTAGTGAGAAGAGTTTTTTGGAGGATTTGTGATAAAATTTTGTTTTGAAGTTGTTGCGTACGCAATAGGTAGGGAGGTTTGAGTGCTTTTGAGGTTGAGAGAGAAATGTGTTATAGATTATTTTTTTTTTTAAAGGAGTTTTTTGGAGAGATTTATGATTGAATTTTGTTTTGGAGTTGTTGCGTACGCAATAGGTAGGGAGGTTTGAGTGGCTTTGAGGTTGAGAGAGAAATTTGTAATAGATTTTTTTTTTTGGTTGATGAGTTTTTTTGAGAGATTTATGATTAAATTTTGTTTTGAAGTTGTTGCGTATGCAATAGGTAGGGTTTGAGTGTTAAATTTTGTTTTGAAGTTGTTGCGTACACAATAGGTAGGGAGGGGTTGTGAGAGTTTGAGTTAAAGAGGAAAATTTATGGAAAAAAAGATTTAATGCTAAAATGGTTTTTTAAGTTGTTGCGTACACACAAGTTTTTGAGAAAAAGATCGGATTTGAAAAAAAATTCAAATTTATAAAAACTTGATTCTTAGTTCTTGCATACGCAATAGGTTAGAAATGAACTCACCTCTTGCAACATTTTGAAAATTTTTGCGAATCCTGCAACAGGTTGATGAGAGGAGAGAAGCGTGGAGTGTAAACGAATGATCTTTGAATGAAAGAGAGAATGAAGAATGTTCTACTTATAGTGAACCTAAAAGAACTAAAAAAACCTTAAAAACTAAAAAAAGCTGACTTGACCTAAAAGCTATCCATTTCCTATAAAACTCTACTTCTCCTCATTCTGTCTCACAACTATCTTATTCTCTCTCACAACTCTCTCCTGAAGCTCCACCACCTCTCCACTCAGGTACTCCCTCCCTCCCTCTTCTCCAACTTCCTCTCTCCCCTCCCCTTCCCGTCCCTTCCCCTCTCCTCCCGCTTCTCCCCTCCCTTCCCTTCCCCCTTCTCCTCTCCTCCCTCCCCAAGGCCCCTTCCCCTCCCCTTGCCTGCTCCCTCCTCCTTCCCTCCTTCCGTCCCCTTCCTTCCCTTCCCCCTGCCGCTTGTCGTCGCTCCTCCCTTCCCTCCGCCCCCCTCCCTCCAACCTCCCTCTCCCTGTCGTCCCTGCCCCCGCCCCCCCCTCTGCCCCCTTCCCTCCCCTCCGCCCTTCCCACCCCCCCTCCCTCCCTCCCGCCCTCCCGCCGCCCCCCCCGCTCCTGCCCCCTGTCATTGACCCCTCTGCCCCCCCCTTCCCTTTGCCCTCCCCTCCGCCCCTCCCTCCCTCCCGCCCTCCCCTGTGCCTCCGCCTTCCCGCCCTCCCCCTTCCCTCCCCTTCGCCCCTCCCTCCCGCCCTCCCCTCCGCCTCCCCCTTCCCTCCCCTCCGGCACCCCAACCCCCCCCCTCCCGCCCTCCCCACGCCCCCTCCCCCGCACGCCCGCCCCCTTCCGTCGACGGAAGGGGGCGGGCGTGCGGGGGAGGGGGCGTGGGGAGGGCGGGAGGGGGGGGCGGGTGTGCCGGGAGGGGGGGCTGGGGGGTGGGGGGCGTGGCGAGGGCGGAGGGGGGGGCGGGCGCGCCGGGAGGGGGGCTGCGGGGGGCGGAGGGAAGGGGGGGGGTGTGGGGGAAGGGGAGGGGGGGCGAGGGTGCCCCCCCCCCCAACCTGTTGCGTGCGCAACAGGTGGGGGGGCTTCCCTCCGCCCACCCCCCCTTCCCTCCCCTCCGCCCATCCCTCCCGCCCTCCCCTCCGCCTTCCCCTTCCCTCCCCTCCGCCCCCCCAACCCCCCCCCTCCCCTCCCGCCGTCCCCACGCCCCCCCCCACGTGCCCGCCCCCCTCCCCTCGACGGGAGGGGGGCGGGCACGCAGGGGGGGCGTGGGGACGGCGAGAGGGGAGGGGGGGGCGGGCGCGCCGAGAGGGGGGGCGGGGGGGGCGTGGGGAGGGTGGAGGGGAGGGGGGGCGGGCGCGCCGAGAGGGGGGGCTGGGGGGGCGGAGGGAAGGGGGGGAGGGTGTGGGGGAAGGGGAGGGGCGGCCCCCCACCTGTTGCTTGCACAACAGGTGGGGGGGCGCCCTCGCCGCCCCTCCCCTTCCCTCCACCTGCCCTCCCCTCCGCCCCCCCTTTCCCTCCCCTCCACCCTCCCAACCCCCGCCAACCCCCGCCCTCCCCCCGCCCTCCCCATGCCCCCCCCGCGCCCGCCCCCTTCCATCGACGCGGGGGAGGGCGGAGGGGAAGGGGGGGCGCGTGCATCGGGAGGGGGGCTGGGGGGGCGTGGGGAGGGCGGAGGGGCAGGGGGGGGCGGGCGCGCCGGGAGGGGGGGCTGGGGGGCGGAGGGAAGGGGGGGTGTGGGGGGAGCGCGGGAAGGGGGGGGGCGAGGGGGGGGCATCGATGCCCCCCCAGCCCACCTGTTGCGTGCGCAACAGGTGGGGGGGGGAGGGGCATCGATGCCCCCCCCACCTATTGCGCATGCAACAGGTCCCCCTCCCCTCGCCCTCGCCCCCCTCCCCTTCCCTCCGCCCGCCCCGCCCCCCCGCTTCCCCCCTTCCCTTGCCCCTTCTCTTCCCTCACCACACGTGTGCATGTGGTGAGGGAAGGGGAGGGGCAAGGGAAGGGGGGGCGTGGGGGAGGAGCAAGGGGGAGGGGGGCGAGGGGAGGGCGTGGGGGGCGAGAGGAGGGGGCGAGGGGGGCCGACGGAGGGCGTGGGGGAGGGGCAAGGGGGAGGGGGGGAGGAGGGGAGGGCGGGCGGGCGAGGGCGAGGGGAGGGGGAAGGGGAGGGGGGACGAGCAAGCGGGCGAGGGCGAGGGAGGAGGGGCAAGGGGAGGAGGGCGAGGGGGCAGGCGGTGGGCAAGGGGAGGGGGAAGGGGAGGGGGCGAGGGGGGCGGGGAGGGAGCATCACCCCCTCACCTGTTGCGTGCGCAACAGGGGACAAGGGGAAGGGAAGGGAGGGCGTGGGGAGAGCAAGGGGGTGGGCGGATGGAAGGGGGGCGTGAGGCGGGCGAGAGGCGGGGAGGGCAAGGGGGCAGGCGAGGGAGAGGACACCTGTTGCGTGCACAATAGGTGCGGGGCGAGGGCAAGGGGAGGGGCAAGGGGAAGGGAAGGGGGTGCGTGGGGAGGGAAGGGGGCGGGCGGAGGGAAGAGGTGGGCGTGGGAGGGCAAGGGGACGGGCAAAGGGCGGGGAGGGGGACATCGCAAGGTGACGGGCAAGGGGTGATTGTGGGGAGAAAAATGGGGCATGGGGCAAGGGGAGGGAGCGCGGGCGGGAAGGGGGAGCAACTCACCTGTTGCGGGGCAACAATGCCCTTCCGCCTCCCCCTCTCCGCCCGAGCCCCCTCCGTCTCTCCCTTGTCCCACACCCCTCCTCGTCCCCGCCGTCATCCCGTCCCGTCCCCTCCCCCTTCCTCGCGATTTCCTGCGTCCTGTCCCGTCGAAATTAAAAAAGTTAAAATAAATAAAACTTTAAAAAAATCAAAAAATTAAATTAAATTTTAAATATAAAAATAAACTAACTAATTAAAATAAAATAATTAAAAAAAATATTTTATTTTAAATATTAAAAATAAATAAAACTTAAAAGAATATTTAATTAATCATTTATTTAATATTTTGAGTTTGAAAATCATTGTATTTCTCATTTTTTATTTTTGATTGTTTTTCAGAAAACTATAGCTTTCATGGCTTCCAGTTTTGGTTCCAAGGTGTCTTTCAAGAATTACTTAATGCCTTAGAAGCATTGAAGAAAATGTGGGATGCATTTCCAAGTGGTGGTGTTGAACCTTCAGGAGCACTAATTATGCCATCTATAACATACAACCCTCAAGTACCGTTAATATCTGTGGCGGTAACTCCGATAACTCCAACAAGTGTAACTACAGTATCTCCAACTGTACCTATGCCATCGACTGCTGCAACTACAGGAACAAGAAGGAGTGATCGTGGAGTAGACTCAAGTGCTATAGCTATTCCCAGAAAGAGAGCAAAAATAACTCCTACTCCACGTGGAGATCGCTCAAGTGCAGGCTATTTAAAACCAAGCGAAAAATTGGATAGCGATGAAGAGAAAGATCAGCAAGAAGAAGATACAAGTCTCGAAGACTTTTCTATAAGTGTGGCGGACTTACATCCTCCAGAGGATGAGGGATACATTTGGGGATTTTCACAATTCAGCGTGGCCACAATGCTTATTGATCGAGCTTCATTGTTCACAAATCAAAGAAAGCTCGATAAGATATTTGCACGCAAATTGTATGAAGATACAAGGAAAACAAGAACTCCCGTTGCCACTAATATCACTCTTCGTCCTATGGCGTTTAAGAGACTTCAAGAAGATGATCCTACATTGCCTGATGTCACATTTCAAAAGCGCGTGGACTTTCTTGATGCTTTTGAGAACTTTAGAAGGAGTGACTTTGTTCGTGGAGAGGCTTTGTATCAAAGCCGATATGGGAGTGACATCGAGAAGAGATACATGCTGGCAAAGAATAGATTCTTAGAAAGATGCAGGTTTGAGCCCATTGATGGGCAACACTTTTGTGAGGCTTGCAGGATCGCCCTTGATGAGGGAAGAAAAGGAAACTTGCCACAGATTGAGTGGATGGAAAAGTTTCAATGTGTCATTTGTCATATATGCATATTTAGTGATGACTCGAAGTACATTCTAGAATCAGAGAGGCTGAATTTTGCTCCATTTAGGTTGAAAAAAAGCTCCTCTCTTTCTAAGATCTTGATAAAGGCAAGGGAGTTATGGATGGGCTGTGGAAAGCCACAAACAGTGAAGGGCAGGAGACCTACATCGGAGTACATGACAAAGAGGACTCGGTTCTATAGATGCTTGAAAGGTGTTGTAAGCAATACGCAAGGCATACCAGGTAATAAGGTTGAGGCAAAGGATTTGAACACCGCCGTTGCAAGATACAGGGATGTTACCTGCATTGTCTTCCGTGAGGACTCAGTGTTTCAGAGCATCGTGGATGTTTGCCAAGCATATGAAACAGGAAAGATATCCTTTGAGGCATCAGAGCACATTGCAACTCAGAGGAAAGAAATAAAGAAACCAATGTCTATTGTTTGGTGGAGAGCTTTAAGGTTTGTTCCAGATGCAATAACAGAAGAAGTATGCAAGAAGATCCTAAGTGGTGACTGCTTCTTTGGAAAGAAGAGCAAGCATAGCAACTTAGATGAAGTGGTCACCCGAATGATTCAAAGTGAGGCTGCTCTCTCAGCACTATTTGTTTTATTGAAATTTGATGATGAGTTAGCTGGCAAGTCAATTGATGTGGATAAGAAGAAAGCACTTAGCCTAGGTCAACTCCTTGATAAAACATGGGCTAGAAAGTGGTTGGCTTCAATGGATGCAGATGCCACACCAACAAAGGATCTAAGAGCTAAAATGCCAAAGGTTGTTGAGACAGAATATATGGACATTAAGAAAAAGGCCTTGCAGTCCAGTACCCAAGGTAGAGCAATTGGTGGTTTAGATGATGGTTCTTCATTCAGCTTCTCTTATGATATCCTGCTATTAGAGAATGATACAAAATTTGCACACATCAATGGCATTGATACGGAGCATTTCATAACAATGAGCGGTCATGCTTGGGAGAAGCCATGCGTATTTTTCATAAATGAATTGCAAGACCTTGCAGTGTCACAGATAGTTGAACTTGTGCGGTTTATTGTTGAAGGTCCTATGGCAGATAAGAAAAGATCAACGTTGGTCCTGTTCGTGACAGAATCACAAAGGGATGCCCTATATGCGAGTTTGACATCTTCATTTGGGTATTTACTTTCAAAAGTATACCATGGTATAGTCCTGCGTAATCATATGACTGTCTTGGAAGGCACTGCCATTCAAGTCTTGCAGCCTTTCTTGATGTGCTTCTTATCGAGGGGTGGTGGTAATCTAATCCAAACTCCTTTAAGGACTCTCGAGCTTCATTACTTTGAGGACCATAAGGTTAAGCTTGATGCAGCAATGGTGGATTACAGAAAGCCGATGGATCTTGATGTGATACTAGAGATGACAAAGAATTTATTGAATGATGGGTGGGAAGTAGCATTGTATCGAATGGGTTTTGCTGCTGAGAAATTGCTACGCCAAGGTAAAAATGTAAATGTCATTGATACCCCCCATCAAATTGAGTTCTTTGACACATATTACAGTTGCACTACTTTCTTTGAGGAGGAAAATGTCAAAGAAGAGGGTAGTGAGTCTGAGGGTGATGATTCTAGCTCAGGTGATGATGAGGATGAAAGCTCTGCATCCGATGACTTACGGCAAGAAGAAATCCGCACAAAGAATAAGGGTGATCAATTGTCAACTAGAGTCAAGGAGGTTCCACTCATCATACGGGAAGGTTCACGGCAGTAAGAAGTTACAGTAGTACAGCACGTCACAAGTAAAGGTAAGGCTAAAGAGGTGGAAGCACTTCCCTTAAAATTAAAAGTGAGGAAGGCACCCTTGATCTTGGATGAAGGACAGGCAAGTGGATCGATCTTGGGTGAAGGACAGGCAAGTGGATCAAGCAAGGAAGCCTTACTCAAAGAAGGTATAGACGAGGCAAAGCATGACCAGGAGGAGTTACCAAGAGGCATAGATGGTTCTTCAACCATGACCTTACAGACTCCAGAGCAGCCTACTAGTCAGGAACCTAGTAGCCAGGTCCCTACTTACCAAGAACTTGGTCATGAGACTCTAGAGCAGCCTACTAGTCAAGTGCTTGGAACTGAAGAGCAAACTAGTAAGGACCTTGCTACTGAGACTCCAGTCTTAGAGCAGCCTATTAGTCAGGACCCTGGTAGTCAAGGGCCTGGCATTGAGGACATTGGTACTGAGTAACATGTTGGCTAACGGCTTTGTAATCACAAGTTTTGAACTTCTATGTAAAGCTAATATCTAATAAAAAGTTTACTACTTTTTTGATTTCTTTACTCTCATTATTATGTATAAAGATTGTTTATGAGGGCCATTTTATACTTAACGGTGTTTTTTAATACCAAGTGTGGTGTATGTGTACACTACTTACACATAAAAGGATTTATCTACACTACCTTTCTAAGGGCTTTATGTACACCACCTTTCTAAAAGAAATGGTCATAAAGGTGTGTGCACACCACTTATACATAAAGGTGTTTATTTACACCACCTTTCCAAGAGAATTGGTCATCTATTGATGTTCTTAGGTGATTATGAAGATGTTTATGTAGACCACTTTGTAAGAGAATTGGTCATCTATTATTGGTCATGTATTGATGTTCTTAGGTGATAGTTGCTCAATTCACAAGAAGTTATGAAGATGTTTATGTAGACCACTTTGCAAGAGAATTTTGTGAAGTTATGAAGATGTTTATGTAGACCCCCTTTGTAAGAGATTTGGTTATGCATTGATGTTCTTAGTACTTAATCATTAAATCTTTTGTTTTGAGTTGGCAAATCTAGTTCAAAATCATTAAATCTTTTGTTTTGAGTTGGCAAATCTAGTTAAAAAACAACATTACTAGTATATTCAAAATTTTTGGACTGTTTTTTAGTCCATTTCTCAAATTGGACTTTACACAAGTCCAAAAATTTTGAATAGTGTGTTATAAGCCAAATTTGATAGAACCAACCACATACCTCCTTGTATCTTCTGTGCATATGTGACAATGGCCAAATGCATTGAATCTTGGTCTTCATCTTTCCTACAGCCTCTTCATTGTGCATTGCCATTTTATGACCCTTCCTTGCACCCTTCAAAGAATTTAATTAGATCATGGGGACTCTTGCAGGGCTTTGATAGAGTGGCCTACTGGGAGCCCTTGTTAAAATCCATTTCTTGGCCCTTCAACACGCTCAAGAGTTTTAATATGAGCTACATAATGCCTCGAAGGTGCTACAAAGATCCTATTGCAGTTTGTTTTACGATTGGATTGCTTTGGAATTATTTAGTGGATAGGGATGGGCACCCTTTACTCCTCATGATGAGATAAGAAGAGATGACAATTGAATGCCCATGGGGTGACTATTACTATGAAACATGGAGCAGCTATGCCATAAGTGGCCCTTTTTATTGCTGGTCATCCACACCAATAAAGATCATAGTAGATCCTTGTGAAGAATCTTGGACTCTAGTTGACATTGGTAGTAGTTAGTAGAGTCTAGCCAGTAGTAGTTAGTAGAGTCTAGTTAGTAGTAGTTAGTAGAATCTAGCCAGTAGTAGTTACTATACTCTAGTTCGCATTAGTGGTAATTATTGTTCATTTTTTGCAAGTCAGAAGTAGCTTTTTTAAATAGTTAGAAGTAGTTAGTAGCATCTATCTAGTCAATAGTAGTAGTTAGTTAGTAGTAGCAATAGTTAGTAGTATATGGTTAGCTAGTAGTAGTAGTTAGCGTCTAGGTAGTTAGTATTAGTAGTTAGTTAATTCTAAGTCATTAGTCTTAGTTTTCTACTTAGTACCTACTTAGTAAGTTACTAGTTACTAGTTTATTAGCTAGTCTTGAGTGGTTTGTATTAGTTTACTATTTACTACTTAGCTCCATTGTGCATTGCTGCAGTTCAATATCATGGCCTTCTAGATAGCCAAAAATGTAAAGAAAGTGTCTCCTAGGAGGCTGCAATATCATGGCCTTCTCGAAGACACTTTATATCCTCATAGATTTGAAGCTAGCTTTAGGTTCAAGATGCTGTAATACATGCCCTGTGAAAGGGCAAAAAAATGAGCAAAGGGGGCAAACTAGAGGCTGCGACATCGCAGCCTCTAGGATGCCCCCTTTGCTCATTTCCCCCCCCCTTCAAAGTGCATTTATATGGGGCTAAATACACATTGATATGGACCTTCATTTGCTTTGGACCTATGAACGAAATGTGAGTGTGCATGAAGGAAATCAACGTATAACCACTCGTAGCACCACAATAGGATTGGCATTCATGAAGGGTAATGGGATTTTCATCTCTCCAAGTAGCTTTTGAAGTGTGGCAAAAATGAGTGAAGAGGACTCCGAGGAGGCCATGATATCAAGGCCTCCTAGGATCCCCCTCTGCTCATTTTTTGGGTGGAACAGAGTGGATCAAATGCACCAAACTTTGGCCAACAATTTGGATGAGAAGTGCTCAGCAATCTTTCGAGTTGAGATAAGGATTTGGATGAGTAGTGCTTAGCAATCTCTTGAGTTGAGGCAAGAGAGAGAAATTGGTAAGCATAAGACAACTACAATCAATAATTTTATAGGCTATTCATAGAAATAGACTATAAATGTTTCCCTCATAGGTGTCATTATTGGATCATATGGATCTCTCATGGATCTCTAAATTGATCTAGAAAATGGTATCTCTTTGAATGTTTGAGGTGATGGTTGCCTATGAATACCTATGAAAATTTTGAATATGAGATTAATTTAACAATATGCCATGAGTAAAAGTTATTTAAATTAGCATGATTGTGTTCTGCACTAAAAGAGCTTCAAATATGTCTTTAACCTTGAAATTTGGGTAACACATGAAAAAGTTACATGATTTTGAAAGGATTTGGGTTCTTATATTTACTGTATTTTTTGTCTTAACCTCCCTCATTCAAAAGAGCCCTTGGGTCTATCGCCTCTTGTGGTACTTTTGTCTGTAGAGCTGCATGGCCAGCTCTCTTCATGCCTCTCATCTACGACTCGTAGCACCCTTTTACTGCTTGCCAGCATAGCACCTGTGTTGTAATAGATTGGTAAATCCTATTAGACAAACCTGATAGATAGTTCCCTTTGCTCCAGATCCAATTGTTTCACCTTGGAAGATCTCATTCTCTATGATTTCTGACACAAAGAATTCATTTCTTATGTGACTAGCTCACTAATGTGGCTTTTGTGCGTCAACTCCAAGCATCCTTCCTTTCAAGACTACAATGTCTCCTTCTCATCTTGCTTGGATTGCACCTTTACCATCCCAATTATGAGGTTCTTCTTCTCATATAGTAGGACTTTACTTTTATGCACACTCCATAATGTATCCCATCATTTCATCTTCGATGCACTGACATAGTTGACAAATGCTGTCTTGTAGCATAGGTTTGCCAAAACCTTGTGTAGACATCGCTAATTTGGGGTTCAACCCAAAGCAATGCCAGACTCCCAATTCGCAATGCTAGCAATCTCAAGGGTTTGGGTTTCTTCTAGCATCCTCTTCATGTCTTGTATAACCTTGGTCTTGAAATTACGCAACCTATTGGTGCTCTCTATTGTAGTATCCATCTCTCTCTTGTGCATGCTATTTATTTGCTGTAGCATTTGCTCTCAAAGGACCTGGTTAGCTTGCTTGCAATGTTTCAATGTTAACTCGCGCTTGCATGTTGTATGCAAGCTATTCATTTCTTGAGTATGAGAACGATTGGTGATTGACATCCAGGTAAGATGTTACTATCTTATGCATCTACTATCTTTCACTCAGGACTTCTTGCAAGACTTCTTCAAGATAATAATATATACAGCATTCTCAAACATGACATCTAGGGAAGGGTCCATTCCCTCGGATTATAAATCTTGGGGAAAGAAAAGGCACTGCTTCCCCATCCGCACCATACGTGTTTATAATAATTATGTCACATATTATTATAGAAATATATTTAATTGCTTAATCTTAGGACATACGTGAAATTTCGTTCTCTTTCCTTTCAACTTGCTACTCTCTACTTTTGTTGAAGCTTCATAGCGAGGTATTTTGCTACTATTGTATGCTTTCACCTTTTCCTCCTACTTTCTTCTTATCAATAAAAATCACAATTTTGGAAGAAGGGACTACTCACTTGAATTAAAATTCTTACAAAGCAAATACAAGCTACGCTATTCTACTTTTGCCCTCAACTTATATTGCCTCGTTCTAAACCTATAAGACAATTACTCTCGCCTCTTGTGATAGGCAGGTCTCATGGGCGTGTAGAGGATTATCGAGAGATGATGCCTAGGAGCCTAGCAGTAACTAGGACATTTGACAAGAAGAAACATAGACTAAGGGCGATTAACAACAAGTTGGATCTTTTTAGACACGAGGCTAGAACATACTCCCAATGCATAAAGAGTGCAAATTGCGAGCTTTGGACTGGGAAAAGCGAGAAACTTGTGCAATCTAATCGCTAGAGTGAGACTTACTCCTCCTCATTTTTCCTCAAATGTCCTTGTGTATGCACATGTAGAGAAGCTATGGAGAGCTGGTAGCATGTATGCTTTTGCGTCTCACACCCATTTACATACGAGCCATTCTTGGTGCAAATGTCTTCCATGTGCAAGATGTCATCATTCTCGTCTCCTTCCATCCCACCCTATTTATAGCTCATTATTGGCCTGCCATGTCTCATGGGGAAGCCTAATTGATGCCGGCCCAGCTTGGAGAAGTGAAACTAATTTCCAATCCTTTAATTTCCACGGGATCTCCACCTTTCTCTCGCTCGTCCTCTCCAAGTGTGAGCTTACTATATCACTCCCTATTTTTTCTCTCTCAACGATTCGTGGACTCCCAACTTACTATTGGCAGGCCATTTAAATGACAAAAGTCGTTCAACTTGTTAAAACCATCAATGCTCAATGACTTGTCTTGCCTATGAAAGAACATGGAGATGTGTTTCTGATGGTGCTTGCTTGCAAAAATGGCCTTGTGAAGGACCGATGATAGTGCTTTGATGAACCTTGTCCTTTCCAGGCTACCGTGGGCTTCTCGTTTGCTTCGACAGAGCAGCGGGCTCCGAACTTGGCCATACAGAACGCTTCCCCTTCTAAACCAAGTGCGGCATGGAACTTCAAAAGAAGCACTGGATGGCTTCCACGCTGGGTTTTCAAATTATGCTTATCTCCTGCGGGAGTGTAGGGACGCAAAGGCACTCTTAGAAGGCAAGAGGATCCATAACGGCATCATCATAGATGGCTTCGATCTTAACATGTCCCTTGGTAGCTTGCTTATTAAAATGTACAGCGACTGTGGAGCGCTCGAGGATGCTCTGGCATTTTTTAGCAGCATGCGTGAGCTCAATTTGCCTCTGTGGAACGCTATTATTAGAGCATATTCCTGCAGAGAGCACCCTGAGCAGGCCCTCCAATTATTCGATCGAATGCAGGCGGAGGGAGTTATGCCAGACAAAGTCACTTTTGTTCACGTCATTGCGGCATGCGCATGCCAAGAAAACTTGAGGGAAGGAAAGCGGATGCATGCCCGCATCCGAGACACTGGGTTTGAGCTAGATGTTATTGTGGGGACTACTCTTGTCAACATGTATGGGAAATGTGGGACCTTGGAGGATGCAGAGCAAAAGTTGAAGGATATGCCTGAGCGAAATGTAGTGTCTTGGACAGCCGTAATTTCAATCTCTGCTCAGCTGGGTCAAGGCAAGAAAGCCCTCAACTTTTTTGAGCAAATGCTGCAGGAAGGAATAAGGCCTAACATAGTTACCTTTGTCTGCATTCTTGAGATGTATGCTCGCAAGACTGCACTTGCTGGCGGGAACAAAATGCATGCCTGCATTGCTGAGAGTGGAATTGAGTCAGACGTTAGAGTGGGGAATGCCCTTATCACTATGTATGGTAGGTGTGGCAGTCCGTGTGATGCACGAAGGGTGTTTGACAAGGTGACCGTGCGGAACTTAGTTTCATGGAATGCCATGATTGCTGTGCACGTGCAGCATGGGCAAGTAAAGGAAGCACTTCAGCTCTTGGACCACATGCAGCAAGAAGGACTAGCGCCTAACAGGGCAACTTTTGTCTGCATTCTTAACGTGTGCGCTAGCCAAGCGGCCCTAACTAAAGGGAGGCACATTCATATTCGTACACTTGAAAGTGGATTCAGATCAGATGCTGTGGTTGGAACTGCAATTGTCAACATGTACGGAAGGTGCGGCAGCCTGCAGGATGCTGAAACCGTATTTGGTAATCTCGTGGATCGGGATGTGGTTCTGTGTACTTCGATGATTGCTGTCTATGGTCAGCATGCACAGGGCAAGAAGGCCATTCAAATCTTTGAGCAGATGCTGCAGGAAGGCATTGAACCAAATAAGATCACATTTGTCTGCATCCTTGATGCGTATGCTAGCTTGACAGCACTAGCTGAAGGTAGGCATATGCATGCTTGCATTTTGGACAAAGGATTTGAGGCAGATGTTATTGTTGGAAATGCTCTCGTTAGCATGTATGGTAGGTGTGGTAGTCTGAGCGATGCCCGGAACTTGTTTGACAAAATGCCTGATCGCAATGTTGTGTCATGGACAGCCATGATTGCTATATATGCCCAACACGGGCATGCCAATGATGCCCTTGTACTTTTTGATAAAATGCATTTGAATGGCATTCAACCAAATAATGTCACGTTTATAAGCATTCTTGACGTGTGTGCAAGCCATGAAACTTTGGAATTTGGTAAGCATATCCATGCATACGTTGTTGAGTGTGGACTTGAGTCAGATGATGTATTGGCAACTGCTCTCATCAGCATGTATGGCAAGTGCAGGAAGCTGGAGGATGCAAGGTTAATGTTTGACAGAATACCTAAGCAGAGTGTTGTTTTGTGGACTGCCATGATTGCAGTGCATGCCCAGCATGGACAGGGTGAGCAAGCCCTTAAACTCTTTGAACAAATGCAAAAGGAAGGTGTAAAGCCAGGTGAGGTCACCTTCATCTGTGCTCTTGATGCATGTGCCAGCTGTGCTGTATTGGGCGATGGAGAATGGACACATTCAAACATAATCTACTGTGGTTTTGAGCAAGATATCATTGTAGCGACTGCACTTGTTAACATGTATGGCAAATGTGGCAATCTGGAGGCAGCACAGAGAACCTTCGACAGTATGTCTGGCCAAAATGTTGTCTCATGGACTGCTATGATAGCAGTGTATGCCCAGCATGGTCAGGGCATGAATGCACTGCGAGCTTTTGAGCAAATGCAGCAGAAAGGCATAAATCCAAACAGGATTACATTTATCAGCATCCTTGATGCATGCAGCAATGATGGTTTGATCAATGAGGGTTGGAGGTGCTTTGCTTCCATGATTCAATGTCATGGTTCATGTCTTGATGTAGATCATTACATCTGTATGATTGATCTACTTGGAAGAGCAGGGCGTTTGGATGATACAGAGCACCTGATTGACTGCATGCCACGGCTGCCTACTGCTGTTTTGTTTACTACAATGTTGGGTGCCTGCAGACATCGGGGTGATGTGGAACGAGCAGAGCAAGCTATGACGTATGTGATGGAATTAGATCCAGAGAACACCTCAACCTATGTAATAATGTCAAACATTTATGCTTCAGCTGTCTGCATGGGTGACGATGCACTAGATGGATTTCGTGGAGATCTGAGCAGAGTCCAGGTTGCTGTTAATGAGGTTTAGCCCTCTCTCATGACTCCTGTCTTGGATCTTGAAAAGTTATAACAAAGTATGCAACCAGAGTCTCCTTTTCACACTATTGCAACATGTAACTGAATATAATCAAAGCTTGACAAAGACAGAGAGAGAGAAAGATGATGATGATGATGATATATTAGCGTGCTCGGGAGGCCAGTGAGACATGACCTATGGGACCTAGCAAGAACAGAACATAGTGTCCTCTGAGATCAGAGGGTTGAATTCTTATGCATTTGGTCATGATTTCGTGTCTATGCTCAAATAAGAGACATAAAAAGGTACTTAGAAGACTCAGATTTCTATGGCGGATCTCAAGAATCTGGGATAAATTGATACAGTGGGTAATCAATGCTGGAAAGTGCATTCTAATGTTGGCATAGCTGGGCATCTGAGTGTGAAGTGTTCTTTATCTTCAATGTCTTGACCTTTGCATAATGTGCATACTCGATCTTTTCTTTCCAGACCACTCCGTGCTGCAGTCTCAATGGCCAAATTATGGGAGCGAGTGCGAAGTGTGATAGCTTGCCTTGCCTTGGGTGGCATGGGAGTGACAATATGTGGTTGGGTGTGCCTTGATGTTGTTCTATATGTTTCCCAACACGTTGGATTAATTAGAGAGAGAAAGAGAAAGAAAGAAAGATGTATTAACGTCCCCGGGAGGCCTTGTGGGCCTATGGGACAAAGTGCACAAACAAGAAGACTCATATACTGGAACAAAGGGCGTGCTAGGGCCCTTGCTGAGCTAATCTATGCTGATCTACTGAGCTCAAGAGCTAAAACAAAAACCAAATACAAACTGAAGCAATCTGAGAGTTGGGACTCAAAAATGGAAGCCCAGCACAGTGGTGGCTCTCCGGTGAGTTGTGAAGATATCTCGGATCTGCGTCTGTCGAATTGTCTCACGTTGTGGCTGGGGATGCGATCTCCTTAATTTCTGAACATGCTAAGCTATGTCCAGAGTGACCCCTCGTCTCTGTCGGTCTCCCTTGAGGAAAGCTATCTTAGGTCGGACCTCAATTGAATATGCTCTGGGCGCTCTTTGTCTCGTGTGCAGTCTCTGTGTCCTACTCTCGATGGCACCGTGTCGGCTCTCTTTGCTAATCCAAGCTGCCATCGTATCAACTAGCTCCTCTACTCTGATATATCCTGGAGCTCACTCACATGTATAGAAGTCTGTGACGCATCATTGTGCTCGGTCAACCTCTATATCTTGTCACCTAGTTGCCTCTTGCTACTCTCTAATTTGTCGTAGTAGTGTCTTCCTATGTCGGCGTATCTCCATCAGTTAAGAGCCAAACGTAGACCTGGTCATGGAAGTGGATTAGTTGTGAGAGTGGACCAAAGCCGCTCCCCTCCAAGTAGAGACAGGGGTAGTATCCCCGGGTCTCATAGTAGGCTGGACAGGCACAAAGAAAATGCTCCTCTGTCTCAACCACGCCCAGTGTCACCAAAAAACGCGTTTCGGGGCACCGAAACGCGAAGAAACGTTTCTAGACGAAACGTCGGAAACGGGCAGTTAGGCGAAACGTCTAGCTGTCAAAAAATCTGCCGCGATGGGTTTCTTTCTGAATTTGACCGTCGTTTTCGTTTTTTCGCTCCTCTCCCACGCCGCTCCATTGCTTGCCTTGCTCCTAGTGCCTACCCTCTACTCTACCCTCTACTCTACCTTCTACTCTACCCTCTACCCTCCTCTACTCTCTACTCTCTACTCTACCCTCTACTCTCTACTCTACCCTCTACCCTCTACTCTGCATCATATATAACTTCTATAAAATATAGTATTTTTAGGCGTTTCTAGACGAAACGCCTGTAAAAATCTAGAAACGGTGACACTGACCACGCCCAATGTGCATAACATGTAGACCCGTTGCTCTTTGGGTATATCTGTGGCTCTCCTGGCCCCAATCCTTATCTGATGGGACGAAACCTACATCTGTCCAATGGTGATTCTCAGTGCATGTGAGACTCCTTTGTCCTTGAGATATTGGGGTTTGATGATGAATCCCTCCTTCAATACTCGTAGGAAGTAGTTGCAATAGAACGGATCTTGGTGGGAAGCTACTGGTCCCCCCCCTTCAAGTCCAAGATGTATGGAGTTGGAGGAGATCTAACCATATGATATGGTTGATCTCATCTCGTGGGATCGACTCAAGTAGCGTGTCCATGTTGTGCTGAAAGGCGGAAAGTTTGTCCATCTGGATACCATGCCTAGCTTGAGAGATCACTCCCTAGAAGGGTGCTGCATATATGGCAGTCGGCCACACTGAAGTGTCGAAGAGCCAAATTTTCATTTGTGGATTTTGAAAAAGTGCTATGAATCTCTAGGCGGGCCAAAGCACTTTGCCCTCGTGTAAGTCATGCCATGGCTGCTTGAGTCATCGTGAAGATGGGTCCTATGAGGATTGCTCCCAAGTATGTGTATCTCCACTGACTCACCTCGATAAGTGAAGCTATGTCGATGAAGCATTGCACGTAAGGTGTTGAATATCATAATCTTGGTCTTCCCAAGGTTGACTGTCGGGTCTCTCTGTGTGCAAAAAAACTCTAGGGCCCCTAGGTGTCTTTGCAACCCCTCTGCTAAAGATGATATGAGGACTATGTCATTGGTGTATAGCAATAGCTATATTATGAGGTCATCCAGTAGTAGTGATCCCTCGCCCCCTAGGCAATCTATGAAAGATGTGAGATCATCAATGTAGAGTCAGAAAAGAGTCGTGAGAGGGGACAACCCTACTTTACCCCTATCGTTCTCTCGATCTAATTCGATAAACCACCTCGACCACAGACTCTCCCTCTAACGGACTCACAAAGGCATATCACACCCCAAATTAGAGTCTCTTGAATATGCATCTCCTGTAGTCTCCTAATCATGCGGGAGCGTGGGATGGTGTCAAATGCCTTCTAAAAGTTGACAAAGAAAGTATAGAATTTATGGTGTTTGGACTTTGCCTCGTCAATGACAGCCCTCAAAGTGAAGATGTGATCAAGAGTATAATGCTACCTCCGGAATCCTACCTGCAACGGCTGCCCTTGAGCCTCTATGTGACTGTTGATCTCCCTCTCTAGCATTGATTCATAAACCTTGGCCAATGTGTGGCCAATCATGAGGGTGCGATAATTACTAGTATCCATGGTGTCTCCTACTTGTGTATCGCTATGATAGTGGTAGTGCTCCAAGCATGTGAGAGCCGTGGCATATAGCATGGTTGATTATTTGTATTAGAAGTGGGGCTAAGACCTCCTTCGCATGTGCAAAATGCTCAGTCTGTAGGTCCTCTTGATCCTACACTTTTCGATTATGTAGCTGATGGAGTGCAGCCTACACATTGTGTGTATTGAACAAGTGAGAGGTAGTGGGCTTGGGCATAGAGGACATGTCCGATGGTGCCTGCATGAGAACATCATATAGAGAGCATGCATGAGTGTACCACACATCCAGATCATTGATGGGAATAGGTGGCTTCCCCTCTGATAGAAGCCCCCATCCAGTTGTCGAGTCTCCTCCTTAAAATGATCTAATCATCTTGTGTGTGAGAAAGGCTCGCCTCTTACGATGTGTCAGTGGTGTCAGAAGACCCAATGTGCCTCAGATGCTGTCAAATAGCCGAGGGCTTGCTCCTGTGTGAGATGGGCTCTCACCTCTCTACACTTGTCATTGATCCATGCATTTTGAGGCATCTTCCCATCTCGGGCCCCGTCTGGATCGTGTAAGGAGCAACACGATAACTTAGCAACAATGCAAGACATGGAATGTGTAAAATACATATTACAGAAAGCGCATAGAATGGAAGAGACAAAGAGATACTGATGAACATGGTTCACCCAGTTTGGGCTACATCCACGGAGAAACAACCGGGCTTGCTTCTTAATATCCAACAAGCGAAAAGATACAAGATATAGGAAGTATATCCACTGCTCTCCTGCTACATGAGCCACACCCTTATCTTACAATTTTCAACACACAACTCATAAGCAACTCATGCACGTATTTTTGGCTTCGGGAGCACTACCCCCAACCCCCCCCCCCCTAGGGGGGCCAAATGCATATCACAGGCCCCTCCTTGGAACCCCCCAGCACAGAGATACGGAAGGCCAAGTATGAGTGGCTAGCTTTTAGTCGAGGAGGAGGGTGGTTATAATGAGGTCGTGTATCCGCCGCGAGGCAAGGGCTAATGGGCCCAATACATAGTCCACTGTACTTGTTCCCCCGCCATGTGGGAAACAAGTTGAGTTCCCCAAATAATGGCCATCTCTAAAGACCATTGTAGATGATGAGGTCATGGGGACTGCCCCCAACTCAAGTAAAGTTGCTCATACCCTGTCATATGTGAGGCATCTATGGAGTGTCTCAGTATCCTGAGCTCTGCTACATCTAGCTCTGGAACCATGTGGAGATCTCTCTCATATGTGAAGTCTAGCAGACCCACTTGTCTATCTACTATCCATGCATTGAAGTCCCCCAAAAGGAGGGCATCTACCTACCTAGAGAACTCTGTGACATCATCATGTATCATCTCATACGGGCTCTATCCCTCTGTAGTGACCTCACGTGCATATGATGACATGTCTAGGGGAAAGTAGCACACTACAATGAAGATCGATCGGACATCTAGTAGCTAGAATCAAATCCACATATGGCGTGCATGCTCCTCTCTTCGTACCGCAGATATTAGCGGTGTCAGATGTTTTTTGAAATGTGCAGCCACGCTTCTATAGCATCGTACCCCTCTTCAATTCCTTCATATGAGAGTTACTACCATGTGTATTTTGTCACTATGGCAAGCCCCTCTCAGGGATCTCATGTGTCTTAGTGTAGAAGATAATGTCCCTATCTGGAGAGAGTGAGTGAAAGAGACAAAGAGAGAGAGAAGAGAGAGAGAGAGAGAGAGAGAGAGAGAGAGAGAGAGAGAGATCAAGTTGCATCAGTTTGATATTGATTATGTAGGCTTGGATTTAAAAATCTTTGATTAGGCATTACCCAATGATCGAATGCCCACTTTCTTTCCTACCTTATTTAATTAACCTTTTCCAATTTCGAGTTTTGCTTAACTGGGTCATCAATAGTAGAATAATGTGGTGAAATAAGTTGCTAGGATGTATTTTCAAGTGTCTTGTTCCTCTTGTGATCCTAGGCACGATAAGTGGAATAGATACTTGTGCATACATGGATAAGGAAATGTGCTTGCATGAAGAGTGCGTTTTTACGAGATTAGTGGATGCTTATCAAACAACAATGATCTCCCTTTCATTTTCTGCTAGGGGCAACTTCTCGTCACAAAGGTCGGGGGGGAGAGAGAGGGGGCTGAGAGAGAGAGAGAGAGAGAGAGAGAGAGAGAGAGAGAGGAGAATCTAGGCTACAAGGTTGGTTCTCTAGGGTTTCAATGAATTTTCACTCTCTTGCACTACATTATTGGTGCTAAGTTTCACTTGTATTCTCCTTCAAGAACTTCATGGATGTTAGACTCTGTGCCAACATGGACTTAGGTAGAACAGAATGTGTGTGTAGAGAGTAGCGGCAAAGCTCCGCTTGTACTTGCATAAGGCTAGAAATAATCCCTCTTAGAAATCCAATTTGCATGTTCTATATGCAAGTTCTACATACGACTTGTACATGCGAGTTCTACATGCAAGTTCTACATACGACTTCTACATATAGAAAGAGAATGTGATACAACTTCTACATATGACTTCTACATGTAGAAAGAGAATGTGTTACAACTTCTACATGCGAGTTCTACATGTAGAAAGAGAATGTGTTACAACTTCTACATGCGAGTTCTACATGTACAAAGAGAATGTGTTACAACTTCTACATACGACTTCTACATGCAGAAAGAGAATGTGCAACAACTTCTACATATGACTTCTACATGTAGAAAGAGAATGTGTTACAACTTCTACATACGACTTCTACATGTAGAAAGAGAATGTGTTACAACTTCTACATACGACTTCTACATGTAGAGAGAGAATGTGTTACAATTCCTACATGCAGAGAGAGAAGCTCTCCAACTTGTATAAATACCCCATAATGGAATGAAGCCCACACTCTTTGGGGCATTGTGTTGAGTTCTACTTTGGTATTCCAAGCAATTGTCTCAAGTGTCTATGCTTCCTTGCACTCCATGTTCAAAAGCATGTCCTAACCTTGCAACTCCTCCTCCCCTCTTCTCCAACCTTGCAACCCATCCTCTCCCTCTCCTCCTCCCTCCTCCTCCTCCCTTCTCCTCCTCCCTCTTCCTCCTCCTCCTCCCTCCTTCTCCTTCCTCCTCCTCCTCCCTTCTCCTCCCCCCTCCTCCTCCTCCTCCTCCTCCCTCCTCTCTCTTCTTTCCCCCATGCTCTTACACCTTCTTCCTCTCCCACTCCTATGCTTCCCCTAAACCCTTAGTTCCTCAACCCTTAATCTCCATGATCTACAAGGGAGATGAGTTCTCCACCATGTACTCTACTCTAAACCTTAGAACCTTGTCTAACTCTAAAACTCCTTCTAAACCGTGCAACTCCTTCTAAACCTTGGAACTCCTTCTAACCCTGGAACCTCCTTCTAAACCTTGGAACTCGTTCTAAACCCTGCAACTCCTTCTAAACCTTGGAACTCCTTCTAACCCTGGAACCTCCTCCTAAACCTTGGAACTCCTTCTAAACCGTGGAACCTCCTCCTAACCCTTAAACTCCTCCTAAACCCTACAACCCCCAATGAAGGCAAAAGGCTTCATTACCTCAATCATGATGATACACATTCCTTTTACACATGCATGCACTTTGTTTGCTTACCACACTTAAGCCTATGTCTATCTCCGGAACATGACTCAAGGTCCTAAGCTACACATATACTACAACTGATAACCTCGATATATCTATAGGTGACAAAAAGCCTCAGAACCCTGCATACTGAGAATACCCAGTTCTTCCTACGAAAGAAGTAGGAAAGAACCAACATTTGGTGCTGCTGCCAGGGACACTTGCATCTCAAGTAGCGAGTAAACATATGCAGGTATGTGTAAAAAAACAAACTACTTCGAACTTTCATAGACATAACACTCAAGGGCAAGGAGAGTAAATTTTTTTTTTTCATTTCTAGCTAAACATATCTACACCAAGCATCAACCTTGGGTTACTACCTTAAGAAATTTTCTTTATTTCATAAATAGAAGCCACATGAGAAACAATCAGGCCAGGTAGCAGACACGAATGCGTAGAGCTTGCAATTTTGATCATTTCACCTTTTTGCAAAAGAGCAAACCAAGCTATCCATAAAGAGTTATGGCTCAAGAAGAGTTTAGGATTTCACCCTAAACCTAAACTCATTTCCTATAAAAACCCACTCCACCCTCTCATTCTTCATCTTTCACATTGTGCCTCCATCCTCCTCTTCATTCCGAGCCCTACGCAAGACACTCCTCCCTCTCCATCGACCACCACCTTACTCCCATCCTCACATTGTAAGTGACTTTGAGACTATCTTGTAGCAATAACCTAGCCATCCACCCACCGTCATGGTTCTTCAACAATCCTGTTACATCGAGAAAGACTTGGAGAGCATTCAGGTGACCACCTCTTCCTCCCTTTGGATTTCCGTTCGTCAAATTTTTCTCTTCTTTTTTTTCCCCCTCCCATTTCCACCACCCCCTCCCCCCCTCCCCCTTTTCCCCCTCCATTTCCACAACCCCCTCCCTCCTTCTCCCCCCTCCATCTCCACCACCCCCTCCCACCCTCCCCCCTTCCCCCTCCATTTCCACCACCCCCTTCCCCCCTCCCCCCTCCCCCCTCTATCTCCACCACCCCCCTCCTCCTTTCCCTCTCTCTCTCTCTCTCTCTCTATATATATATATATATATATATCTTTCTCTCTCTTTCCCTCCCCCTCTCTCTTTCTTTCTCTCTCTATCCCTCCCCTTTCTCTCTCTCTCTCTCTCTCTCTCTTTCCTTCCCCCTTTCTCTCTCCTTCTCTCTGTCTTTCCCTCCCCCTTTCTCTGTCCTTCTCTCGCTCTATCCCTCCCCTTTCTCTCTCCTTCTCTCTCTCTCTCTTTCCCTCCCCCTTTCTCTCTCTTCTCTCTCTCTATCCCTCCCCATTTCTCTCTCTTCTCTCTCTCTTTTCCTCCCCCTTTCGCTCTCTCTCTCTCTCTCTCTCTCTCTCTCTCTCTCTCTCTCTTTCTCTCTCTCTCTCCCTCCCTCTTCTCTCTCTCCCTCTCTCTCTCTCTCTCTCTCTCTCTCTCCCCTCTCTCTACCATCCCCCTCCCTCTTCTCTCTCTCTCTCTCTCTCTCTCTCTCTCTCTCTCTCTCTCTCTCCCCTTGCCCCTCTCCCCCCTCCCCCCACCCCCCGCCCTCCCCACGACGGCGCTTCGTAGAGCCGCCCAGTAACGGTGTCGCCCGTCGCCCCGCCCCCCGTGCGCCATCCCACAATGGTGCCACTCGTCGCCCCACAGCCCGCTGCCCCCCTCGCCACTACTGCCCCGTCCGCTCGTCGCCCGGCCCCCTCCCCCTAACCTCCCTCACCACCCTCCCTTCCCCCTACCCTCCACCCCCCAGCGTCGCCGCAATGACCTCTCCGCTCACTCTTGTCCCCTCTCCCCTCCCCTCCCTTGCCCCCCCCTGCTCGCCCCCTCCCCTCTTCTCTCCCCTCCCCTGCAAGCCCCCGCCCGCCCCCTCCCCTCTTCCCCCTGCCACCCTTGCAACCCCCGCCTCGTGTCGCCACCGCGAATGCCCCCCCCACAGTGTACCAAAAAAAAAACTAACCTAACTAAAAACTAACTTTAGCTAGGTTAGTTGGTTAGCTGGGTTAGTTAACTGCCATTAGGTTAGGTTAGTTAGGCTAGTTAACTATCGTTAGGTTAGGTTAGTTAAGTTAGTCTAACCTCAGTTAGGTTAGACCAACTCTTAAGTTAGTAACTAACTACAGTTAGTCAAACCTCCAAGTTACAATAACTAGGAGGATATAGGTTAGTTAACATAACTAGATTAACTTGGTTCCAACCCCTCAGTTGGACCTAAAGTCCATTCACACCACCCTTAGGACCCCCCCAAAAAAAGCAACTTTTACCCCTTCTTTAACCCCTCCTAACTCATCCATTTGGAACGCAAACTGAACCCCGTTTGAACCTAGATTTCACACGCAAAAACACCACGCTATGGGGTATTTTTCCAGCCCATTGCACACCATTTCGGCATCCCTAGTACTTGCTCATTCGCGCCCCCGTGTGGGCCTCATTTCGCATATATTTGCTCATATCTTCATGCCGTGACCTCCGATTAACAATCCGTCTGCACCAGCACAGTTCCCTACACATGTAAGACAAATCTTATGCACATTAGTAGCATGATGGTCCTTACACACACTAACACCACTCTAACCCTCCCAACAACACTACATCCACACCCACATTTGTGGCAGAGACACCCTTGGCAAATCTTGCCCAATCTGCATGCAGCTACGTTTCGACCAACGCCTTCAACTCCAATGCTCACCAAATCCACATATAGCTCCGCTGCAACAACCACCCTCGCCAATCCTCTACCCCGAATCCCCCCTTGAGATTCAACCATTCTCTTTAACTCCTCCACGACCCAAGATGGCTGGACACCATCATGACAATGATGGGGATATCGACCTCGATGCAGAGACTGACAATTTCTTTAATAGAATAAATAATAACAATCACGAGAGATGCCCCTTGGGAAAAGTGGAACTTCCCAAATATGATGGTAGGGGAGATCTAGCCCGCTTTCTCCAGCATTTTGATGCCGCATGCCTTAACTGATGGCGCAGGTGGCGATCAATCCCATGAAACCAAGGTGGCTTGGTTTCCCATGGCCTTAACTAATGAAGCATCTGAATGGTATCTAGACCTTCTAGTGGAAGAGCATGCCACATGGGACCTACTTTAGATGGAACTTAAAAGACGCTTTCAAACGGAGAAGCTACAAGATGATCCCGCTCTCCAACTAAGCAAGATCGAACAAGGCTGGTGAGAAGATGTACGCACGTACCTAGGTAAGATGAAGAGATTAATTGCCAAATGTGACCCACGCTAAGATGCAAAGTACCTCACGGCATGGTTCATAGCAGGACTAAGAAAGAAAATCCGAAAGGATATGAAAAAGATTAGTAGCTATGAAACATTTAGTGCTGCTCGTGCGGCAGCCATTGACATCGAGGATGGCATGACTGACTCAGACTCTAGCAGTGATGACAGCAGATCTAGTACATGAGATAAGCGCTCGAGAAAGGGCAAATCAAAGGACATTGCCGAAACATCAAATGAAGATCACCTAGAGGCCATGACCATGAAGCTGAAAGAAGACATGATGCAAGCCATGGAACAAAAACTTCACTTATCTCAGCCGCCAACTCAGACATATCCACGGCGAGAAAATGTATGGTGTCCACATTGCATGGTCAATCATACAGCAAATGAGTGCATGGTGCTAAGAGCCCGGATCACTGCACAAGCAAATTCACCACCAAGGTTGTGGTGCCATATATGCGTCGTCGGCAGCCATGATGAGAACAGTTGCATCTTTAACATGCGCAACTGCCCGCCTCGCCCTCAACAATACCAAGCGGTACCCATGCCAATATACAGGCAACCGGCACTTGCATAAGTGCCCCTAGCTCCGAGGCTAAATCGTGTTCCCGTTCAGACACATTTCCCACAACTACTCAGGAATCCGAATCCACGACCATATCCAAGAGCACCAAATCCAGCTCCTCATGTAGTTTCCATACATCAATTACAAGCCGAGGAAGTAGACTCGCCATTTGAGTATGAAGCAGAGTACCCAGTGTACTATGTAGAAGGTGCAGAGGGTCTAATACCAGTTTATGCAAATCAAATACGTCCCAACACATATCAAGCACTAATCAAGTGCTACGGTTGTGGCGAAAATCACCGGATCATAGAGTGCCCTCATTGTGGTAGCCCTGCTACTTTCCAACCACTCTGCAGAGATTGTGGCATTGGACATGCCTGTATGGATTGTCCCATGAGAAATAAGATCCGAGAACAAACAAAAATTAAGCCTGATGTCCCCATCGGCATCATTGGGGTGGACCATCAAAGTCTGGGTCCGGCAAGTGTAAAACCACATCCTCCTAACCCTTAAACTACACCTAAACCCTACAACCCCCAATGAAGGCAAAAGCCTTCATTACCTCAATCATGATGATACATGTTCCTTTTACACATGCATGCACTTTGTTTGCTTATGACACTTAAGCCTATGTCTCTCTTCGGAACACGACTCGAGGTCCTAAGCTACACATATACTACAACTGACAACCCCAATATATCTGTAGGTGACAAAAAGCCTCAGAACCCTGCATACTGAGAATACCCAGCTCTTCCTATGAAAGAAGTAGGAAAGAACCAGCAATGGAAGATGTGATGGGAAGAATGGACAGAGATGATATTGAGTGTTCATATGCTCTACCTAGTTTATTGAAGTCAAGTGATGTCATTGGGATAATAAAGGACCCAAGACACAAATGCCTACGTATGAAAGTTGATGAAGAGGTGATGAAGGACTTCATGCGGGCATTATGGATGCAAAGGAGATGCTTGGAGGTTGCGACACTAGTGTACATCATGAATCTTACACATAAATTTGTAAAAATTTTGAGTCTGGTATTTTGGGAAAGTATGAGAAATCTCTGGTGCCTATCTAGACCTTGTTATGTGAAGCTTGCATGGCAAGAAACAAACCGATGTGCAAGAGAAATGCTTGGAGGGTACCATTATGTAAAGGGCACAATGACTTCAAATTACAAGATGCAATTCTAGATTTCAAATTATTTCTTTGAAAGATTTTAAGCACTTAATGGTGAAGCATGGGGGGAGACGCATATTATGCTTTATGCGGTAATCCTATCACCATCATAATATTTAGCACTAGTTTTATTAAAATGTTTTATTTACTGAAATGATGTTTGTCATGTCTGTAGCATATTCTCTATGCACACGTACCATTGTTTGTATGAATAGGGATCTTTATCCATTTGCAATACACAAGGCATAGAGAAGTCATTATTGAGCCAAGGCAGAGCTACTCCAAGAATGCAAGGCATGGTGGTAGTGTCACTCATAGCAATGCATTGTGCAAGATGTTTGATTGGTTTTTTAGATCTTTACTACATAGGACTTCAAGGTCTAAAGGGAAAGGCATCAAAAATTGTGAAAGAAGTCCATATTGTATCAAGAATAGAAGGCATCCATAGGGAGCTAAGGAGTCATACGTTGGTTGCAAAGCAGAGTTAAAACAAGGGAGTAGATGGGTTCAAAGAGAATCTCAAGCAATGTTGTAATTGTATACTTCTCTACAATGAATAAAATACATGTTTGGGCCACAATTTGAGTACTCATACAAGGTCTTTATAAGTTAGGGTCGGGGAGGCGGGGTGGGAAGGTGGGGGCAAGGTGGGGAGGGATGCAGTTGACAAATCCTAATTAGAAGGGGCCTAGAAAATGTGATGGGCTAGAATTAGATTTTTGAAAGGCTATAGTAAATGTCTCATATTTCAATGGCAGGAGTAAAGAACACTATCAAGCTCACTAGATGCCACCTTAGGACTTCATCCCAATCTTCTTCCTCTAGCATGACCTCCTTGTGCTCCATAGGTTTCTTCTTTGAATGCATTTGTTGACATGAATTTATCAAGTGACATGAATCCCTCTCATGAACCCTGCCATCAGCCCTCCCCTGACTTCTAAAAGAAATCCCATGGAACCTCCCCTAGCTGCTCTAATAGTCCTTGCTTGACTCCCATGACAAATCCCATGAGCCCTCCCTTGACCTCTCCTATGAGCCCTCACTTGACTCCCGTGAGCCCTCCCTTGACTCCTCCCCTGATTCTCGTGAGCCCCCCTTGAATCCCATGGGCCCACCCCTCCCAATGAGAACAATGACACTAGGACTGTACACCTATACTTTGCATCTCCCATCAACCCCTTGGATATCTCTTTGGACTTACCTCATCGCCTGTATGTGCCATATGTCTTGTTTTAATTCTCTCATGATTTTGGTGCTCATGCTTCTCCCTAGCTACCAGAGGACCTGAACATCTCAGATGAGCTGCACTTCCCTATGTTAGTAGTTCCCAGTCCCTTGGAAGAATGTGATCCACCCTCTTCACGTTATGGAGCTTGAGCCAGTCCCTATAGTGGGAGAGGAGGAAGAGCTGTGTGCCCCTCTTATGAGCATGCAGCTTAGAAGCCACCAATGGCTTCTTCAGTCTTCCCCCAGGACTGCGTTCTTCTCCTAGCACTTTCAGTCCAGATGGGCCCCTTGCCTCAAGAGAGCTACACAAATCCTACTCGGCTCCGAATCCCCAATGCAGAGACGGGATTAAAAGCAATGACGAAGGTCGAAATTCTACAGGAGCCTCTGATAGCCTTGCCACCATGCATGCACACACTCTAGATGGTGAAGAAGGAGCCAATTAAACTGACAAAAATAGAGCCAATGGAAACGGAGCAAATGCGATCAGAGTTAGGCTACCCTCAACCAATGGAGACCGATCACACAAAGACAAATGAGGAGATAGGCACAATCCTAGGTAGACTCCAAGAGACTCGAGGCTCCCCATGACCTATGAGGAGGAAGCTGAATATCTCTCGAAACTATCAGTCCCAGAATCCAAGCATGATACACAACAAGATGCTATTGAAGCACAACAGTCTGATGGAGAGAATTAAGTAGATGGAACAGGTAAAGCTATAATGGCCTTCTGTATGACACTACTACTACATGACTGTGTAGTGTGGTTGAGAACTCATGCATTAGTGGGTTTTTGACCTCTTCTTACCTTCATTGAGTCTTGGATAAGAATGAATTGGATTAGGAAAGGGATTAATGTGTTGAATGTAAGATTTCTAAAGAAAGGAATTTTGTCTTTCTTTTTGAGAAACTTGAGATGGCTTCTAGAGCTATCCAACATGGTCTATGGACTATTAGAAACCAACCCTTGTACTTGGAACGGTGGTCCAAGGATTTTCCCCCTGATTCCCCTAGGTCTACCAAGATCTGTGTTTGGGTAGAACTCCCTGTGAAGATAGTGGGAGAGAAGGAAGGAGTCTCACTTGCAGCTTTCTCACATACACAATGGGGGAATACACACAAAGGTGGAGGCTAAAAACAATTTTCCTCTTCTTAGTTGTGTAAGCCAAAAGAACTCTAGTACAAAGAAATAGAAGAACCCTATATGTGGGTGTCAAACCAAACTCAGCTAACTAAGGTGGCATACTAACTGAGCCATGAACTAGAGTACATAAGGATAGTTGTCATCTAGCTATTATTCATGCACGGTGTACCAACCACATCTGTAGCTAACAAATCGGTGACATAAATGCACAATGGTCACCCTGGCATATCACGATTGGAGCTCAATATCTCAACACTCCCCCTCGAGCTCAATCCCAATTCCTGCACACCAAGCAGGTCTCTGAACTTGCGCAGCTTCTCTGTGCCCAATGCCTTCATGAATATGTCAGCTACCTGATCCTTTGTGCTGACATAAACTAGATCAATAAGACCTAGTAAAACCTTCTCCCACACATAGTGATAATGCACCTCAATGTGCTTTGTTCTAGCATAATAGACTGGGTTATTTGCCAAGTGTATATTGCTCATCTTGTCACAATAAATGACAACTGGCCCATCTGTAGACTGATGCATATCATAAAGTAGCTTATGCAACCAAGCTACCTCACATGCAGCCATTGTTGCACCCCTGTACTCAGCCTCTGTGCTAGACAAGGCAACTATAGGCTATTTCTTGCTGCTCCAAGTGACTGCAGCACTCTTAAAAGAGAACACATATCCACTGGTAGATCGTCTATCAGAAATACTACCAGCCCAATCAACATCAGTGCATCCATGCAACTGTATCTGAACCCCAGCCTCATCATATAGTCCATACTGCAATGTGGACTTCACATACCTGAGTATGCGTCTAGCCGCATCCAAATGCGGTTTCCTTGGAGCCTGCATAAACTGACTTACCAATCCAATAGCATAGCTCAAATCTGGCCTGGTAATAGTCATATAAATCAAACTTCCTACTATGCATTTGTACATAGTAGGGTCTTGTAGAAGCTCACCTGCATCCGCAGTCAGCTTCACATTCTGCTCTAAACGAACTGAAATAGGCTTACAGCCTGTCATCCCATATTTGGACAGCGTGTCCAATCCATACTGCCTCTGCAAGAGCCGTATCCCACTTGGTGATCTAATCACCTGAATGCCCAAGGAATAATGCAGCTCTCCCAAATCCTCCATCTCAAACTTTTGCTTCAATAGCATTTTCTCATGAAGGATATCTTCATCACTATCGCCTGTGATGATCAAATCATCAACATAAATGACAAGTAGCATAATACCTTTCTCTGTTTTTCTCACATAAAGTGAGAAATCTGCCTTGGAAATTTGAAAGCCAATAGTGACAAGATACATATACTATCTTGTCAGACCATGCTCTAGGTGCTTGCTTCAAGCCATACAAGGCTTTTTTCAACCGACAAACAAATTTAGGATGAACAGCATGAAGATAACCTGGTGGCTGCTCCACAAAGACCTCTTCTTGCAAATCACCATTCAAGAAGGCATTCTTTACATCCATCTGATTTAAGGCCCATCCCTTTGATGGCAGCCATAGCAGACTGCTCTTACAGTTGCCATCCTTGCAACTGGACTGAATGTTTCTTCATAATTAATGCCATATGTCTGTGCATACCCCTTGATAACTAATCTTGCCTTGTATCTATTCACAAAACCATCTGCATTGTGCTTCACCTTATAAACCCACTTACAGCCAATTGCATTCTTGTCTTTAGGCAAAGGCACCAATTCCCATGTAGCATTTGCTTCCAAGGCATCCATTTCTTCATCCATGGCTTTCTCCCGTTTTTCTTTTCCCATGGCTTCCTCAAAAGAAGTGGGTTCTAGTTCCTGTATCACTTTGACCATATAGGCATAGTGAATGGCTATAAATCCATCATATTTCAGCCTATACACAGGATACCTAGTTTTGGTAGACCTGCACAAAATAGGCTGACTTCCAGCTGCTCTCAAAGCATCCCTGGTCTTCCTTACTTCAGGTGTAACAACAGAAGGAATACCCAACTCATCATCAATGCTCTGTTCTGAGCCACTGGATTCACCATCCACATAAGAGTGACCTACATTCACATCAAACATGGGTTGATCTACCTTCTCTTTTCCTTTTTGTGATACCAGCATACCACTATCTGCATTGCTTTGAGGAGATTCTCCTGATCTCAATCTACCTGTCCATGGTGAAGTATGTGAACCACTACTAGAGGACACTGTAGGTCCACTAATATTTTGTGATTGCTGCTATAGATTCTGTGCAGCATTACCATTTTGTGCATCTACATCATTAATCACATTTACTAGTTTATACCAACTGCTCATCTCATAAAAAACATCTCTGCTCACTGTAAACTTACGAGTAGAAGGATTATAGCATCTATACCCTTTTTGCTACAGAGAATAACCAATAAAGATGCACTTCTCAACTTTTGGATCCAACTTGGACCTCAACTCATCTGGCACATGAACATAGGCAATGCAGCCAAAAATTTTCAAATGAGAAATATCTGGTTTCCTACCAGTATACATCTCCTCTAGCATCATGCCATCTTTTTCATTTAGCATGGCCCGAGATACCTCTCCAATATGCCTGTTTTTCCTTTCTGCAATTCCATTTTGCTGTGGGGTATGACTGCATGAATATTGCTGCTTTATATCATGCTCCTGTAGGAACCTTGTAAACTCATTTGAGAGGTACTCTCCCCCTCCATCTGACCTTAGGCATTTTATTTGCAGGCCTATTTCTTTTCAACCATAGCTTTAAAAGATTTGAAATGCCCAAACAGTTCACTTTTCTTTTTCATAAAATACACCCAAACTTTTCTGCTGTAGTCATCAATAAAGGTGACAAAATAATGATAGCCTCCAATAGATATAGCCTTAGTAGTCCACACATCAGAGTGGATTAATTCCAATGGCTTCTTACTCTCTAGAACATGTCTAGGAAATGGTTTCCTTGCATGTTTTTCAAATTGACAGGCTTCACATATCTTCTGCATTTCTGCAACCTTGAATTTGGGCAATCCTACAACAATATTTTGGGCCTGCATTGATTTAAGTCACTGTACATTAACATGACCAATGCGTTTATGCCAGATATCAATATCTGTAACTACACCGGTCCCATGTGCAAACATTGTGCACTCAATTCAGGCATGTCCACATCCAACGTAGACATTCTGCCCTTCTTCTTTCCTTTTGCTATCAAGCGACCGTTATTTTTCATATCCTCAACAAAGCATCCATGAGGATTAAATATGACCTGCAAGCGCTACTCAACCATTTGACCAATAGAAACCAGGTTCTTGGTGATATTCGGGACATGAAATACATTAGACAGGTATTTCTTTTTCCCATCCTGCATAGACAAAGGAATTTTACCAATCTGCACAATAGGATGTGCAGTATCATCACTAGTCTCCACAAATCCTGGTCTTTCCATTTTCCTTGCATCCTGCATCCATTTTGCATGACTTGTCATGTGGTTTGATGCACTTGAGTCAACATACCACACATCATTGCTTTCTTCTGCACTTGTCACAGAATTGGTCATGTGCTGCACCATAAATAGATGCTCATTTCTGTCATCACCCTGCATATTAGAAGATGTATAATTCCATTGCTCCAATTTTCCATTCATGATGTCATTCTGCTTTTTATAGCAGTCTTTTGCCATATGACCCATTTTACCATAGTAGTAGCCGTCAACATTGCTGTTTGCATTTTGGCCTCTCTGCCATCCACCACGACCTCTTTGGCTCCCCCTGCCTCTAGAGTTACCATGTCCTCCTCCATAGGACTGGTTTTCTTGAGTTTGCTACATATTCTGATTTCTACCATGGCCTCTAGATCGGCCTGCTCTACCTCTGCCTCTACCTCTTCCAGCATTTGAGTAGAAGATAGTTTCTTTTGAAGCTCTCCTGAAGAAGATGCACCACCATTTCTCTGCTCTTCAGAAATAAGAAGAGCAAACAACTCCTCAAAATCAAGAAATTTTTTACGGACGGCAATGGATGTCCGGAACTGTGCATAATCCTTTCCTAGACCATTTAAGGTTATAGAAACCAAATCATCATCTTCCACTGGTGACCCAATGGAAGCAAGTGCATCTGCAATATTCTTCACCTTCATGTGGTAGTCATTGATGCTCATATTTTCTCTCTGCACATTGTGCAACTCCTGCTTGAGCTACATTTTCCTGGCTTGCATATTTATGCTATACATTTTTGCCAAAGTATCCCATGCCTCCTTTGGCGTACTTTCATCCCGAATATGCACAATCATAGAATCTGAAATACTGATAGACAGCCAGTACATAACTTTTCTCGCTCTCTCATGCCATCCTTCAAATGCCTGCATTTCCTGTTGATTGGGAACATTAGGAAGAACTGGTTCTTCTTCATTTCCTGTAATGAACTCCCAACCTCTTTCTCCCTTTGGATTTCCATCCATCAAGTTTTTTTTTCTTCTCTCTTTTTTCCCCCTCCCATTTCCACCACCCCCTCCCCCCTTCCTTCCTCCCCCTCCACCACCATCCCTTTGCCCTTTTCCCCCCTCCATCTCCACCACCCCCTCCCCCCTCCATCTCCACCACCCCCACCATCTCCCCCTCCCCCCTCCATCTCCACCACCCCCTCCCCCCCTCCCGCCCCCCCCCTCTGCTTTTTTTTTCTCTCTTTTTCCCCCCTCCCATTTCCACCACCCCCTCCCCCTCCATCACCCCCTCCCTCTCCCCCCCTCCATCTTCCCTACCCCATCCCCCCTTCCCCCCTCCATCTCCACCATCCCCTCCCCCCCTCCCCCCTCCATCTCCACCACCCCCTCCCCCCTCCATCTCCACCACCATCCCCTCCCCCTTTTTTGCCCTCCATCTCCACCCCCCCCCCCCATCTCCACCACCCCCTTCCCCCTCCCCCCTCCATCTCCACCACCCCCTCCCCCCTCCATCTCCACCACCATCCCCTCCCCCTTTTCCCCCCTCCATCTCCACCCCCCCCTCCATCTCCACCACCATCCCCTCCCCCTTTTTCCCCCTCCATCTCCACGGACCCCTCGCCCCTCCCCCCCCATATCCTCCCCCCCTCCATCTCCCCCTCCCCCCCTCCCCCCTCCATCTCCCCTCCCCCCTCCCCCTTTGCCCCTCTCTCTCTTTCTATCTTTCCCTCCCCCTATCTCTCTCTCTCTCTTTCTCTCTCTCTCTCATACCTCTCTCTCTCTTTCTCTCTCTTTCTTTCTCTATCTTTCTCTCTCTATCCTCCCCCCCTCTCTTTCTCGCTCTCTCTCTCTCTCTCTCTCTCTCTCTCTCTCTCTCTCTCTCTCTCTCTTTTTCCCTCCCCCTTTCTCTCTCTTTCCCTCTCCCTCTCTCTTTCTTTCTCTCTCTTTCTTTCTCTATCCCTCCCCCTCTCTCCCTCTCTCGTTCTTGGATGATTTATGCATCCATTCAAACAAACAAGACCACTTCAAATGTCTTGAAGTAGTACTAATCAAATGCAGGGAGTATGGCATCTCCCTAAATCCAACAAAATGCCAGTTCATGGTCACCCACAGAGTTGTTTTGGGACATATCATCTCTCAACATGGGATTGCAATTGACATGGACAAAATCAAAATCATCATGGAATTGCCGCCTCCTACAAATTCCAAAGGTGTACAAGTCTTTATGGGACATGCCGGCTATTATAGAAGATTTATATTGCAGTATGCCGTGATAGCTAGACCACTTTACAAATTATTAGTGACCAAAGAGTGCGACCAAGCCTTTGAGCATTTAAAGTGGTGCTTAATCATAGCACCCATCCTTATATCTCCCAATTGGGTGCTTAATCATAGCACCCATCCTTATATCTCCCAAAGGTTCCTCCAAGGTCTCTGCACACTCGGATGCAAGTAAAGTCACCCACAAAGCTTCTCCTTCCTCCCATAGAGCTGCTGAGCTTCAAGCATTCACGCACGCTCAGCTAGATCACCCGGGCTCTGATACCAGTTGAGAGTGCTCTTAACGGAAGCAAGAATGGAAGAAGGAGAGAGAGAGACAGAGAGCCACACAAGTTTTGGTGGGTGCAGAACCACCCTAATCTTCTTTTTCATTCATTTATATATGTGTTTGAGTATTGTACATAACTGGGGTTAAGGCACAGTGACCTTTAGCCCCCACAACCTCCCACTTAAAGGACAATGTGCCTTTAAGGGAGAACAACCAATGAGCATACTATCCAATGCCCATCAATACACGACAATACTCAAACCGCTGACTAGGTAGACTCTTCGTCAGCATATCTGCAGGGTTATCATCTGTATGAACCTTGACAAGCTCTATGCGCTTGTCCTCAAGTACCTCCCTGATGAAATGGTACCTGACCTCAATGTGTTTGGTCTTTGCATGAAAGACCGGATTCCGTGCTAGCTGAATAGCACTCATGGAATCACTATGCAATGTCGGTACACCTGTATGAATCCCCAAATCTCCCACTAGCCGATCAAGCCATATAGCCTCCTTGCAACCCTCTATGGCTGCAACAACATACTCAGCCTCTGTGGTAGACAAAGCCACGCACTTCTGTGCACGAGACATCCACGACACTGCACCACCTGCAAAGGTGAACACATAACCAGAAGTGGATCTCCTACTATCCACATGCCCTGCATAGTCTGAATCTGTGTACCCAAGTACACGCATGTCTCCTTTACCAAAGCAAATGCACATCTCCTTGGTACCCTTCATGTACCTCATGATGCACTTAACTGCCTCCCAATGCCTCTTTCCTGGATTAGCCATATACCGGCTAACAACTCCCACTGCAAATGCAATGTTTGGTCTAGTAGCTATCATAGCATACATAAGACTCCCAACTGCTGATGCATAAGGAACCTTGGCCATCATGGCCCTCTCCTCATCTGATTTGGGACTATCTGTATGACTCAGTTTCACATATGGAGGCAATGGAGTACTCACTGCCTTCCCCCCCTCCATATTGAAACGCTGTAATACTTTTGTAACATACTCTTTTTGTGAAAGCCAAAGGAGTTTCCTACTCCGATCACGCGTGATGCGCATACCAAGAATATGACGTGCAAATCCCAAATCCTTCATATCAAAGGCCTCATGCAACTTGGCCTTTAATGCATCTAGCTCATAAGTATTCTTGCTAGCCAATAGCATATCATCCACATATAGTGCCAGGATTATCAGGCTACTATCCTTAGCCCTTTTAGTGTAGAGGCAGTGATCAATTTCACTCCTTCTAAAACCCTGGGACCGAATGAAAGCATCAAACTTCTGATACCATTCTCTAGGTGCTTGCTTAAGACCATAGAGACTCTTTTTCAGCTTGCAAACTAAATGCTCTTTGCCCTTTTCTTCAAAGCCTTCCGGCTGCACCATGTAGATGTCCTCATGCAAATCCCCATGCAAGAAAGCTGTCTTGACATCCATTTGCATAAGCTCCATATCCTCTACTGCCACTAGTCCAAGCATGCATCTAAGTGTGGTCATCTTCACAACCGGAGAGAATATCTCATCAAAGTCCACACCCTTCTCTTGCTTGAACCCTTTAGCAACCAAACGGGCCTTGTACCTAGGCACATCATCACCTGTGACCTTCATTTTGTAGACCCATTTACATGGCAATGCTTTCTTTCCATGTGGCAAAGAAACCAAGTCCCAAGTTTTATTCTTCATAAGTGAACTCATCTTTGATTGCATAGCATACTCCCACTTGCGTTGATCCTCACGCATCATAGCCTCTCTGTAGCAAGAAGGCTCCCCGCAATCAGTAAGCATCACATAGTCTACCCCTGGAACAAACCTATCAGGCGGTCTAGACACTCTAGATGATCTTCTCAAGGGCATTTCAGCTTGCTGTCCCACTTGGATATCAGCCACATTTGGCTCATCATTACCACCAATAGATGATCCATCATCTACCCTTGATTGTATACCTGTGGGAGTACTTGGTTGTACCATTTCTTGCACATTTGGTGCATGGACAGCTTGCTGTCTATCAACATAGGCAGGTGGATTCACATCCTGGAAAGTGATTTTCCTCATTTCCACATCCCTCATGGGTGCCTTATGCATCTTCTTCTCATTGAAGACCACATCATGGCTGCGTATGATCTTCTTTGCTTCTGGATCCCAGAGACGATAGCCCATCTCTCCACTTTCACCATAACCCAGAAAGATGCATTTCCTAGACTTAGGATCTAGCTTCTTTCGAAGCTCTTTTGGCACATGTGCATATGCCTCACACCCAAATATACGCAAATGAGAGTAAGAGGGCTTCTTGCCACTCCATGCCTCTTCAGGAATACCACCATCCAAACTCTTACTAGGTGATCTATTGATCACATGCACTGCAGTCTTCATTGCCTCAGCCCAAAAACCACCAGAAAGACTTGCATTGGAAAGCATGCATTGCAACCTTTCTTGAATGGTACGATTCATCTTTTCTGCAACTGGATTTTGCTCTGGAGTACGAGGGGATGTGAGCTCCCTCTTAATCCCACGTGTATCATAGAAATGCTGAAAGACATGAGAGAGATACTCTCCACCATTGTCAGTCCGTAGGCATTTAAGCGTTCTACCTGACTTATTCTCAACCAAGGCCAGCCATTTCTGAAATACCTGGAACACATCACTCTTCCGAGCTATAGCATAAGCCCACACTTTCCTAGTTGCATCATCAATGAATGTCACATAGTATTCAGCCCCGCCTAATGACCGTGTAGGCATGGGACCACATACGTCTGAATGCACCAAATCAAGCATTTCAAACTCTTTCTTTCCCCTTCTTTTATGGGCTGATTTAGTCTGCTTCTCATAGAGACAGTGCTCACAAAATTCAAAATCAGAGAAACTCAAATGCGGTACATAACCCAAATGGCATAAGAGTTTCATTCCATTCTGGCTCATGTGCCCCAACCTGCAATGCCACAAAGAAGTGCTTGGCTACTCGGTTATTGCAACAACATGATCAAATACCCCTGATACATGTAAGGGATACAAAGTCCCACACTTGGCACCCCTGGCCAAAAGCATAGAGCCCTTCTGAATTTTCCAACTCTGAAAGCCAAAAGTGGTGTGAAAACCAGCATCATCTAGCTGACCCACTGAAATGAGACTCTTGGTGAGCTTAGGCACATGTCTCACATGTTTCAAAACAAATGCAGACCCATGCCTGTTTTTCCTTTCTGCAAGTCCATTTTGTTGTGGGGTATGACTGCATGAATATTGCTTCTTTATGCCATGCTCCTGCAAGAACCTTGCAAACTCATTTGAGAGGTACTCTCCCCCTCCATCTGACCTTAGGCATTTTATTTGCAAGCTTGTTTCTTTCTCAACCATAGCTTTAAAAGGTTTGAAATGTCCAAACACTTCACTTTTCTTTTTCATAAAATACACCCAAACTTTTCTGCTGTAGTCATCAATAAAAGTGACAAAATAATGACATCCGCCAATAGATGCAGCTTTAGTAGTCCACACATTAGAGTGGATTAATTCCAATGGCCTCTTACTCTCTTGAACATGTCTAGGAAATGGTTTTCTTGCCTGTTTTCCAAATTGACAGGCTTCACATACCTTATGCACTTCTGCAACCTTGAACTTAGGTAAGAACTTAGGCAATCCTGCAATAATATTTTGGGCCTACATTAATTTAAGTCGCTCTACATTAACATGACCAATGCGTTTATGCTAGATATCAATATCTACAACTACACCGGTCCCATGTGCAAAACATTGCTACATGCAATTCAGGCATATCTGCATCTAACGTAAACATCCTGCCCTTCTTCTTCCCTTTTGCTATCAAGCGACCTTTATTTTTCATTTCCTCAACAAAGCATCCATGAGGATTAAATCTGACCTGCAAACCCTGCTGAACCATTTGACCAACAAAAACCAAGTTCTTGGTGATATTCGGGACATGAAATACATAAGATAGGTATTTCTTTTTCCCATCCTGCATAGACAAAGGAAATTTACCGATCTGCACAATAGGATGTGTAGTATCATCATCAGTCTCCACAAATCCTAGTCTTTCCATTTTCCTTGCATCCTGCATCCATTCTACATGACCTATCATGTGGTTTGATGCACCTGAGTCAACATACCACAAATTATTGCTTTCTTTTGCACTTGTCACAGAATTAGTCATGTGTTGCACCATAAACAAATGTTCATTTCTGTCATCGCCTTGTCTACTAGAGGATGCATAATTGCCTTACTGCAATTTTCCATTCATGATGTCATTCTGCTTTTTGTAGTAGTCTTTAGCCATATGACCCATTTTACCACAGTAGTAGCATTCAACATTGCTGTTTGCATTTTGGCCTCTCTGCCATCCACCACGACTTCTTTGGCTCCCCCTGCCTCTAAAGTTACCACGTCCTCCTCCATAGGACTGGTTTTCTTGAATTCGCTGCATACTTTGATTTCTGCCATGGCCTCCAGATTGGCCTTCTTTACCTCTGCCTCTACCTCTCCTAGCATTTGAGTAGAAGACAGTTTCTTTTGAAGTTTCTCCTGAAGAAGATGCACCACCATTTCTCTGCTCTTTAGAAATTAGAAGAGCAATCAACTCCTCAAAATTAGGAAATTTTTCACGGACGGCAAAGGATGTCTAAAATTATGCATAATCCTTTCCTAGACCATTCAAGGTCAGAGAAACTAAATCATCGTCTTTGACTAGTGACCCAATGGAAGCAAGTGGATCTGCAATCTTGTTCACCTTCATGTGATAGTCATTGATGCGCATATTTTCTCTCTACACATTGTGCAACTCCTGCTTGAGTTGAATTTTCCTAGCTTGTGTATTTGTGCTGTACATTTTTGTCAAAGTATCCCATGCCTCCTTCGGCATGCTTGCATCCTAAATATGCACAATCATAGAATCTGAAATACTGATAGACAGCCAGTACATAACTTTTTTGGCTCTCTCATGCCATCCTTTAAATGCTTGCAACTCCTGTTGATTGGGAACATTAGGAATAACTGGTTCTTGTTCAGCTCCAGTAATGAACTCCCAATAGCCTTTTCCCTTAAGGAAGTTCGTCATTCTAAACTTCCATGCTTGGAAGTTGTTCTTGTCAAGCTTTTCAGTGACTATCTATGAAAGAGCATCAGACGCCATTATAGAACACTCCAAGTATATTCTGTCACTGCAAAAAACACAACTTCTGCCTCACAAGGGCAAATCTACAAAACTGACGAAAGTGGTATTTGACCACACAGTCACTTCCTAGTGATGATTTTGCATCAACAAGCAATAAAAATGATTCTATCACTCCCAGTATCTCTGTGCACAGGCATACAATGCAATTTTTGTGGCAACTTTTCACTGACCTGCGGAATAGTGGTTGCACAGCAAAAAACAGGGCACTTTTTTGAGTGCCTGCGGAAAACTTCTGCCATCGAAACAGGCCTTGAAATGGCCTCAAATTAAAAAATAATGTTACCAAGGGCTTTGCCCTTTTTATTGCGATGGGCGTCCCAATCTGAGATAGTGCACTGTTGCACTTTCCGGCTGTGCTACCTGCAGAGATTTGCTCCCAAACTCGAAAAAAGAAAGCAACACTGATCCTCTTACCAAGACACCGCGAACTTGGTTTGCTTTCTTGAGCTCCTTACCACAAACCAAGCTCTGATACCATGTGAAGAGAGTGGGAGAGAAGTAAGGAGTCTTACTTGTAGCCTTCTTGCATACACAATGGCGGAATACACACAAAGGTGGAGATGGAAAACAGTTTTCCTCTTCTTAGTTGTAAAAGCCAAAAAAATCTCTCTTAGTACAAAAGGAATAGGTGAACCCTATATGTGGGTCTCAAACCAAACTTAGCTAACCTAGGTGGCATCTAGTTGAGCCACTAACTAGAGTACATAAAGATAGCTATCATCTAGTATTATTCATGGGTGGTGTACCAACTGCATCTGCAACTAACAAGTCGGTGACATAAATGCACAACAGTCACCCTGTTATATCATGAGTGGAGCTTGATATCTCAACACATACCTCAATACTTTAACTTGCATTTGGTATTATAGACACTATATAGGAGTGCCAAATCTCCCTCTACTAGGTCCTTGTTCTTGAGGTTGTAGTCAAACCACTTCTTATGTCAGGCCTTTTCTACCAAGAGAGAGTAGGCTGCACGCAACCTTGTCTCTTCTAACCATTCGAGGTCAACTAGCCATTCTGATAACGCATTCTCTATAAGTCTTTCCTTAATAGTATGATGAATGCTAGGCATGACATACTCCATCGGCATTAGAGCCTCCACCTCGAAGGCTAGGCTGAAGGGGGTATAGTGCATGACCACTTTGTAGGAGGTTCCGTAGGCCCATAATGCGGCTGTGAGCTTATACGCCTAGACGGCAGTACGACTAGCTTCCACTGTACGGGTGATGATCTTATAGCATGTTGTATTGGAGCTCTGAGCCAAGCCATTTTCCCCAGGATAGTATGGCATTGACTTCCTATGTATGATCATAAACTCACTTGTTAGTATCGCTATCATTTCGTTGAGGAAGTGAGTTCCTCGATCGTTGACTAACTCCAAGGGACATCCAAACTGCATGATGACTTGTTCATATAAGAATCTGGCGGTGGATCTCACATCAACCTTCACAGTGGCTCTTCCTTCTACACACTTGGTGAAGTAATCGATGGCCAAGATGATATATCGGCCCCAGTTCCCTTAGCTTCTGGGCTTATGGGTCTAATAAAATCAATGCCCCACTTCTTGAAGGGTTGATCAGCCAGGATTCCGATCAAGGGCATCTTGTTTGCCTTGTGTGGGATTTGGATACGCTAGTAGGGGTTGCATCGTTTGATGAATTCAACCGTGTCTTTGAAGAGAGTCGGCCTTCACAAACCAGCTTGCAGTACCTTATGTGTTCAGTGGTGGAAAAATGACCTCTTGTAAGTCCCGAGTGGGCTTCTTCAAGAACATCGATGTATTCATGTTCGCACACACATCTTTGCATGATGCCATCCTTGCCCTTGCGGTATAGTTGGCTTGCTACTATCAATTGATATGGCGTAGCATCCTTAATGAGTTTGCGAGTTCTATCCTTCTTAAGGGCCTAGCCTAGGGGTAACCCGTTTGCTAGGTAGTGGCTAATTTTGGCGGCCCATTCAGGGATGATGTCGAGGAGGAAGAGAGAAGCATTTGGGAGATCATCTTCTACTCCCATTGGGGCTTCACCGTTTGGGATTCTCGACAAGTGGTCGGCCAAGACATGGGTTTTCCCTTTACGTAGAATGATTGTAAAGTCAAACTCCAAAAGGATTAGCATCCACCTAGTGATGCCTCCAATCATGCAAGGCTTGTTAACCAAGTATAACAATGCTTGGTGGTCCACAAAGAAGACAAAATTGTTAGCCAACAAGTAGTGCTTGAACTTCTTGGCTATAGAGACCATGGTCTGACCTTCCCTCTTGGTTGTGGTGTAGTTAACCTCGGTCTCATTTAGTTGGCATCTTGCAAAGTATACCGGGTAGTCCAGATTATGCTCCCCGGGTTGGGCTAACACACACTCGATGGCAAAGTTGGAGGAATCGATATGGACATGGAATATTAAATTCCAGTTGCATGACCTCAACACCGGTGTGGTGGCTCGAGTTAGTTTGAGGGTTTCAAAGGATTTCTAGCATTCCTCGGTCCACTCAAAGGATACTATTTGTATAAGGGGCGGGCTATGTTTGTGTAGAACAAGACGAACCTCCTATAATAGCCTATGTGGCCAATAAATCATTGGACTCCCTTGGCATTGGTCAGGGTGGTAACTCCAAGATGAGTTTGATTTTATTGTGGTCCATAGAGATTCCATTCCAGGACACTATGTGGCCCCAAATGACACCATTTTGACCCAGAACTTGCACTTAAATGGATTCAAGGATATGTCGTATAAGCGGCACTTCTTGAGGATGAGCATGAGGTCCTTTAGGTGGACATCCCATGTTGAGTTCATGTAGATGTTGTCCAAGAAGACTTCCACAAAGTCTCTTAGATATTCTTTGAATACCATGATCATCATCTGTTGGAAGGTGGTAGACACTTGGTTGTAACCCAAAAATCCATCTAGGAAGCTATAGGCTTCCTTTCTAGCTACCCTTTCCAAAACATGTTCCGTGAATAGCAAGGGGTAGTGGTCACGTCTAGTGGTAGCATTAACCTTTTTTAAATCCATGCATACTCTGATTTTTCCATTTTTCTTTAGGACTATTACGATGGGTGATACCTAGTCCGTATGATCAATCTCATAAAAAAATCCTGCATCTATGAGTTTTTGGATTTCTTCCCTCACTATGAGTGCATATTTGGGATTCATAGGGTAGGGGCATCGACGTACCGGTCTGGCATCTAGCATGGGGATTGTGTGTTGCACTACTTCAGTAAGGACTCCCTTCATGTTAGTGTAATTCTAGGCCATGCAGTTCTTGTACTCTTGTAGGAGAGCAATTAAGGCATTCTCCTTGTTGGGATGAGATCATCAGTGATGAATACGAGCTGGGGATCCTACCCTTCCGAGGCTAGGTTTACCTCCTTGACTGGGGCTAGCCCATCATACCCCATGGGAACATCCATCTTCCCAAGGCTTTTCGCCTGTTGGTATAAGATATTGCGATCCTCAATCATGTAGACATTGTAATGGGTTGGTACCTGCCATAGGTCCTCTTTTTCTTCAGTCTCCTTTATTTTTGCTGGAGTAGTGGTCCTTTTGGCCTTAGCCGGGCTTTTGGATACAGGGGTTTTCACACCTAAAGGGGGCTCTTCCATTGTACTTATAGAGCCAACGAGGGAGGTTATCTTACTCCCCCTGGCTCCCCAATTGGAGGAGAACTCCTGGTGAGCAGTCATGGCCCCTACGTATGACAAATACTGGAGATCTAATTTTACCCTCACGGTTCCCTTGCTTACCTCTCGAGGTTTGAGCATGTTAAACATTCTTAGGGAAACCACAAGGGTTAGACCTTCGAGCTCTGGCATGGTGATCTAAAACCCTATCCTCCCTGGGACATCTATAGTGGGTAAGATGTGCATCTAGTTCTCTAAGAATTTTGGCTCGGGAAGAGGTGCATACCAAAATTCATCAAACTCCTCATCCTATACCCTGTCACATGGTTGGAATAGCTTTATAGAGGTGGTTTTGGTGGTGGTGTTGGATTCTACGGCAAAGAGGTGTCCCAACAATGGGTGGGCCTTGTAGGTGTGCAAGTCCACTCGCATGATTTGATCCTCATGCCGCAAGTAGATATTATCCGTACACCAGCCATGCACGAGCCTAGACATTTGTAAGAAGGGACTACCTAGGATAGCTTCATATCTCGATTTCCAAGTGAAGTCTAAACCTGATGGGGTATGTGAATCCGAATACCTTAATGTTTATGCCAGTAAGCACTCCCAAGGGCTCGACAGTCCCCCCATTGGCTAACTTTACTACCAAATGGGTTTGCTTAACTACGGGTTTTCCCCATTTCACCTAGCATTCCTTGGTACAGACACTCACTCCCGCTCCCCCATCTAGGATGGCCTCCACCTTATGGTGTTGATAGATTATGGGAATAGTGGCATTCATGTCATCACCCTCTAAGTACTGGCCTAGCTTGTTGATGGGAAACTTGGGTAGGTTCTGCCCCTTTTCTGGCAATGATTGGTTGGGCTTAGGGCTGGTAGGGACTAGGGCCAAGAGTGGTCTATTCATCCAATTGGATAGATCGTACCATAGCATGGGATTTCCTCTTAGCAGGGAAGCGATCGGGATTTTTACCTCTTTTAATAGGAAGGCAGCCAATCTGGCACTATCGTAGGGTTCTTGTGAAGCATCTTCTTGTGAAGAGAGTGGGAGAGAACGAACGAGTCTCACTTGTAGCTTTCTCACATACACAATGGGGGAATATACACAAAGGTGGAGGCTAAAAACAATTTTCCTCTTCTTAGTTATGAAAGCCAAAAGAACTTTAAGTACAAAACAATAGGTGAACCCTATATGTGGGTCTCAAACCAAACTCACATAACTACGGTGGCATACTAACTGCGCCACTAACTAGAGTACATAAAGATAGCTGTCACCCAGCTATTATTCATGGGTGGTGTACCAACTGCATTTGCAGCTAACAAGTTAGTAACATAAATGCACAATGGTCACCTTGGCATATCACGAGTGGAGCTCAATATCTCAACACTCCCCCTCGAGCTCAATCCCAATTCTTGCACACCAAGCAGGTCTCTAAACTTGCACAGCTTCTTTGCACCCAATGCCTTCGTGAATATGTCAGCTACCTAATCCTTTGTGTTGACATAAACTAGATCAATAAAACCTACTAGAACCTTCTCCCGCACATATGATAATGCACCTCAATGTGCTTTGTTCTAGCATGATAGACTGGGTTATTTGCCAAGTGTATAATGCTCATTTATTGTCACAATAAATGACAATTGGCCCATCTGATGCATATCATAAAGTATCTTATGCAACCAAGCTGCCTCACATGCAGCCATTGCTACACCCCTATACTCACTTTGTGCTCAAGGCAACTGTAGGCTATTTCTTACTGCTCCAAGTGACTACAGCACTCCCAAAAGAGAACACATATCCACTAGTAGATCATCTAGTAGAAATACTACCAGCCCAATCAGCATCAGTGTATCCATGCAATTGTATCTGAATCCTAGTCTCATAAAATAGTCCATACTGCAATGTGGACTTCACATACCTCAGTATGCGTCTAGCCAAATCCAAATGTGGTTTCCTTGGAGCTTGCATAAACTGACTTACCAAACCAATAGCATAGCTCAATAGTCATATAAATCAAACTTCCTAGTATGCATCTGTACATAGTAGGGTCTTCTAGAAGCTCACTTGCATCCACACTCAACTTCACATTCTGCTCCAAAGGAACTGAAATAGGCTTATAGCCTATCATCCCATATTTGGACAGCATGTCCAATCCATACTACCTCTGCAAGAGCCATATCCCACTTCTGGATCTAATCACCTCAATGCCCAAGAAGTAATGCAACTCTCCCAAATCCTTCATGTCAAACTTCTGTTTCAATAGCATTTTCACATGAAGGATATTTTCATCACTATCACATGTGATGATCAAATCATCAACATAAATGACAAGCAGCATAATGCCTTTCTTTGTTTTTTTGACATAAAGTGAGAAATCTGCCTTGGAAATTTGAAAGCCAATAGTGACAAGATACTGTTCTATCTTGTCAGACCATGCTTTGGGTGCTTGCTTCAAGCGATACAAGGCTTTGTTCAACCTGCAAACAAACTGAGGATGAACAGCATGAACATAACCTAGTGGCTGCTCCATATAGACCTCTTCTTGCAAATCACCATGCAAGAAAGGATTATTTACATCCATCTCCTATATGTGGGTGTCAAACCAAACTCAGCTAACTAAGGTGGCATACTAACTGAGCAAATAACTAGAGTACATAAAGATAGCTGTCATCCAGTTATTATTTATGGGCAGTGTACCAACCGCATCTACAGCTAACAGGTTAGTGACATAAATGGACAACGGTCACCCTGGCATATCATGAGTGGAGCTCAATATCTCAAAACTCCCCCTCGAGCTCAATCCCAATTCCTACACACCAAGTAGGTCTTTGAACTTGTGCCCAATGCCTTTGTGAATATGTCAACTACCTCATTCTCTATGCTGACATAAACTAGATCAATAAAACCTGCTAGAACCTTCTCTTGCACATAGTGATAATGCACCTCAATGTGCTTTGTTCTAGCATGATAGACTGGGTTATTTGCCAAGTCTATACTACTCCTATTGTCACAATAAATGACAACTGGCCCATTTGTAGATTGATGCATATCATAAAGTAGCTTATGCAACCAAGCTACATCACATGCAGCCATTGTTGCACCCCTGTACTCAACCTATTTGCTCGACAAGGAAATTGTAGGCTGTTTCTTGCTACTCCAAGTGACTGCAGCACTCCCGAAAGAGAACACATATCCACTGGTAGATCGTCTATTAGAAGTACTACTAGCCCAATCAGCATCAGTGTATCCATGCAATTGTATCTGAACCCCAATCTCATAAAATAGTCCATATTGCAATGTGGACTTCATATACCTCAGTATGCATCTAGCCATATCCAAATGCAGTTTCCTTGGAGCCTGCATAAACTGACTTACCAACCCAACAGCATAGCTCAAATTTGGCTTGAAAATAGTCATATAAATCAAACTTCCTACTATGCATCTGTACGTAGTAGGGTCTTCCAGAAGCTCACCTGCATCTGTGCTCAACTTCAAATTCTACTCTAAAGGAACTAAAATAGGCTTACAGCATGTCATCCCATATTTGGATAGCATGTCCAATCCATACTGCCTCTTCAAGAGCCGTATTCCACTTGTGGATCTAATCACCTCAATGCCCAAGAAGTCACGCAGCTCTCCCAAATCCTTCATCTCAAACTTCTACTTCAATAGCATTTTCACATGAAGGATATCTTCATCACTATCACCTATGATGATCAAATCATCAGCATATATGACAAGCAGTATAATGCCTTTCTCTGTTTTTCTCACATAAAGTGAGAAATCTGCCTTGGAAATCTGAAAGCCAATAGTGACAAGATATTGTCCTATCTTGTCAGACCATGCTCTGGGTGTTTGCTTCAAGCCATACAAGGCTTTCTTCAACCTACAAACAAACTCAGGATGAATAGCATGAACATAACCTAGTGGTTGCTCCATATAGACCTCTTCTTGCAAATCACCATGCAAGAAAACATTCTTTAAATCCATCTGATGTAAAGACCATCCCTTTGATGAGCCATAGTAATGACTACTCTTACGGTTGCCATCCTTGCAACTGGACTAAATGTTTCTTTATAATCAATGCCATATGTCTATGCATACCCCTTGACAACTAATCTTCCCTTGTATCTATTCATAGAACCAAATGCATTGTGCTTCACCTTATAAACCCACTTGCAGCCAATTACATTCTTATCTTTAGGCAAAGGCACCAATTCCCATGTAGCATTTGCTTCCAAGGATCCATTTCTTCATCCATGGCTTTCTCCCATTTTTCTTTTCCCATGGCTTGCTCAAAACAAGTTGGTTTTGGTCCATGTATCACTTTGACCATATAGGCATAGTGAATGGTTGTAAATCCATCATATTTCAGCCTATCCACAGGATACCTAGCTTTGGTTTTAAAAGCTTTGAAATGCCCGAACACTTCACTTTTCTTTTTCCTAAAATATACCCAAACTTTTCTTTTGTAGTCATCAATAAAAGTGACAAAATAATGATAGCCTCCGATAGATGCAGCTTTAGTAGTCCACACATCAGAGTGGATTAATTCCAATGGCCTCTTACTCTCTTGAACATGTCTAGGAAATGGTTTCCTTGCCTGTTTTCCAAATTGACAAGCTTTACATACCTTATGCATTTTTGCAGCCTTGAACTTAGGCAATCCTGCAACAATATTTTGGGCCTGCATTAATTTAAGTCATTGTACATTAATATGACCAATGCGTTTATGATAGATATCAATATCTGCAACTACACTGGTGCCATGTGCAAACATTGCTGCACTCAATTCAAGCATGTCCACATCCAACGTAGACATCCTGCCCTTCTTCTTTCATTTTGCTATCAAGCGACCTTTATTTTTCATATCCTCAACAAAGCATCCATGAGGATTAAATCTGACTTGCAAGCCTCGCTCAACCATTTGACCAATAGAAACCAGGTTCTTGGTGATATTCGGGACATGAAATACATCAGACAGGTATTTCTTTTTTCTATCCTTCATAGACAAAGGAATTTTACCAATCTACACAATAGGATGTGCAGTATCATAACCAGTCTCCACAAATCCTGGTCTTTCCATTTTCCTTGCATCTTGCATCTATTCTGCATGACCTATCATGTGGTTTGATGCACCTAAGTCAACATACCACACATCATTGCTTTCTTCTGCACTTGTCACAGAATTAGTCATGTGTTGCACCATAAATAGATGCTCATTTCTGTCATCACCCTGTCTACTTGAGGATGCATAATTGCCTTGTTGCAATTTTCCAGTCATGATGTCATTCTGCTTTTTATAGCAGTCTTTAACCATATGACCCAATTTAGCATAGTAGTAGCATTCAACATTGCTGTTTGTATTTTGGCCTCTCTGCCATCCACCACGACCTCTTTGGCTCCCCCTGCCTCTAAAGTTACCACGTCCTCCTCCATAGGACTGGTTTTCTTGAATTTGCTGCATATTCTGATTTCTACCACAGCCTCCAAATTGGCCTACTCTACCTCTGCCTCTACCTCTTCTAGCATTTGAGTACAAGACAACTTCTTTTGAAGTTCCTCCTAAAGAAGATGAACCACCATTTCTCTGCTCTTCAAAAATTAGAAGAGTAATCAACTCCTCAAAATCAGGAATATTCTCACGGATGGCAATGGATGTACAGAATTGTGCATAATCCTTTCCTAGACCACCATTCAAGGTCACAGAAACTAGATCATCATCTTCCACTGGCGACCCGATAGAAGCAAGTGCATCTGCAATCTTCTTCACCTTCATGTGATAGTCATTGATGCTCATATTTTCTCTCTGCACATTATGCAACTCCTGCTTGAGCTGCTGCATTTTCTTGGCTTGCGTATTTGTGCTTGTTGGCTCTTTCCTACTGCTTTCGTAGGAAGAGCTGGGTATTCTATGTTGCAGGGTTCCGAGGCTTTTTGTTACCTACAGATATATTGGGATTGTCGTTGTAGTATATGTGTAGCTTAGGACCTCGAGTCATGTTCCGGTGAGAGACGTAGGCTTAAGTGTGGTAAGCAAACAAAGTGCAAGCATGTGTAAAAGGCATGTAAACCATCGTTGTTGGGGTAATGAAGGCTTTCGCCTTCATTGGGGGTTGTAGGCTTTAGGAGGAATTTACGAGTTCAGAAGGAGGTTCCAAGGTTTAGAAGGAGTCCAGGGTTAGAAAGAGTTCAAGGGTTTAGGAGAAGTTCCAGGGTTCAGAAGGAGTTCCAGGGTTTGGAAAGAGTTCCAGGGTTTAGAAGGAGGTTCCAAGGTTTAGAAGGAGTCCAGGGTTAGAAGGAGGATCCAAGGTTCAGAGTAGACTACATGGTGGAGAACTCGTCTCCCTCGTAAATCATGGAGTTTAAGGGTTTAGGAAAGCATAGGAGTGGGAGAGGAAGAAGGTGTAAGAGCATGGGTGAAGGAAGAGAGAGAGGAGGAAGGAGGAGAAGGGAAGAGGAGGAGGGAGGGGGAGGAGAGAGGAGGAGGAGGAGGAGGGAGGAGGAGGAGGAGGAGGAGGAGGGAGGAGGAGGAGGAGGAGGAAGGAGAAGGAGGGAGGAGGAGAGGGAGAGGGTGGGTTGCAGGGTTGGAAGAGAGGGGAGAAGGGTTGCAAGGTTAGGACATGCTTTTGGACGTGCAGTGCAAGGAAGCATGGACACTTGAGACAAATGCTTGGAATACCAATGTAGACTCAACACAATGCCCCAAGAGTGTGGGCTTCATTCCATTATGGGGTATTTATACAAGTTGGAGAGCTTCTCTCTCTGCATGTAACACAAAGTCGTATCACAAAGTTGTAACACAAAGTTGTATCACAAAGTTGTAACACAAAGTTGTGTCACAAAGTCGTAAGACATTCTCTCTCTTCATGTAGAAGTTGTAACACAAAGTTGTTACACAAAGTTGTAACACAAAGTTGTGTCACAAAGTCATAACACATTCTCTCTCTTCATGTAGAAGTTGTAACACAAAGTTGTTACACAAAGTTGTTACACAAAGTTGTAACACAAAGTTGTGTCACAAAGTCGTAACACATTCTCTCTCTTCATGTAGACAAACTCGTAACACAAAGTTATTACACAAAGTCGTAACACAAAGTTGTGTCACAAAGTTGTAACACAAAGTTGTATCACAAAGTTGTTACACCTTCTCTTTCTTCATAAGTTCATGTTGGCACAGAGTCAACATACTCCCGGATCCATTTTATTACCCATCCTCGGGTTATGGCTTATTGCGATCACGTACCTGGGTTGCCATGTTTTTAGTCCAGTGGCTGTGGAACTTGTGTCGTGCCAATCGATCCTACTGTAGAGCCTTAGCACCATACAATTTTTGCGCAGTTTCCAGGTAGCCTGTATCTACCATTTGCTCGAACAGAGATATGTGGCGTGCCTCCAAGAAGATCACTCTTTAATATAATCGGCTTGTAATCTGAGCATCAATCCGTTCATTGGGATTAAAGCTGAGTGGAGGCAAATGGGAATCAAGGTAACATGGGACCTCCAGAATTAAGGCTAATGTTTTGCAGAATATGGCACTTTGGCGAAGGAAGCGATCAATGTTGCCGCGCATTGTTTGTTCATGCTGCTGAAGTGCTCGGATCATGGTACCTTGGATATTCCATTCTACACCAGAGTAGGGTTCGATCATTGGCCAATTAATGACTCGATCTTCAGCCAAAGTGTGTATGTTGGCTTCCCATTTTTTACGTCGTGGAACTGCATAGAACTTGGGATGGGTTCTGAGACATGGAGGTGCCCGTAAGTACTCCTTTAAGAAGATTACATCAAAGAGCTTGGGACAGCGCCAATCAGGTTGTGGATCCAATTTGCTAATCCAACCTTCACTTATTTGATGCTGACGAAGATTGGTAGGAAAGTTACCCAGGGTCCATCCACCGCGAGTTTTCATATCAGGATATTTGCTCCAAAATTCCTTGATGGGGTTACTGGGAAGTGGTATCTCATCAAAATCATACCCATCATTGGAACTTGGCATGGGTGTACGAATTGGATTATCCGGATCCTGATATTCAAAATCAAATACTGCATCATTTTCTGCTTATGGAAGCACCAGAAGTGTCGGAGGTGATGACGGGGTCGGGAGAGAATCAGGGGACATGGGGGAGAAATATGGCTCAGTGATAGTGGTGGAAGGGGGAGCAGAGGGGAGGGGGGGAAGAAATGGGCAAATGGTTTGAGCAGCTTGGTAATCCTCAAGGGTAGGATTAGCAAGGGAGGGGAAAAAGCTAGGTGTGAGGGGCTCATAAGTTTGTGACTGTTGGGTAAGTTGAAAATGGTGAGAGGCATGAGCAAAGAGACGATGGAGGGAATAGATGTTAGGATGGAGCTGAGGGAAGGTTAAGAGGGTGGTAGCAGCAAGGGGAAGTGAGGTTAGGATGTTGGTAGAAAGAGTGGTTAGATATGGGAAGTTGGATGTGAGATAGGCCTTGTCATCTTCCGACACTTCTTTTTGCTGGTGCGATGGGATGATCAGCTGCATGGGTTGGATGTTGGTTATGTCATGCCATGCAAATAATAGGGATGGCCTTTGTAGCAATGGCAACAAACCTGCAATAACCCTGAGGGGAGGACTACCCATGAGGCAGACATATGCAATGAAAGCATCCGTCCTGAGTGTTATAAATCCGGCATGTGTAGACAGGCAGAAGATATTCTTTTCATCTTCAGACAAGTCTTGGCAAATTATGCGCAGGGTTTTAATCCCGATTGATCATTTCCAGTTGATTGTTGGATGAGCAGATATGATCCGGAGTTGGAGTTGCTTCCATTGGATAAGCACGCGTGCGTTGAGGTGATCTTCCATTTGTAGAGCAGCCACAAGCTCTTCATACACCATGGTTGTGCATTGTAGTGGGCCGTCATTGGTGTTGTCTTCCAATGCCTCATTGTTGTGCACTAGCAATTGGAGTTCAAGCTTGGAGATGGCTATTTTTTGGGAGTGCATCTCATTCATCTTTTCTTTGTACTGATGGTAGATGGTTGTGTATGCCTCTTTAAGCTTTTTCATTTGCAAGGTGACCTTTGCCTGTTGAGGAATGTCTTCAGTGGTATTGGACCATTGGTCCAAGAACTGGGCTTGTGAAGTGCTGGCCTCTTGAACAGTAGCAAGTTGGTCTTTTAAGAGTCGGCATTCCCTTGTAAGCTCATCAATGCTAAAGGCACGTACTGCCAAAGATTGTTGCATGTCTTCAAGCTTGTCCTTGCAATCCTGAAGCTCTTCTTCTTTGTGAATGAGAGTGAGTCGAGCTTGTGCCACTACCTCTAGTGCCTTGACCTCTATGGCGATTGCCTGGAATTGGTCTTCGATTTCTGATGCTGTCTGCCTTTCCAATTCTCTTGCATATGCTTCCTTAGCCAAGCTAGTGAAGAGTTCTGACATTTGGATCATTTGGCTAGCTTGATGTTGGAGAATGACAGACGGTGATGAGGTCTGGCGATATTGCTGATACAACTGGTGCCCATGTAGCCATCCCGAGGATTCTGTAGTACTTGGGGGAGGTTGTTCCAATGGCATTTCAGTCCCTTGTGTAGAATAGTCATACTGTTGATCTGGCACTAGCTCTCCTTGGGGCTCATCGACTGGCATGGCGTCGATGGGCGGTTCGAGTGCTGATGTGGTCTCCAGCTCTGGTGCTGATCGTTCCTCAGGTTCGGGGGTGCCAACCTTGTCTCGAGCTCGGGTTGTGGTGCTGTTGATGGAGACTTAGTGGTTGCAGTTGTGCACCGAGCTGAAGCATTTCCTGGGGCAATTCCGCATTCCTGCTTTCCAGAATAGGTACTTCTGTTAAGGCATCTGTACTTATCAATGTGATAGCTGGAGCAGTTGATGACGGCTCCCATACTGGTGAGAAGGGTATGTCCAACTCCTCAATTGGCTTTGGAGACTGGGGCAGAGTCATTTCCCTTTCTTGTAGTTCTTTTTTGATGATTATAGCCAATAAGTGCAGAATTTTACATTTCTGGCCTGAAGAACCATCGAGTTTTTTGGTAAAGAAAATGACGAAGTGTTGGACCCAGTCTTGTTTGAGCTTCCTACTCAGCAAAACAAATGTGCGGGGTGGAAGGGAGCATTCCTTGCCGTTCTTTATTCCCAGGATGGTGGAGAGAAATTGTGCTGCTTCCTTGAGGCGAGGGTCAAGGATTGTGCGAAGCAAGATGCCATCTCTATGGATCAGGGTACCCTTGGTGAGGAGAGACTGTACTTCGATAAACTTTGCATCAGCAGACCGGTTAGGGTATTGGCCACCTTGTTTTGGCAGAGAGAAAGCCCTTTGAATGACTGTACTGTCGAGGATAATGTTCAGTGGGCTCTGCTGTACAGTGATTGTACCGTACTTGCCATCCATTGCATTGCTGGAGTAGTAAGAGTGGAGAAAGTCCTTGATGTAGGTGGTCATGATAGGACTGTCCTCCAAGGATTTCAGGCTCTCATGCAAATTGCCTAGACCCCGTTGCTCTAAGTAAGATGTTGCTTCCTGGGAAAGAGCATAAATCGATGTGGATGGCCAGACAAGTTCCAATGATTGGGCCTTGTTAACGGTTGTGTAGGCCGGCTGTGACTGGGGTGGCATTTGTTCTGCTTGGACATGCACTAAATCTTCTTCGGAGCTATCGCTTTGGACCACGAACGCCTGTGGTCTCCGTGGTTGAGAGGATGTAGATGGTTGCGAACTGTGGAGGGGGTCCCGTGGTTGAGGCGGTGGGCTCTTTCTGCACATCCTCTTTAGTGGCGGCATCTTTTCTGAACCTGCATCCATGTACATGTAGTGTACCATTGATCATTACATTGATTGGCATGCCTGTATGACCTTTCTGTGTGTGTGTGGGAGAGATCTTTTTTTTTTGGTTATACATTCTTTGAGAGTGTGGAATGAAAGTGTGGGGTACAATTATTCATGCAATCATCTATGTGTCTAAGCGAAAGCGTGTGAGTGCACGTGACCTAGTAGCTAAGCAGGAACTAACTATATGCTTTTTTTGCTGGGATTTTCATAGGGCAGCTAGAACTCATCATCACTTCTGAGCTCTAGGTAAAATCGATTGAGGCTACCTATATGTGCGAAGACGTACATATGCAAGTGAGTGCTCGTGATACAATCTAATCCTAACTAAGGAAGACTTGGTTTCCCAAATCTTCGTTTTTGTCAGGGATGGCTCGCGTGTTGATGTAGTAGCGCTTCAGTCGGCTCCCATTTATTGTTGTGATTTCGTTGATTGAAGAAGTTGTCAGCCTCAGCATCGAGCTCGATATCCCCATCATGCTCATGATGGCGTCCAGCCATGTTGGGGCGAGGAGGAGTTAAAGGAAGTTGTTGAATCTCAGGGGGGGAGTCAAGGTAGAGGATTGGCGGGGGCGGTTGTTGCAGTGGAGTTAGTTGTGGATGGGGCGAGCGTTGGAGTCGAAGTCGTTGGCCGGAACGTAACTGCATGCAGATGGTGCATGATTTGCCAAGGGTATCACTACCCCAAGTGCGGGTGTGGAGGTGGTGCTTGTTAGGAGAATTAGAGTGGTGTTAGTTTGTGTAGGGACTGTCGTGTTAATAATGTGCCTAAGATTGTCCTACGTGTGTAGGGAAATGTGCCGGTGCAGACGGATCGTTAATCGGAGGTCACGGCGTGAAAATATGAGTGAATTTGTGCAAAATGAGGCCCACACGGGGGCGCGAATGAACGTGTGCCAGGGATGCCGAAATGGTGTGCAATAGGCTGGAAAAATACCTCGTAACGTGGTGTTTTCGTGTGTGAAATCTGGGTTCAAACAGGGTTCAATTTGGGTCCTAAACGGATGAGTTTCAAGGGGTTAAAGGAGGGGTAAATTTGGCGTTTGGGGAGGTCCTAATGGTGGTGTGAATGGACTTTAAGTCCAACCGAGGGGTTGAAACCAAGTGGCTCTAGTTAGACTAACTAACCTAGATCCTCCCAATTACTGTAACTGGGAGGTTTAACTAACTGTAGTTAGTTACTAACTGAAGAGTTAGTCTAACCTAACTGAGGTTAATCTAACCGAACCTAGTCTAACTAACTGAGGGTAACTAAACTAACCTAACTTCAGTGTGAATTAATCTAACTGAGGTTAACTAACTAACCTAGGGTTAACGAACCTAACCTAACCTAGCCTAACTATGGTTAAATCTAACCCTAGAGTTAATTTTAGGTTAGGTTTATGTTTTTTTTTTTTTACTGTGGGGGGCTGCCCGACGGCGGCGCCCGGAGGGGGAGGGGGTTGTTGTTTTGGCGCAGGGGGGTTGACGCGGCGGGGGAGGGCGGGGGTGGCGCGTGGGGGGCGGCGGGGGAGTGCAAGGGGGTGCACGGGGGGCGAGGGAGTGGCGCGGGGGATGCGAGGGGGGGCGGCGGGGGGCGAAGGGTGGCGCGGGGGGTGAGGAGTGGCGTGCGGGGGGCGGCGGGGGAGGGTGAAGGGGGTGCGCGAGGGGCGAGGGAGTGGGTTTGGGGCAGGCGGGTGAGGGGGCGCCGTCGCTGGCGGCTCGACCACTGGTGGGGCGGGGGAGTGGGGCGGGGGTTGTGAGCGGGGGCGGGGCGGGGGGCGGCGCGGTGTGCGCCGCCGCGGGGGCGGGGGGCGCGGGCGGGGGGTGCGCGGGGCGGGGCAGGGGTGGCGCGGGCGGGGGTTGCGCGGGGCGGGGCGGGGGTGGCGCGGGGCGGGGCGGGGGTGGCGCGCGCGGGCGAGGGGCACGCGGGGGCGGCACCGTGCCGCGGGGCGGGGCAGGGGAGCGTGGGCTGGGGGGGTGCGCGGGGTGGGGTAGCGAGGGCTGGGGGGTGCACGGGGCGGCGGCGCTGCCCGCGGGGCGGGGCGGGGGTTTACAGAGGGGGGGGTAAGGGGGAGGGGGTAAGGGGGAGAGAGAAGGAGAGAGAGAGGGGGTGGGGGAGAGAACGAGGGGGAGAGGGGAGCGAGTGAGAGAGAGGGGGGGGGGGGAAGAGAACGAGGGGGAGGTGGAGGGGGAGGGGGGAGGGGGAGGGGGAGATGTAGGGGGAGGGGCGAGCGTAAGGGGGTGGGGGAGAGAGAGAGGAGCGAGTGAGAGAGAGAGGGGGTGGGGGAAGAGAACGAGGGGGAGGTGGAGGGGGAGGGGGGTGGGGGAGGGAGAGATGTAGGGGGAGGGGGAGGGGGGAGGTGGTGGTGGAGGGGGAGAGGGGGAGGGGGAGATGTAGGGGGAGGGGGAGGGGGGAGGTGGTGGTGGAGGGGGAGGGGGAGGGGGGGAGGTGGAGATGAAGGGGGAGGGGGAGAGGGGGAGGTGGTGGTGGAGGGGGAGGGGGAGGGGGGAGGTGGTGGTGGAGGGGGAGGGGGAGGGGGGGAGGTGGAGATGAAGGGGGAGGGGGAGAGGGGGAGGTGGTGGTGGAGGGGGAGGGGGAGGGGGGAGGTGGAGATGGAGGTGGATAGGAGAAAGGGGTGAGAGAATGAGGGGGAGAGAGGGGAGAGGGAGAGAGGGAGAGAGGGGGAGGGGGAGATGGTGGTGGAGGAGGGGGGAGGGGGAGAGGGGAGGTGGTGGTGGAGGGGGAGAGGGGAGGTGGAAAAAAAAAGGAAAAAACCTGAAAGACTGAAATTGAAAAGCAGGGAGAAGTGGTCACCTGAACGCTCTCCAAGTCTTTCTCGATGTAACGGGATTGTTGCAGAACAATGGATGGTGGGTGGAAGGCTAGGTCATCGCTGCGAGAAGGACTCGATGTCACTTACATGGCGAGGATAGGAGTAAGGGGGTGGTCGATGGAGAGGGAGGAGTGTCTTGCATGGGGCTCGGAATGAGGAAGAGAATGGAGGCAAAAAGTGAAAGATGAAGAATGAGGGGGGGTGGAGTAGGTTTTTATAGGTTTGGATTTTAGGTTTAGGGTTTAGGTTTAGGGTTTAACCCTAAACTCTTCCTGAGCCATAACTCTTTATGGAGAGCTCGGTTTGCCTTTCTGTAAAAAGGTAAAATGATCGAAATTGAAAGCTCTACGCATCCGTGTCCACTACCTAGCCTGATTGTATATCATGTGGCTTCTTTTTAAGAAATTAAGAAAATTTCTTAAGGTAGTAACCCAAAGTGGATGTTTGGGATTGATATGTTTGGCTAGAATTGGAAAAAATTTTACTCTCCTTGCCCTTGAGTGTTATGTTCGTGAAAGTTTGAAGTAGTGACTTGTTTTACACATACCTACGCATGTTTACTCGCTACTTGAGTCGCTAGTCTCCCCGGCAGCGGTGCCAAATGTTGGCTCTTTCCTACTGCTTTCGTAGGAAGAGCTGGGTATTCTATGTTGCAGGGTTCCGAGGCTTTTTGTCACCTACAGATATATTGGGATTGTCGTTGTAGTATATGTGTAGCTTAGGACCTCGAGTCGTGTTCCGGTGAGAGACGTAGGCTTAAGTGTGGTAAGCAAACAAAGTGCAAGCATGTGTAAAAGGCATGTAAACCATCATTGTTGGGGTAATGAAGGCTTTCGCCTTCATTGGGGGTTGTAGGGTTTAGGAGGAATTTACGAGTTCAGAAGGAGGTTCCAGGGTTTAGAAGGAGTCCAGGGTTAGAAAGAGTTCAAGGGTTTAGGAGAAGTTCCAGGGTTCAGAAGGAGTTCCAGGGTTTAGAAAGAGTTCCAGGGTTTAGAAGGAGGTTCCAAGGTTTAGAAGGAGTCCAGGGTTAGAAGGAGGATCCAAGGTTCAGAGTAGAGTACATGGTGGAGAACTCGTCTCCCTCGTAAATCATGGAGTTTAAGGGTTTAGGAAAGCATAGGAGTGGGAGAGGAAGAAGGTGTAAGAGCATGGGTGAAGGAAGAGAGAGAGGAGGAAGCAGGAGGAGGGAAGAGGAGCAGGGAGGGGGAGGAGAGAGGAGGAGGAGGAGGAGGGAGGAGGAGGAGGAGGAGGAGGAGGGAGGAGGAGGAGAAGGAGGAAGGAGAAGGAGGGAGGAGGAGAGGGAGAGGGTGGGTTGCAGGGTTGGAAGAGAGGGGAGAAGGGTTGCAAGGTTAGGACATGCTTTTGGACGTGCAGTGCAAGGAAGCATGGACACTTGAGACAAATGCTTGGAATACCAATGTAGACTCAACACAATGCCCCAAGAGTGTGGGCTTCATTCCATTATGGGGTATTTATACAAGTTGGAGAGCTTCTCTCTCTGCATGTAACACAAAGTCGTATCACAAAGTTGTAACACAAAGTTGTATCACAAAGTTGTAACACAAAGTTGTGTCACAAAGTCGTAACACATTCTCTCTCTTCATGTAGAAGTTGTAACACAAAGTTGTTACACAAAGTTGTTACACAAAGTTGTTACACAAAGTTGTAACACAAAGTTGTGTCACAAAGTCGTAACACATTCTCTCTCTTCATGTAGAAGTTGTAACACAAAGTTGTTACACAAAGTTGTTACACAAATTGTAACACAAAGTTGTGTCACAAAGTCGTAACACATTCTCTCTCTTCATGTAGACAAACTCGTAACACAAAGTTGTTACACAAAGTCGTAACACAAAGTTGTGTCACAAAGTTGTAACACAAAGTTGTATCACAAAGTTGTTACACCTTCTCTTTCTTCATAAGTTCATGTTGGCACAGAGTCAACAGTGCTATACATTTTTGTCAAAGTATCCCATGCCTCCTTCGACATGCTTGCATCCTGAATATGCACAATCATAGAATCTGAAATACTGATAGACAGCCAGTACATAACTTTTTTGTCTCTCTCATGCTAGCCTTTAAATGCCTACAACTCCTATTGATTGGGAACATTAGGAATAATTGGTTCTTGTTCAACTCTAGTAATGAACTCCCAATAGCCTTTTCCCTTGAGGAAATTCGGCATTCTAAACTTCCATGCTTGGAAGTTATTCTTGTCAAGATTTTCGGTGAGAATCTGTGAAAGAGCATCAGACACCATTACAGAACACTGCAAAATATTATCAGTGCAAAAAAACACAACTTCTGCCTCATAAGGGAAAATCTACAAAAGTAACAAAAGTGGTATTTGACCACACAATCACTTCTTAGTGACGATTATGCATTAATAGCAATAAGAATGATTATGTCACTCCCAATATCTCTGTGCACGGGCATATGATGTAATTTCTACAACTTTTCACCTATCAATAGAACACTGGTCGCATAGCCAGAAATAGGGCACTTTTCTGAGTGCTTGCAAAAAACTTCCACCACCAAAACGGGCCCAAAAATGACCTTGAATCAAAAAAATAATTTCACCAAGGGCTTTGCCTTCTCCCATAGCATGTACTTCCCTCTTGCCACACTAGGAAGGACATCCCAATCTGAGACAGCAGTGCACTCTTGCACTTTCGGGCTATGCTAGATGTAAAGATTTTCTCCCAAACTCGAAAAAAAAGGAAAGCAACACTGATCCTCTTACTAGGACACCGCGAACTTGGTTTGCTTTCTTGAGCTCCTTACCACAAACCGAGCTCTGATACCATGTGAAGAGAGTGGGAGAGAAGGAAGGAATCTCACTTGTAGCTTTCTCACATACACAATGGGGGAATATACACAAAGGTGGAGGCTAAAAATAGTTTTTCTCTTCTTAATTGTGAAAGCCAAAAGAACTCTAAGTACAAAAGAATAGGTGAACCCTATATGTGGGTCTCAAACCAAACTCAGCTATCTAAGGTGGCATACTAACTGAGACACTAACTAGAGTACGTAAAGATAGCTATCACCTATCTATTATTCATGGGCGGTGTACCAACCGCATCTGCAGCTAACAAGTCGGTGACATAAATGCACAATGGTCACCCTGGCATATCACGAGTGGAGCTTGATATCTCAACACTTCTTCCATGTACATGTTTCCTTCCTCTTGGAGTTTTGGCAACACTGGGTCTTTCGGGAACATTTTTTTCATTAGATCCAGAGCTTCCGATTGATCTTTTCGGCACCTTTAAGTGATTTTTCCCCTCGGGGCCCATCAGGTGTGTTGGATGAAAAGTATCTAACCTTCTACTTGCCTTGAGTTGATGCTTGAATGCCTCTTCCATAGAGCACCTACAGAGTCTACAACAACTTATGACATGTTAAGCACGCAGCCATACACACAATCATCTTTCGATTGACTAGTATTTGATCCAGGAGCACTTTACTTTTTGCATATTTCCTTCCTCTTCCCTTCGGCCAATTTTTTGGGTTTTGTTCCCAAAGGCAAAGGATTGCCCACAGATTAAGAGGGGGAAATGCACATCTTGTACATGACCACATAAGTTGTACTCATTGTACATGCTTCTTCTACGTAGTCAGTATGCTCACATATGCACATACTACTCTGATTTCTTTTCTATTTTCTTTTTAGTTTTGGATGCTATCATATGCACCAAATGAAATCCACAAATAAGTCTTGTACTTAGCCAGTGCAATTTAAGAGGGGGTGTTAAAGATAGTGTAAATTGCACCATCTACACAGGGCATAGGGGAAAACACTAACCCTAACCCTAACCCTAAGGGTTTCACATGTATATTTTTCATGTTCAATACACTTAGTGTAAAGGTAGCTATATCGTGTGCACTCCTCTCTCTCTCCCTCTCTCACTTTCACTATCAAAGGTGATGCAGGGGAAGCTCTAAATTTGTTTCTTTAACACACTATCTTATCATCGTTACCTTAATGCTACGGTCAAATCCCTTCTACATATGTAAAAAATGGGTCCTAGAATGGCCAAAGTTGGCAAACAATAGTTTATTGACCTGTAATTTACATGAAAATGTGATATAAATTTTGTGTGATGATATAAAAAAAGGTGTTGGTACATACTAAAACCACATCGACAGAGATGGGGACTGACACTGGATGTAGAGGTTCTCCAAATCTAGCTCCATCCCAAGGTACCATCGACATGACACCACCCTTGCATGGATTTGACGCTGACTTCTTCGATAAAGATGTCTGGCAAGGTGACCCTGCTCACTTCCCTCTACTGAAGGATATGTTCTCCTCGCCAAGTTTAGAGCGTGAATTGTCAAATGCTATCATTGTGATTTCTTACTCTCCAACCATTGGAAGTGGAAACTCCAAGCCAGCACTAAGGACATTGTCCGCGGGCGTTGTCCAATAGTTCAGAGGCAAGCTTTTCACCCCCCCTTTCATGTGTTGTTCTGCTAGCTCTGCCAACAAAGGAGAACATGAAGGAGCAAGAGAGAATCACAACTCCCTCAAACTATGAAGCTCACACAATGGAGATGACTGGGGATCCTTAGATGAATCAGGAGGAGACGCTAAATGAAGGTCAAGCAATGTTGATGCCGACGCCTTGAGGGGTGGGCTACTTTTGAGCTAGAAGAAAGAGGATTTATAGGAACCCACCAAGAGCTCCTCTCTTTGATTCACGGATGGGTATAGTGCAGCCAGAGACGCTGGAGGCAGGACTCCCATTCCCAATTCTCAACCCAATGACTGTGCAAATAGCGCCCTAAGGCAACATCAAACATAAGCGGAGGGAATAGGACACCAGGCTACAAAGGCTAAGCTGAAAGTCTTGCATCAGAAGACCCATGATAACATCAACTAGAGAATCACCAGCCTGAAGTTGAGGAGAAGCCATCTCCTAAAGTGGTTGTTTTTCTTGATGAGGATAGGCTTGACAAATCTATAGATTGGCTTTAATCCCATGCTCTAATAGGATATCCTCATGGTCCTAGACCTCTAGCTGCCTTTCTAGAGGAATGTCTTAGAAACAGCTAGATAAGAAAAGAACTTATGGTCACCAGTGTTAGATTCTTAAGAAAAGAATTCTTCTTTTTCCTTTTTGAAACAGAAAATGGAAGGCTCTTCACCATGCTCTCTGGACCAATAAGGCATCAAGCTCTCTATCTAGACTTCCCTTACAAGCCTAGATCCACCTTTGTCCCTATTTGGGTAGAGCTCCCTGACCTTCTCTTCTCTTTGGTGAATCTAGATCCTAACCTATGCAGATGCCTAGGACAAGTTATAGATGTAGAAAAGGAGCAATGCATTAATCCTAGAGGTTACCCCTAGGTGTGTGTTAGGTTGGATGTTGCTGAGGAGATTCTAGAGACTCTGGTGATAGTCAACAAAAATGGGAGTGTCTATATGGAGCAGCCTCTGGTGTACAAGAACCTTCGTAACTCATTTTTTATGTGTGGGTTATCATCTCACATAGTTAAAATTTTCCCTCTAAAGAGGAATGGTCCCAAACAATAGGCTCTTATTGACCAGGAAATAGAGAAGTGGATACACGATGCACAAATGGAAGAAGCTAAAATCAAACCTGGCTGGTCCAGCTGGTCCAGAGAGTTTGAGGAGGATGTAAATCAAGTAGATGCCAGCATGAATGAATCAGATGTGGCCCAAAGAATCAGAAGAAGAACTCCCTTTGGCACAAAAAAAGAATAAGACTACTGAAGCCCCTGCCAAGAAACCTCAAGCCACTACTCTGAACAAGAGAAGGATTTCCCAAGTCAAGGGTCAGAGCGCCCCACCCAAAAGCTAAAAAGGGGAAGAGTAAGTATAGTAAATAAACCATTTACTTTTCTCACTCAATGTATGTGGATTAATTGATGCTTGGAGGAGTCAGGAACTAGCCAAGTGACTGAGGGATAGCTCTTTGTCCCCTACTTTTCTTGTGTTACAAGAGGTTAAAGTTATTAATGACACTCTGCAAAATAGACTAAAAAATATTGACAATAGAAAAATATGGTACTTTACAAATCATGAGGAAGGTAGTGGAGGCATTGCAATTGGGATACTTTCACACTACAAGGATTGTGTCGTCAAGTGCATGCAAGACTTAAATCATAGATGGATTGCTTTAGAATGCAAAATGAAAAGGTTTTCTTTCACAGTTGTATCAGTATATGGCCCAACAGGATCCATGGAAAGAAGAGCCACATGGGATTCAATGTTGAATTTGGGAAGTGACTGTGTTATTATGGGGGATTTCAATATGGTGGAGAATTCTAAAGATAGATAGATGCAGAAGGGATCAATAATTAGGGGTCCTAAACAACAAATATGGGAAGATATCAAGGAAAATCTTCCAAGTTGTGGACATTGGGACTCCCATCATTTACACATGGAGCAACAGTCAGGTAGACAATATGAGGAGAGAAGCTAGGCTAGATAGAGTTTATACTACCCAATCTCTGATTGACCAGGCTCTAGAAGTCAAGCAATCAACTTTTCCTCTCTCACCTTATCAGACCACAAGCCTGTGTTAGCTTGTATTGACTTATAGAGTGGGAAGAAAGGAAATTCATGGCTTAAAGCTGACCCTTCCTTGTTCAAGATGTAGACAGTCCAAAAATAGATTATAGAAAAATGGAAAATTTCTTTTGCAGTAGCAGATTCATTTTCACAGGCCTGGAAGAATGTTGTAGAGAGTGTCCAGAAAATTTTAAAGGAAGCTAGAAAAAATAGAGCTGCTATCAGAGCAAGGAGAATGGACAAACTTAAGAAGGAGATTGAAGTACTAGAACAAAGAGCAAGGACTAATGATCTCAATGCTCAACACCAATTACTAGTCAAAAGAAAAGAAATTAGGATACAGGAGTAGATCAAGATACAAAATGCCAAGATCTACTTCAGAGATTGGTGGGTTGGCAAGATAGATAGACCAACCAAGGAGAAATTCAAGAGGATTAGAAAAAAGAGACACTAAGAGAAAATTCCTTTGTTGTAGAAGGAAGATGGTGAAGTGTCTAAAATAGAAGCAAAAAATGTAGACATCATTGTCAGTCACTTCAAAAATCTTTTGAGTACAGTGGACATAACAAATAACAAGGTCCTAGAGGCTAGAGATAGGTGTTAATCAACCAAACAAACCATAGTGTCTAACTTAGATAGAAACCATTTGGAAATTGATCTCTCCCTTTAGGAACTTAAAGAGGCTGCATTGGCAATGGCTGATGGCAAAACACTTGGAGAAGATGGACTACTTGTACAATTCTACAAGTTCTTTTGGGACACTATTGGACACTCCTAATTGGATATTTAGAGAGAGAGTGCTAAACATGGCTTTCTTCCAGATCACTTAAATGGAGGGGTAATTAAGCTTATACCAAAAGAAGGGGATAGGTCAGTCCTAAAAAATTGGAGACCTGTCACTATGTTAAATTGTCCATACAAGATCTATGCTATGAGATTGAGATGCAAAATGCACGTGGATTCTAGAGGAATAGAAAGGTTTCATAAAGAACATACATCTTTTGGAAGCAATCATCAACTTATGGGAAGGCTGCACTCATGCTAAAGAAAGCAAACAAGAGATCTGTCTAATTAAAATAGACTTTGATAAGGCATATGACAAACTTAATAGGGAACTTTTTGCTACAGTCCCTTAACAATTTGGGAGTGGGAACCAAATTCACCTCTTATGTAGATCTTCTACCCTCTAATGCCTCTACAAAGGTGTGTGTGAATGGAGAAATGTCCCAAAGCTTCATGCTAAAAAGATCCATAAGACAAGGATGCACATTGGCACCTCTCTTATTTGCTATCACTGCAGATACTTTAGGTGGCATTAGGTGAAATCAATGGTGTAGAGCTCCCTTCAGGGAAGTAGCTTGTAAACTAGCAATTTGCAGATGATACTACTTTGACCATTAGAAACACAAATGTAGACATACAAAGAGCTATGGACTGTATGGATATCTTTTGTACTGCATTTGGATCCAAAATAAATCACTCAGAAACAGGTTATGCATTGTTAATAGGAGACACCCAAAACCTTCTAGATCAAATGGGTTGTAAGAGAATTCCTCATGGGCAGATATTCAAACAGTTGGGTATCCCTATGGGTTTCAATGTTAAGAGGAAAGACAGATGGGATTGGTTCCTAGAAAGGTTCAAAAAACAAATAGACAGACTCAGGGGATTGTAGGAAAACTTGGCAGGAAGAAGGGTAGTACTAAATTACTGCATATACCCATTACTATCTTTTATCTCTCATGTTGGTGTCCTTCCAGAACAGGCTAAGCAAATTTTACAAGAATCTGCAGATCCTTCTTATGGGGGGGGAGTGACACTAGAAGAAGAATAGCCAAGGTCAAGTGGGCTTTCTACACCAGACCAAGAAAATAAGGAGGCCTGGGTGTTATAAATATACAGCTATAGCAGCTTACAAATTAGCTACTACTTGGATAATAAAATCCATCACTACTCCTGAAAGTGATTGGGATAACCTCTTCCTCGGAAACTTCAAGTATGTTATGCCTCATAGAGCTCTTAGATGGAAGGACTATCCCCTTCTATCTGTAAGAAAACAATACAGCATTTGTGCTCAACAGATAATAGGATCTTGTATGCAAGAGAGAAAAGCAGATAGTATGGAGAATCAAAAATTTGATTACTATAAAACTGATACAATAGATGGCGCTACCTCCCAGCCGTGCAATCTTGTGTGAGAAGCTTCGACGGTGTGCTAGAAAGAGTAGAGGATGGAGGCTAGATGCTAAGGAATCAGGGTTGCTATAGCTAATGATGAATATGGGCTTCACGGGCTTTCTCTTATATAGCCACTAGTCATAGTCGGTTAGACCCAATTGGGAGACCGACCCAGTCATCCCAAAATGGCCGACTGCCACCAACCACACATTAGAACCGTGGCGTAGAATAGAGCAACTAACCTATAGTCTCCATTCATCCGAGATCATCTGGGGCTCCAAACAAGCCCCACAACCCGAGAGTGGGCTGCCCCAGGAAATGCTCCATCTACCCTTAGTGTGGTCAGTCATGGGATGCCTTCTCGCACTTGCATGTAGCCTAGTTAGCAATGTGCCAACTCTATCTGAAGCCGTCCAGCCATCAGGCCACACATGGCCCCCATCTGGTGTCTAAACCAGGACCTACCGGATAATCGAGCTACTCAAATGCCTTCTCCTCATATGGGGGGCTTACAAGTAGAGTTAGCTGGTTCCCGCGTAGTTACACGAGAGTGGAGCATTGATATCTAACACCCACCCTCAATGTCCACCTGTAAGTGAACTTACTTTTTCGGCCCAATGCCAAGTCGATGAAGATGCCTCTCCAGAAAGTCTCTTCCAAGAGCCTTCATGAAGATGTCTGCAGCATTCTCTGTAGTCAGACAGTACACCAAGTTGACCTCTCCATCCATGATGAGCTCGTGTATAAAGTGATACTAAATCTCAATGTGTTTTGTGCGAGCGTGGTACACCGGGTTTTTGGAAATTGCCATGCAACTCTGATTGTCACATGATAACTGTGTAGGCTTGTTCTGCACTCTGCACCCATGTCCCCTAAAATCCTCCTCAATGACACTGCCTCCCAAGAAGCAAAACATGTTGATTTGTACTCAGCCTCAGTAGAAGAAAGAGCAACTGTGGGTTGCTTCTTGCTGACCCATGACACAGCTCCAGATCCAAGTGAGAAATAGTAACCTATCACTGATCTCCTGCTGTCCACGTCTCCTGCCCAATCCGAGTCATAGAATCCAGTCAAGATGTTGCCCTTGGTATAGGTGATGCCATAATCAAGTGTGCCTTTGATGTATTTCAACACCCGCATCCCTACCCTCCAATGGTTCTCTCGGGGCATATTGGGAAACCTGCTTAGTACACTAGTCGTAAAACTGATGTCCGGCCGTGTGTTGCACAAGTAAATCAAACTGCCCACAAGCCTTCTGTACTTCGCTTCGTCCACCAGTGGTGATGAATCCTCGTTTGAGAGCTTCACGTCAACCTCCATAGGGGTGCCAATTGTCTTGCACTTAGCCATGCAAAATGCCTTCAGTATCTCTCCAGCATACTTTAGCTATGAGATGATCTGTTTTGGCTCTTACCAAACTTCAATCCCCAAATAGAAATGCATCACTGTCATTTCAAACTCTCTTCCTAGCAATTGCTTTGTCTGCAAGATCTTTTCTTCATGGTTCCCTGTTATGACAAGGTCGTCCACATAAAGGACCATGATCATATGCCTGCCTCCTTCTCTGTAGATATACAAATTTGCATCAGATGGGCTCCTCCTAAACCCATTTTGTAGAAAATAGGCATCAATCCGATGGTACCATGCTCATGGGGCTTGTTTCAGCCCGTAAAGTGCCTTCTTCAGTTTACAGACTTTACCTTCTAAACCGGGGATCACAAAACCTGGTGGTTCTTCCACATATACCTCCTCCTTGAGATCTCAATTCAGAAAGGCAGATTTTACATCCATCTGAAACACGAGCCAACTTTCCTGTGCTGCTAAAGCCAAAACACTGTGAATTGTGGTTAGTCGAGCTATGGGAGCAAAAGTATCCTAATAATCAAAACCATGTACCTGTGCGAATCCTTTTGCCATGAGCCGAGCCTTGTACTTATCCAACATGCCGTCGGACTTGTACTTGGTCTTGTACACCCAGTTGGTGCCGATTACCTTGCATTTTGGTGGTCGATCCACAAGGTCCCAAGTGTTGTTCTTCATTATGGAGCCATTCTCTGACTGCATAGCCTCCATCCACCTATCATCACCCTGTGCCTCGTCAAGACACTTGAATTCTTTAGCACGGATCACCTCTGTCATCAAAGCGTGGTTGACCAAGTGTTCCTGCACCCTTCTTTGCTCCTCTAATCTCTTGGACCGATGGTGTTTGGATGGTTCCTCCTCAATGGCTGGAGGTTCTGTGCTATTCAAAAGCCACTTTACCTACTTTAGGAATAGCCATTGCCATTGTTCTTCTTTATCTTGAATCCTCCCAAGCACCATTGGGGGAGTTTGGTCTACTGTTGGTGGCTGCACTGGATGGATATCCTGGTCCTGGTTGTCTGGGAAGGAAGCATTGTCCTCCAATTGATGCAGCTATTCTGAGAAGACCACATCACAACTACCTATTACCTTCTTGGTAATAGGATTATAGAGACGGCAACCCTTTGCCTCTTCACTGTAGCCCAAGAAAATACACTTCCAGTACTTCGGTTCCCATTTGGTCCTATTAGCATAAGGGACATGCACAAAACAGTCACATCCAAAAACTCTGAAATGTGTAGCTGAAGGTTTCTTACTAGAAAAGGCTTGCAGTGGAGTCATCCCATTCACAGCCTTCATGTCGATTCATAATGTAAACTGCCATGTTACATGCTTTAGCCCAAAAAGACTTTGGCAAATCTTTCCCTTTCATCATACTCCTACCCATTTTGCAAATGACGCGCATCTTGCACTCTGCTACTCCATTTTGTTGTGATCTGTGTGGCGAAGGTTTCTGCCTCTTGATCCCATGAATTTTGCAGTAACTTTCAAACTCACTTGATGTGAACTCTACACATCTGTCTGATCTCAACTTCTCCACCTTCCTCCCCGTTTCTTTCTCCACCATTACATGCCATTCTTTGAACTTACTAAAAGCCTCATCTTTAGTCTTCAGGAAGTATATCCATATCCTTCTATTGTAGTTGTCGATCAGCATCATGAAGTCATAGGAACCACCCAAAGCTCTGTCTCCATCTTTCCACATAGGTCTATGTGAACGAGCTCTAGAGGAGCCTTTGCCTTACTGGCCTCTTTAGGAAAGGGCTGCTGATGTTGCTTGCCCATCATGCAAGCTTCACATACATTGGGCAGATCTGTAATTTCTGGTAGGTCTGCAATCATTCCACTTTTATGCATCTCCTTTAAAGAACTAAGGTTTAGATGACCAAACCTCTCATGCCACAGCTTAGTGTTGCTCACATCGGCTCGAGCACTGAAAGCTGAGAGTTTGTAGATGTTGTGCCATGTACCTTTACCAATGACCTTCCCTTGAAGATCCAAAATTTGTGCACCATTTTTATCGAAGTGAACTTTGAGGTCCCGATCCGTGATCGCAGAAATGGACAATAAGTTCCTCTTGATATCTGGCACATAAAGAACCTCAGACAACTATTTTACAACTCCATCTGACTTGAGAGCAATCGTACCTTTTCCTTTTGCTACACATTTTGCATCATTGCCGATTGCTACCAGGATGTCATTCCCTACCAGATGTAGAGAGGTATACCAATCCTTCCGACTAGTCATGTGGCATGATGCACCACTATCAATAATCCAAGGTTCATCAGTAGGTACATGAATTCCCTCCGTGCAAATCTCCTCAATTGCTATGAATAGCTCTACTGGTACTGCTTGCGCACTGTTGCTGAACTCTTTCTTTACTCCATTCTTCTCATCTACAATCTTCTTTCGGCACTCATTCTGCTTGTGCCCTGCCTTGTTGCAATAGAAGCACTTGATCTTCTTCTTTCTGTTTTTATCATCAGAAGAAGATGGGTTACCAGAGTCCTTACCCTTACCTTTCTTTGATCCAATCGAGAATGCCGAATCTTCTCCAATCCTCATCTTTTGATGCATCTCCTCATCCAGAAGCATTGTGCTAAAATCCTGTTAAGAAAATATTACGACGTCTGTGCTTAACAGATAACATGATCTCGTACGCAAGAGAGAAAACAAGATAGTATGGAGAATCAAAAAATTTGATTACTGTAGAACTGATACAATAGATGGCGCTGCCTCCCAACCATGCGCTCCTATGAAAGAAGCTTCGATGGCCTACTGGAAACAGGAGAAGATGGAGGCTGGATGCTAAGGAATTAGGGTTGCTGTAGCTAGTGATAAAATGGGCTTCACGGGCTTGCTCTTATATAGCCACCAGTCATAGTCGGTTAGGCTCAATTGGGTGACCGACCTAGTCCACCCAAAATAGTCGACTGGGAGTCGGTCTCCAAATAGGCCACCGACCATATGATAGAACCGGTGCGCAAATACAGAGCAACTAACCTACGGTTTCCATTCGTCCGAGAGCCATTTGGGATCATCTGAGGCTCCAAACGGGCCCTGCAACCCGAGAGTGGGCTGCCTTGGGAAATGCTCCATCTACCCTCAGTGCGGTCAGTCAAGGGATGCCTTCCCACACTTGCATGTAGCCTAGTTGGCAGTGTGCCAACTCTATCTAAAGCCATCCAGACATTAGGTCACACATGGCCCCCATCTAGTGTCCAAACCAAGACCTACTGGATAACCAAGCTACTCAAATGCCTTCTCCTCATATGGGGGGCTTACAAGTAGAGTTAGCTAGTTCCTGTGTAGTTACACGAGAGTGGAGTATTGATATCTAACCCCCCCTCAATGTCCACGCAAGTGAACTTACTTTTTCGATCCAATGCCAAGTCGATGAAGATGCCTCTCTAGCAAGTCTCTTCTAAGAGCCTTTGTGAAGATGTTCGCAGCATTCTCTGTAGTCAGACACTACACCAAGTCGACCTCTCCATCCATGATGAGCTCACGTACAAAGTGATATTGAATCTCAATGTGTTTTGTGTGAGTGTGGAATAGAGGGTTCTTTGCAATCCCCATGCAACTCTAATTATCACATGATAACTATGTAGGCTTGTTCTGCACTGCACCCATGTCCCCCAAAATCCTCCTCAATCACACTGCCTTGCAAGAAGCAAAGCATGTAGATTTGTACTCGGCCTCGGTAGAAGAAAGAGCAACTATGGGTTGCTTCTTGCTGACCCATGACACAACTCTAGATCCAAGTGAGAAACAATACCCTATCACTGATCTCCTGCTATCCGTCTCCTGCCCAATCTGAGTCACAAAATCCGATCAAGATGTTGCCCTTGGTATAGGTGATGCCATAGTCAAGTGTGCCTTTGATGTATTTCAGCACCTGCATCCCTGCCCTCCATGGTTCTCCCGAGGCTTATTAGAAAATCTGCTTAGTACACCAGTCACAAAACTGATGTCCAGGCATGTGTTGCACAGATAAATCAAGCTGCCCACAAGCCTTCTGTACTTCGCTTCATCCACCAGTGGTGATGAATCCTCGTTTGAGAGCTTCGTGTCAACCTCCATAGGGGTACCAACTGTCTTGCACTCAACCATGCCAAATGCCTTTAGTATCTCTCCAGCATACTTCAGCTGTGAAATGAAGATCTGTTTCGAAACTTCAATCCCCAAACAAAAATGCATCAGTCCGAGGTCTGTCATTTCAAACTCTCTTCCTAGCAAATGCTTCGTCTGCGAGATCTTCTCTTCATGGTTCCCTGTTATGACAAGGTCATCCACATAAAGGACCACGATCATACACCTGCCTCTGTTTCGGTTCCTGCCAAACTTCAATCCCCAAACAAAAATGCATCAGTCCGAGGTCTGTCATTTCAAACTCTCTTCCTAGCAAATGCTTCATCTACAAGATCTTCTCTTCATGGTTCCCTATTATGACAAGGTCATCCACATAAAGGACCACGATCATACACTTGCCTCCTTCTCTGAAGATATACAAATTTGCATTAGATGGCTCCTCCTGAATTTGTTTTGCAAAAAGTAGGCATCAATTCATTGGTACCATGCTCGTGGGGCCTGTTTCAGCCCATAAAGTACCTTCTTCAGTTTGCAGACTTTACCTTCTAAACCGAGGATCTCAAAACCTGGTGGTTATTCCACGTATACCTCCTCCTTGAGATCTCCATTCAGAAAGGCGAATTTCACATCCATCTGAAACACGGGCCAACTTCCCTGGGTAGCTAAAGCCAAAACACTACAAATTGTGGTTAGTCGAGCTGTGGGAGCAAAAGTATCTTGATAATCAAAACCATGCACCTATGCAAATCCTTTTGCCACAAACCGAGCCTTGTACTTATCCAATGTGCCGTCGGACTTGTACTTGGTCTTATACACCCACTTGGTTCTGATTATCTTGCATTTTGGTGGTCGATCCACAAGGTCCCAAATGTTGTTCTTCATTATGGAGCCATACTCCGATTGCATAGCCTCCATCCACCTATCATTTCCTTGTGCCTCTTCAAGACACTTGGGTTCTTCATCAGCACGGACCACTTCTGTCATCAAAGCATAGTTGACCAAGTGTTCCTGTGCCCTTCTTTGCTCCTCTAATCTCTTGGACCGACAGTGTTTGGATGGTTCCTCCTCAATGGCTGGAGGTTCACTACCGTCTAAAAGGAGTCTAAAAGCTGCTTTACCCAAATGGCCATTGCTGTTGTGGTTCTGTAGGCTCTTCTTCATCTTCTTTGTCTTGGATCCTCCCAAGCACTGTTGGGGGAGTTCGCTCTACTGTTGGTGGCAGTACTGGATGGATATCCTGGTCCTAGTTGTCTGGGAAGGAAGCATCCTCCTCCAATTGATGCGGCTGTTCTGAGAAGACCACATTTTGCAACTTACAATTACCTTCTTGGTAACAGGATTATAGAGACGGTAACCCTTCGCCTCTTCACTATAGCCCAAGAAAATACACTTCCGACTCTTCGGTTCCCATTTGGTCCTAGTAGATCCAGGGACATGCACAAAATAGTCACATCCAAAAACTCTGAAATGTGCAGCTGAAGGTTTCTTACTAGAAAAGGCTTGCAATGGAGTCATCCCATTCACAGCCTTCGTGTAGCTATGATTCAGGATGTAAACTGCAGGCAGTGTTACATGATTCAACCCAAAAAGCCTTTGGCAAATATTTCCCTTTCATCATGCTCCGACCCATTTCATAGATGACATGCATCTTGTGTTCTGCTACTCCATTTTGCTGTGATGTATGTGGCAGGGGTTTCTGCCTCTTGATTCTGTAACTTTTGCAGTAACTTTCGAATTCAGTTGATGTGAACTCTCCACCTCTGTCTGATCTCAACTTCTTCACCTTCCTCCTCGTTTCTTTCTCGACCATCACATGCCATTCCTTGAACCTACTAAAAGCCTCGTCTTTAGTCTTCAGGAAGTATATCCATATCCTTCTACTGTAGTCATCGATCAGCGTCATGAAGTAGCAGGAACCACCCAAAGCTTCCATCTCCATCTTTCCGCAGAGGTCCGTGTGAACGAGCTCTAGAGGAGCCTTTGCCCTACTGGCCTCTTTAGGAAAGGGATGCCGATGCTACTTGCCCATCATGCAAGCTTCACATACATCGGGCAGATCTGAAATTTTTGGTAGGTCTACAATCATTCCACTTTTATGCATCTCCTTCAAAGAACTAAGGTTTAGATGACCAAACCTCTCATGCCATAGCTTAGTGTTCTTCACATCCGCTCGAGCACTGAAAGCTGAGAGTTCGTAAATGTTGTTGTGCCATGTACCTTTACCAACAACCTTTCCTTGAAGATCCAGAATCTGTGCACCACTCTTATCGAATTGAACTTTGAGGTTCGATCCATGATTGCGGAAATAGACAACAAGTTCCTCTTGATATTTGGCACGTAAAGAACATCGAACAACTATTTTACAACTCCATCTGACTTGAAAGAAATTGTACCTTTTCCTGTTGGACATTTTGCATCATTGCCGACTGCTACCAGGATGTCATTCCCTATCGGCTGTAGAGAGGTATACCAATCCTTCCGACTGGTCATGTGGCGTGATGCACCACTGTCAATGATCCACGGTTCATCCATAGGTACATGCACTACCTCCATGAAAATCTCCTCAATTGCGATGAATAGCTCTACTGGTACTGCCTGCACGCTGTTGCTGGACTCTTTCTTTACTTTGTTCTTCTCATCTGCAATCTTCTTTCGGCACTCATTCTGCTTGTGCCCTGCCTTGTTGCAATAGAAGCACTTGATCTTCTTCTTTCTCTTTTTATCATCAGAAAAAGATGGGTTACCAGAGTCCTTACCCTTACCTTTCTTTGATCTGGTCCAAAAAGCCGAATCTTCTCCAGTCCTCTTCTTTTGATGCATCTCCTCCTCCAGAAGCATCGCGCTGAAATCCTCAAAGTTGATGGCGGATTTCTGTTCTGTGTATTTAGCACCGTAAGAGGACCATCGTACTTTGGTGGGAGAATCCGTATGCACCTTTGTGCTAGATTCTCGCTGGGGATGGTGATGCCAATCACAGTCATCTGATCGCACAGATTCTTCACCTTGGTGATGAACTTCTCTGCCACTTCAGACTTAGACAACTTCTTGTTCGCGAGTTGAGTCTCCAAATTCTGAATCCGCATCTAATTTGTGGTCTTGTACTGATTTTTCAAGACCGTCCATGCCTCCTCCGCTGTGGTGACATGTTGAATTAATGCCTTGATGGAATCACTAACACTGCAGACAATAGAACACAATGCATCTGCATTTCTTCTTGTCCACGCGAGAATCTCATCCGCACTTGGTACTATCTGTTGTCCTACATTGGCTGGATTCGGTCTCACAACCGGCCTCACGTCTACCCCAGTAGCAGTGTCCCAAAGCTCATATGCGCTTAGGATGGTCTTCATCTTGAACTTCCAGAGTGGATAGTTAGAGCCGTCCAAATTTTTGCTTTTGCCAAACGGTGGGATTCACAGTCTTGAGGGCTAGGCCATCTCTCACAATCTGTACGCAAATAGAAACACACTACCAAATCTTCTTGCTAGAGTCTAGGCTCTAGTACCATGTAAGAAAATAGTACAACGTGTGTGCTCAACAAATAACAAGATCTCATACGCAAGAGAGAAAACAAGATAGTATGGAGAATCAAAAAATTTGATTACTGTAGAACTGATACAATAGATGGCGCTGCCTCCCAACCATGCACTCTATGAAAGAAGCTTCGATGGTGTGCTGGAAACTATAGAAGATGGAGGCTGGATGCTAAGGAATTAGGGTTGTTGTAGCTAGTGATAAAATGGGCTTCACGGGCTTGCTCTTATATAGCCACCAGTCGCAGTCAGTTAGGCTCAATTGGGTGACTGACCCAGTCCCCCCAAAACGGTCGACTGGGGGTTGAAATAGGCCACCGACCATACGATAGAATCGGTGTGCAAAATAGAGCAACTCACCTACGGTTTCCATTCGGCCCAGAGCCATTTAGGATCATTTGAGGCTCCAAACGGGCCCTGCAACCCGAGAGTGGGCTGCCCCGGGAAATGCTCCATCTACCCTCAGTGCAGTCAGTCAAGGGATGCCTTCCCATACTTACATGTAGCCTAGTTGGCAGTGTGCCAACTCTATCTAAAGCTGTCCAGCCATCAGGCCACACATGGCCCCCATCTGGCGTCCAAACCAAGACTTACCAGATAATCGAGCTACTCAAATGCCTTCTCCTCATATGGGGGGCTTACAAGTAGAGTTAGTTGGTTCCCGCATAGTTACACGAGAGTGGAGCATTGATATCTAACAATCCTCAAAGTTGGAGGGGGATTTTTGTTTTATGTATTCAGCACCATAACAAGACCGTCGTACTTTGGTGGGAGAATCTGTATGCATCTTCATGCTAGATTCTCACTGGTGATGGTGATGCCAATCGTAGTCATCTGATCACATAGATTCTTCACCCTGGTGATGAACTTCTCTACTGTTTTAGACTCAGACAGTTTCTTGTTTGCGAGTTGAGTCTCCAGATTCTGAATCTGCATCTGATTCGTGGTCTTGTACTGATTTTTCAAGACCGGTCCATGCGTTCTCCACTGTGGTGACATGTTGAATTAATGCCTGATAGAATCATTTACACTGCAGACAATAGAACACATCGCATCTGCATTTCTTCTTCTCCACGTGAGAATCTCATCTGCAGTTTGTACTATCTATTGTCTTGCATTGGCTAGATTCAGTCTCGCAATCGGCTTCACATCCACCCCAGTAGCAGTATCTCAAAGCTCGTATGCGCTTAGGATGGTCTTCATCTTGAACTTCTAGAGTAAATAGTTAGTGCCGTCCAACGTTCCGCTTTTGCCGAACGGTGGGATTCATAGTCTTGCAGGCTGGGCCATCTCTCACAATCTGCTTGCAAATAGAAACACACTACCAAATCTTCTTGCTAGAGCCCAAGCTCTAATGCCATGTAAGAAAACAATACAACGTCTGTGCTCAACAAATAATAGGATCTCGTATGCAAGAGAGAAAAGCAGATAGTATGGAGAATCAAAAATTCGATTATTGTAAAATTGATACAATAGATGGCGATGCCTACTAGCCGTGTGCTCCTGTGTGAGAATCTTCGATGACATGCTGGAAATAGTAGAGGACAGAGGCTGGATGCTAAGGAATTAGGGTTGCTATAGCCAATGATGAATATGGGCTTCACGGGCTTGCTCTTATATAGCCACCAGTTGTAGTTGGTTAGACCCAATTGGGAGACCGACCCAGTCATCCCAAAACGGCCGACTGGAGGTCGATCCTGAAATAGGCCACCGACCACACATTAGAACTATGGCACAGAATAGAGAAATTTACCTACAGTTTCCGTTCGGCCCAGAGCCATCCGGGATCATCTGGGGCTCCAAACAGGGGCCCCGCAACCTGAGAGTGGGCTGCCCTAGGAAATGCTCCATCTACCCTCAGTGCGGTCAGTCATGGGATGCCTTCTTGCACTTGCATGTAGCCTAGTTGGCAGTGTGCCAACTCTATCTGAAGCCGTCCAACCATAAGGCCACACATGGCCACCATCTGGTGTCCAAACCAGGACCTAGCAGATAACCGAGCTACTCAAATGCCTTCTCCTCATATGGGGGGCTTACAAGTAGAGTTAGCTAGTTCCCACATAGTTACATGAGAGTGGAGCATTGATATCTAACACTATGAGCCATAGGGAATCCTGAACCATACACTACCAAAGGGAGCCAGCTTTGGAAAACTCTATGGGGGGGCTTTGAACATATAAAAGGCCACATAATTCTCTCTGGAAAAGGGAGATTTATGGCTTTAGGTTCAATCTAGGTTTCTACCTTTTTCACCAAACAACAAGTAAGTGACAATGTCTTCCTAAGGGCATGGCACTTGGTAAAGAAAGGGCTATCTTGTTGGGGTGATATATGGGATAAGACCAACTTCAGGTGGAAGACTTGGCTTGAGAGAAGAAGAGAATTTAGACTCAACAATGCTGATCAAGAGTTGATTATGATTAGATTATAGCTTTGGGAGGGGGACATCATTTGGAAAGGGGGCATAATCCTCAACTTCCCTAGAGAGTTGGGATGGGTATGCAGCTCAAACCTCTTACCTATTCCCACTCCATCTAAAGGTATAGAAGAGATTGTTACTAAACTAAACACTAGATGGAATAGTTCTAACAATGAAAGAAAATGGGTTATTAGATTTGAGCTGATCTAGGATAGGAGAATCCGTGAGAAAATGTCAACGTTGTTATGGTTAATCCTACACAAGGCTGTTTGGACCAACTGCAAAAGCTTCAGAATTGGTAAGGGAGATGGTACGTGCAAACATTGTGTGGGTATCAAGGAAGACATCTTCCATTTACTTATAGCTTGCCCCAGAGCAAGAAAAGTCTAGAAATTTGTGCAGTTAAGAATAGGTGAACCAATAAACTGGAGGTCCATTCTTTTGAGAGATGCACTCAAACTTCCTTATGCTACATGGGTGCACATTAGGGCACCTGAACTATGGTTTATTTGAATTTCTAGAAATGCTTTTCAATTCAATGAAGAGGTCATGCATGCTGATCAGATCTTTTTTAATTGGTATGCAAGCTATTCTCTTACTAACTAATCACTACTTGCTGTGGTCCATGCCAAGTTCTTATTGGACCAAGAATTTCATAAATATAATGATCGGGTATCACAACTGCAGGCAGAGCTTGAAGAACACATCCAAGATGAAAGGATGGACAAGCTCAAGGAGTTTGATCCCAAAATATCCCAAGTCCAAAGATTCCAAGCAACGTGCACAAATTGTAGGTTCCACCTAACACCCCAAGGTCAATGATTGTAGGCAATGTGCACATTCTGATCTATGTCCACGGAAATAGCCATGGAAGAAGTACAACATAACTCTGAGAGTTTGATCCCCAAACATCTCGAGTCCAAACAGTGCAGGAAACATGCACAGTGGTATGTTCCAGCCGCTAGGTTATAGGTTCCAACTACCACAATTGTATGTTCCATCTGCAAGCTGCGGTTAAGTGTCTCGCAGAAGTTGAGCCTTGCCACTCCAGGTTTTGAGCCTCATGCATGGGCTTCGAACCACAAATGGCTTAGGGCATGAGGGAGCTCAAGGAGTTTGAGCCCCAAATAGCCTAAGCCTTGGAGGCACAAGGTTGGCATAAGCATTATTTGGGAACCGATTAGGATCACCTCCTAACATCAGGCTTGTCCCAAGTGCTCTTATATGTGGTTTATACAAGCGGCGCTATTTCTGCTAGTAGGGAGAGATGGAAAGAATAGCAATATTCCTTGGCACCCCATGGGCTCAAGAGGCTTTTATTGTAAAGAGAGGGAGAGTGCTAAAAGGAAAAGGGTTGGCCCTCCCTTCAGTGTTGACTTTGGTTTTCATTGTTGTTCGCACAAGTTTGAATACAAGCTCCCTCTTCTCTTCCAAGAGATAGCCGTGATGCCGAGCAGTCACAAAGTCCACAAATATCCAAAGGACAATGAAGTGATGCAACTAGTGAAGCTCAATGAACTTAGCCCACAGGTCTGTAAAGAATAAGGGAGAGAGATAGGAGACTCAAGTTCAGCTTTCTTCACAACACACAAAAGAGAGAGGACACAAGGTTGGAGGGTGAAGCCTTTCTTCACTTTTGCACACAACAATAATACAATAGAAGAGGGAAATACCCTATATGTCAAACCCTAGAATACGAGGTTCATATGTGAACCCAAACCAAAAACATACGTGGTAGTCTAACTACACCACGAGTACAACTAACATAGGCGGTGACATAAATGATAGTCATCCAGGAGATATATCGGGGGTAGAGCTTGATATCTCAACACTCCCCCTCAAGCTCAAATCCATCTCACGTACACCAAGCAAGCTCCTAAATCTGCGAAGCTTCTCGGTACCCAATGCCTTCGTAAAAATATCAGCCACCTGCTCCTCAGTGCTGACATAGACATGCTGACATAGACAAGATCAATCTCACCAGCTAGAACCTTCTCTCTCACAAAGTGATAATGCACCTCAATGTGCTTCGTTCTAGCATGATAAACTGGGTTATTAGCAAGCATGATGCTGCTAATGTTGTCACAATGAATGATAACTGCTCCATGAATTGACTGTCCCATATCTGCAAGTAGCTTCCATAACCAAGCTACCTCACATGCAGCCATTGCTGCACCCCTGTACTCAGCCTTTGTGCTCGACAAGGCAACTGTTGGCTGCCTCTTGCTGCTCCAATTGATGGCACCACTCCCAAGGGAAAACATAAAACCACTAGTAAATCTCCTGTCTGAGACACTACCAGCCCAGTCAGCATCTGTGTATCCATGTACCTGTAATGCACACCCAGCTTCATAAAACAGTCCATAATGCAATGTGGACTTCACATACCGCAGTATGCGCCTAGCCGCATCCAAATGTGGCTTCCTCGGTGCCTGCATAAACTGACTCACTAGCCCCACAGCATAGCTCAAATCTGGTCTGGTTATAGTCATGTAAATCAAGCTACCTACTATGCGCCTGTACATAGTAATATCTTCAAGAAGCTCACCTGTCTCTGCATTGAGCTTCACATTCTGCTCCAATGGAACAGAGATAGGCTTACAGCCTATCATCCCATATTTGGACAGCATGTCCAAACCGTATTGCCTTTGCAACAGCCATATCCCACTCGGGGATCTAATAACCTCAATGCCCAAGAAGTAACGCAGCTCTCCCAAATCCTTCATCTCAAATTTCTGCTTCAACAGTAACTTCACTTCATTAATGTCTGCATCACTATCACCTGTAATAATCAAGTCATCAACATAGATGACTATAAGCACAATCCCTCTGTTTGTCCTTTTCACATAAAGTGAAAAATCTGAATTGGAAATCTGAAATCCAATAGTGACAAGATATTGCCCTATCTTGTCTGACCATGCCCTCGGCGCCTGTTTTAAGCCATACAAGGCTTTGCGCAACCTGCATACAAAATCGGGGTGTGAATTATCCTCATAACCTTCTGGCTGCATCATATAAACCTCTTCCTGCAAATCACCATGCAAGAAGGCATTTTTCACATCCATCTGATGCAAAGACCATCCCTTTGTAGCAGCCATAGCAATTACTGCTCTCACGGTTGCCATCCTTGCAACTGGGCTGAAAGTTTCCTCATAGTCAATTCCATATGTCTGTGCAAAACCTTTGGCAACCAATCTTGCCTTGTACCTGCTAACAGACCCATCAGCGTTGTGCTCTACTTTGTAAACCCACTTGCAGCCAATAGCCTTCTTATCATGAGGCAAAGGCATCAAATCCCAAGTGTGGTTTGCATCCAAGGTAGCCATCTCTTCATCCATAGCTGCTTCCCAATTTTTATGCCGTGGGCTCTGGCTCCTCTAGAACCTTGACCATATAAGCATAGTGATGTGCTGTATACCCATCATATCTCAGCCTGTCAACTGGATACTTAATACGAGTGGACCTCCGTACAACTGGATCAGTTGCAGGAGTCTTTAAATCATGCCTGCTTTTCCTTGCACCAGGTGTAACAATAGAAGGAATCCCAAGTTCCTCATCAAGGCTCATTTCAGAGCCACTTGACTCTCCATCAACATGAGAGCTACCAGCAGACACATCAAACACTGGAGCATGGTCTACTTTTTCTTTTCCCTTATGTGGTGATACCTGCACAACACTATCAGGGCTGCCATGTGACGATTCACTAGATCTCAATCTCCCTGTCCATGCATTAGATTCACTAGTAGAGGACTCTCTGGGTCCACTCAAGGCTTGAGATTGCTGCTTTGCATTGATTGCATCATTCCCATTTCCTGCATCTGCATCTCCTACCATAACAGTTGGTGCATACCAGCTGCTCATTTCATCAAAAACAACATCTCTGCTCACTTGCATTTTGCGGGTGGAAGGGTTATAACAGCGATACCCTTTCTGGTGCAGAGCATATCCAATAAAGATGCATTTTTCTGCCTTTGGATCCAGCTTTGTTCTCTTCTCATCAGGAACATGAACATAAGCTATGCAACCAAATACCTTCAAGTGAGAAATATTTGGTTTTTGGCCTGTATACATTTCTTCAGGCGTCATGCCATGGACAGCTGCAGTGGGGGTTCTGTTCATAATATAAACAGCAATTGCTACTGCTTCAGCCCAAAAATAATCAGGCATGTTTTTCTCATTTAGGATCGCCCGTCCTACTTCTGCAATATGCCTGTTCTTCCTTTCTGCAACCCCATTCTGCTGAGGGGTAGACCTGCATGAGTACTTCCTTTGAATTCCCTATTCTTTCAGATATTCACAAAATTCTTCTGAAAAGTACTCTCCCCCTCCATCAGATCTTAGCACTTTAATATGCACACCTTTCTCTTTTTCAACCATGGCCTTAAAAGCCTTGAAATGGCTGAACACTTCACTTTTGTGCTTCATAAAATAAATCCACACCTTCCTAGTGTAGTCATCAATAAACGTCACATAATAATGGCATCCACCAATAGAAGCAGTTTTGGTTGTCCAAACATCTGAATGGATCACTTCCAAAGGTCTTCTGCTCACCTTAGCATTTTTGGGAAATGCATGTCTGGCCTGCTTACCCATTTGGCATGCTTCACATACCTTTTGCATTCCCTCAACTCTGAATTTAGGCAAACCTGCAACAATGTTTTTCGTTTGCATAGATTTCAGTCTTTGTATATTCACGTGCCCAATGCGCTTGTGCCATATCTCAATATCTGCAATGACACCTCTCCCATGCGCAAACATAGCAGCTTTCACCTCAGGCATATCAACATCCAAGGTGAACATTCTGCCATTTTTGTTGCCTTTCGCAACCAAGCGGCACTTATTTTTCAAGTCCTCAACAAAGCATCCATCAGGATTAAATCTAACTTGCAGACCTTGCTCAACCATCTGGCCAACTGAAACCAGGTTCTTAGTGATTTTTGGAACATGAAGTACATCTGCCAAGTACTTCGTTTTGCCATCCTGCATAGCCAATGGCACTTTACCAACCTGCGTAATTGGGTGCGCAGTATCATCACCTGTTTCAACATAACCTGGCTTATCCAAATTTCTAACATCATGAAACCACTCACCATGACTGGTCATGTGGTTAGAGGCACCTGAATCAACATACCAAACATCATTGCAAGCTGCAGCATCTCCTGACATGGAGTTAACCATATGTTGCATCACAAAAAGGTGCTCATTTCTGTCGTCACCATGCCCACTTGATGATGCATAGTTGCTTTGCTGCAACTTCCCACTTTTGATGTCATTCTGCTTTTTATAGCATGTATTCTCCTTGTGTCCAGGCTTTCCACAATAATAGCATTCTGTGCTGCTATTTACTTGCTGGTTCCTTTGCCATGAACCACGGCCTCTTTGGCTCCCCCTGCCTCTAGAACTACCACGTCCTCGTCCATAGGACTGGTTTTCCTGTTGTTGCTGTTGGTTCTGATTTCCTGCACGGCCACCAAACCGGCCTCTTCCTCTACCCCTGCCTCTACCTGTATTCGAGTAGAAAGTAGTCTCTTGAGAAGTTGAGGTGGCTGAACCACCATTCCTTTGCTCTTCACTCAACAAGAGAGCAATAAGTTCCTGAAAATCAGGAAATGTTTCACGGACTCCAATGGATGTCCGAAACTGTGCATAATCTTTCCCAAGACCATTCAAGGTCACGGACACTAAGTCCTCATCATCAACAGGTGCTCCAATGGAGGCAAGAGAATCTGCAAGGCCTTTCACCTTCAAGGAATACTCATTTATATTTAGATTTTTCCTTTGCACATTGTGCAACTCCTGCTTTAGCTGCATCTTTCGTGCTTTGGTATTTGTGCTATACAGCTTCACCAATGTATCCCATGCCTCCTTAGGCGTCTCTACATCGCGTCTCTACATCCTGTATATGCACAATCATAGAATCTGAAATGCTAACAGACAGCCAATACAGGCATTTTCTGGCTTTTTCATGCCATTCTTTAAAGGCCTTCAATTCAGCAGGAGTGGGAGCAGCACCCAGAACTGGTTCTGCAGTTTCACCACTGATGTACTCCCAAACTCCCTTTCCCATAAGGAAGTTTGTCATCCTGAACTTCCATGCTTGGAAGTTGTTCTTGTCAAGCTTCTCACTGACAATGGTAGACAGATTTTCAAACATTTTACAAATCACGAATTGCAACAGCAACCTGTAAACACAGCAAATGCCTCACAAGGGCAAATAGCAAAACTTCTGCAAAAAGCCTCACAGGGGCAGATCCGCAACACTGACGAAAGTGGTATTTCACCACACACTCACTTCCTAGTGACGATTTTGCATCAACAGGCAACAGGCATGAATCTGCAACTCCCAATATCTCTGCACACAGGCATATGATGCAATTTTTGTGGCACCTTTCCACCAACTAGCCGCGCAGTGGTCGCACAGCGAAAAACAGGGCCTTTTTCTGAGTGCCTGCGAAGAACTTCCGCCTTCAAAACGGGCCCCGAAATGGCCTCACATCAAAAAAATAATGTCACCAAGGGCTTCGCCCTTTCTCGCAGCATATACTGCGCTCTCGCCACACCGCGAAGGGCCTCTCAATCTGAAACAGTGCACTCCTGCACTTCTGGCTGTGCTGCCTGCAGAGATTTGCTCCCAAACTCGAAATAGGAAAGCAACACTGGTCCTCTTACCAGGACACCACAAACTTGGCTTGCTTTCTTGAGCTCCTTACCACGAACAAGGCTCTGATACCATGTAAAGAATAAGGGAGAGAGATAGGAGACTCAAGTTCAGCTTTCTTCACAACACACAAAAGAGAGAGGACACAAGGTTGGAGGGTGAAGCCTTTCTTCACTTTTGCACACAACAATAATACAATAGAAGAGGGAAATACCCTATATGTCTAAGAGGACACCACAAACTTGGCTTGCTTTCTTGAGCTCCTTACCACGAACAAGGCTCTGATACCATGTAAAGAATAAGGGAGAGAGATAGGAGACTCAAGTTCAGCTTTCTTCACAACACACAAAAGAGAGAGGACACAAGGTTGGAGGGTGAAGCCTTTCTTCACTTTTGCACACAACAATAATACAATAGAAGAGGGAAATACCCTATATGTCAAACCCTAGAATATGTGGTTCATATGTGAACCCAAACCAAAAACATACGTGGTAGTCTAACTACACCACGAGTACAACTAACATAGGCGGTGACATAAATGATAGTCATCCAGGAGATATATCGGGGGTAGAGCTTGATATCTCAACAAGGTCTTCACTCCTGACAGCCTTCAAGATGACATCAACTAGATGCAAAAGTATGGCCAGGCCTTCGCCATCCAAACGTAAGGGCACCTAGTTGAATACCGCTCCACCTCCTACCATCCCCTCAAAATCATCATTTTGTATAACTAGGCACTACAAGCTCTCCAGAACTCCCTCAAGTCCCCAGTCAGCATCTAAAACCATTCATATAGCCTACCCCAAATATGTCATCGAGGAGGAAGGGCAGGAAGCCATAGCCATCTTCAACTCTACTGCACCCTCATCGAAATTCCACAGACACCCCCTACAGAGCCTACCGCTCAACCCCCGTAGGAGCAACCACCAATCTAGTCCCGCCCCCTCTCCCCCATACAAACCTTTTGGAATACTCCTCTAACCCCTCCAACACAAGATCTTTATAGCACGAGACCTCTTAGTCCATTTCCTCCAACACCCCTATCGACCTTCTGGATGAGGCACTCAACAGGCTCCTAAAGTTGGCAAATTTAGTGCCTATGCCCATCGATCTATTGCCTACACGAACTGCTAAGGAGGAACCTATATTAAATGATGATGATGATGTCCCTCCAACACCCCCCTCATCCCTGCCCGAAGATGTCCAATGGCAGCCCGAGTAGTCCTTCCAAGACCTACCTAGCAGCATCCTAATGCATCACTAGAAGGATCATCTCGAAGGGTTCGCCTCCATCTCTATAAAATCATGGAAAATTTCCTCCTCACTCAGTTCATTAACCAGTCCTTCAACAACTGGTGGTGAACCCATCCGAAGAGCACACATGGCAATTACCACCTAGCCCTCAATGCACCTGTTCCCCTCACCACCTACGTGGATGCTAGCCTTCAACCCTGTTGGCACATCCCCTTTTTGAAGAAAGAGTTAATTTGGTGCTACTATCATAGCGCACACCTCGAGCAACGAATCCATCCCCTTACATTCCCATGGAATGGTGATGGACCTAGGCTCACTTCCGCGAGCTCCAAAAAAAGGATCCAAATATTCTTTACAACTTATTGAAGTACAATTTTCCTAAGGAAATGACTCAGGAGGGATTTTGCTTCCACCTCTAGTCATTCAACGAGACATATGGCTCTGTTCCAGACCCCGTGGTGGTTGTAGTGGTCCACTACAACTGCCTCATCGTCTCTTGATTCTCCGTGATGTCCTTGCCCACAATCGTCCCATTGACAAAGACAAGCTCCATAATCTCAACAACCAATTTGTTTTCAACCCTGACATCGGCCCCTCTTAGTTCTAGGATGTCTACCTCTACCTTCAAGTCTACAACCTTCATGTCCATGACATTTGTACCTTCGAGGACATGCATGCCACCCACTTTTGGAAGTTCCGCTCTTATTTCACGCAGATCACCCCTTGCCAATTGAACCAGTATGTAGTCCTCCAACTAGACAATCCTCTCCAACCACCTACTCAAGTGTGGTTGGGCTCAGCAATAGGAAGGGGGTCATGTTAATAGCCACAGCCATAGAGCACGGTTACAAATCTTGCCATATTGGTTTGAGCTAGAAATGGCTCAACATTATGCTGGCGTGATGGGGTTTGAGCCAAAAATGGCTCAACATTGACCTAGTCCTATAGCTCAACATCGACCTAGTCGTGGGTTTTGAGCCTCAAATTTCTTAAGGCAGAGGCAAGCATTGGGATCATAAAAATTGGAAAAGATAACACAAGAGCCATTTGGATCCCGTATATGGATGACACAAGATCCATTTAAAGACAAAATGAGGTTGAGAGAGAGACAAGCAAGAGTGGTATAAGGAAAAGGGTTGGTCCTCTCTTCAAAAGGTTACATGTATTAAAGGCCAAATGGTTGACTTTGGTCTTGATTATTGTTTGCACAAGTTTGGAATATAAGCTCCCTCTTCTCTTTGAAGAGTGTCTTTGGGTGTTCTCTTGTTTCCTTTGTAGTGCCTTTGTGTTTGCCACTCCATGCCCCTTCACTATCCTCTTCTCCTCCCCTTCTCCCTCTCTTCTCCCCACTCCCCTTTCCCCCTTTCTCTCGTGGAAACACATTGCAGCGATCCAAGAGCCACTTGAGTGGCACTTGCGGATGGCTCGTACCATGCATTACTTGTTAGAAGATTACCCAATAGAGGGTACGCACAGCGGAAGACTTATAGTAATGCCCAGGAGCTCACACAGTGTGGGTGTGGGGTGTGGAATCACAAACTTCTTTACTTAATGTGCATCACATAGATGTGCATACTCATCAATAGACAATGAACCAGCCAGATAGAGAAACCACCAAAATATATATGGAACTCTTCGATGTCGAAATCTTTTTCTAGCTTTTCATCCAGTGGCTCCTGCTCCACTAGGTCCTGTTCTGCTTCTGCACACCATCCTGGTACACAGATCCATCTTTGGTAGCACCTCCTAGTACCACCTCCTTTAGTCACATTCCCGCCTTTGAACTCGAGCAATCTAGCTGTCACGATCTTCTAGTTGTCCCCCTCATAATGAGTGAACAACCTGGAGTCTTCCAGGCACCAAGCTCTGAGGGTCTGTTTCAACCCGTCCTTCCTTTGGCAAGAACTGCAACAAAAGTACATCTCCAGATAACCTGGACTGCGAACTTTGAACGCACATGATTGAACCTGCATCACCCTCCTCACAAAAGCACAATCCTCCACTTGTGGAAGTCGATTCCCAAGAGCTTCTGAATCAAGGTCGTCCTTCAGCAAGGTCCCTGCCTTCAAGCTCCCACACCTGTGAGCCTCCTACTTGGGCTCTGATACCATGTTAGAAAATTACCCAACAGAGGGTACGCACAGCGGAAGACTTATAGTAATGCCCAGGAGCTCACACAGTGTGGGTGTGGGGTGTGGAATCACAAACTTCTTTACTTAATGTGTGTCACATAGATGTGCATACTCATCAATAGACAATGAACCAGCCAGATAGAGAAACCACCAAAATATATATTTCCGTCCAAAACTATGGACACAATACAAGAGAGATAGATCCAGAGTCCCACCAACGGTGTGGTCCTCTGATCTAACCACAAGGTCCTTCTCCTATCTACTGGCTATCTCTAGACTCAAGTCGAGCTCAAGTCTGCGTGCTCCACCTAGAGCTTCTGTAGACTTTCTGTCCAGATCACAACACCTTGCTGCCCTAAGAGACAACCAAAGTTCTCAACCCTTGAGAGCTTAGTTTGTAGCACACCTTCTACTCTCCTTCACCTCCAAGATGAGGCCCAAGAAAATGTCTTCTGGCTACTCCTATCTGCTGCTGGTTCTCCTGAACTGTTGGATGTGAAATGAGGCCCAGGGCCTCTCCTTTTATAGGCCCCAAGGGGGCTGACAAAAAACCGACTAGCCTACAGCAAACTGGCTGACTAGACTAGCCGACCACTCTGTGGTTGGTCCAACCCTATAAGGGCACACAACCCAGGGCTTTTGGCCCAAACTTCCAAGGCCCTTTGGCCCTCCATTCAAGGCAGGGATCCAGCCTATATAAGGCCTGCCTTCTGCCCACTGATAGACATATTTGTTGTTGCATATCTGGGCATGCACATCCTGCCATATCTGCCAGGTCCTCTTCCCAGCCACGTGTCCTGTGCTGTACTCATGTACATCCTGCTATCCTGACCCGCCTGTACCGTGCCATTATCAGGGTCTGTTGTAGGCCCTTCACCAACCCACCACCCTCGCCATGCTGACGCCATCTGAAGGTTCCAATCCTGTGAGGTGCTACCCATGTGGCAGCCCCCTCTCTTTCTTCTCTCTTGGGCACATCCTGCCCTAGGTCTCCCTCCCCACGCACTCCTCATTTGGGGCTTACAGATGGGGAGGTGACCTTTCCAACATTGCTCTCACAAGGAGTAGCTTGGAGTGGAGGCTCCATCAAAATTCCTTCAAGATAACCATGACACGTGCATCACTGTAGAGACCACACGACCACATTTTTTGAGAAACTTGGCTATAATCCATGTTACATCATCATGGGCATCACTAAGCTTTTCTTGAGGGCATGTTAATGGTCTTTACATCACCTTCCATGTAGGTAGGTCTAGTCAATAGATCTACTTGCCACATCATCCATGCCATGTCAGCAACCTCATCTTGCCACATCAGCATGCACAATCACTAGTGCCACATCACTATAGTCCAATCATCTACACAATCAACAATATGTGCCTTCTATGCATAGAGTGCCACACAAACATAGTTTTTCTTTTTGCATGTGACACACAGCTATCCACACCATCCTTGGCCACATCAGCAATTTGGACCCCATCCTTGGATAGAGTTTGGCCTATCCTTCTAAGGGCCGTACCTTTTGATCCAGAGGGAATTTTGCAGCGCTCCAAAAAGAAAAATTGCTCGCCACCTCACGATTTACGCAATGGCCACATCAAATTTTATATGTGACAATTCCATGAGTCATAATCATTAAATCTTGATTATCAGAACCACCTCTTGATCCTTTGTAATGTACCCAACACTTAAAATGATTCAAGATAAAGTTCATTTGCTACATTTTGCACTTTGCGTGTAGTCTAGTTGTAGACTAGCACAGCCATAGAGGAGATCCAACTCCACCAATCCAAGTCAATCATTGCCACATTACCTGATTAGTTTCCATTGGCCCCAATCCCATTTGGTTCTATCATCGGTGTACACATTCACACATCTGACACTAGCTCAGTCCCTTGGCATTTGCCAATTCATCACTTAGTGTGACACTTGCCAGAGTTTTCCTTCTTGAATTCAGGATTGTTGCACACATCTTGTAGACACATGCCATCACACATTGTTGACTATTTTTGGCATTGGTTCCTGCACACATGCATCAGCCTTGTACAGCCTCTTGGTTAAGCTTAACACTCAGTTATCATATTCAATTTAACATAAGCCCCATAGTGGTGGCAGCTCTCATACAGTGTTCTCATGGGTAGACATTTTCACCGTTACACGGTCAAGCCTCTTGCACAGAGCACAAGACCTCCTCCAGCATGGAGCTCTTCACACATCATGCAGTTGATGAGACACTAGTCATGACTCGGAACAAGATCTAAGAGTGGAAAGAGAACCTTCTTTGACAATTTATTGCCACAAGGTATGTACCATTTTATGACATATACTCAATCCTCATTGGTCTTGAGAGATCAAATGTAGATGCTTCGGATGTTAGCATGGATCAGCCCGTAGTTTTTTATCATGCACAATCCTTGGTAAGCCCTCAGCATGAGGCACACTTCTCAATAATCCCTCTACATGTGGTACACACAGAAGTAAGACCTTAACACAAGGCAAATTTGATAGTAAGTCCTTAGTATGAGGCCGCAGAGTACGAGGCAGTCCCATCTATGTTAGTATAGTCTAATTCTAGTGATGTACAAGCATCACCTTTACACATGGATCCAACTCCATTTTTAGTCACACCAAATGATGCAGATACTCAGCAAGAGTTCAGTTAAAATCATGTAGTGTTTCAGCAGGTAAGTCCTTAGTATGAGGCACTCACATCTCCAACCACATGCCAATATATATGCCACAGTGCATTTAGCTCCTTAGGTGATTCCATTCTAGCATCCATCACTGATGATTTCACCTCTAACACAGAGCATATTTTGGACACGGATTCCACAAGAAGTACAAATCAACACATCAGCAGTCTTGAAGACATTCTAGAATTGACTCAGTTATGCTACATTGCACCACCCTTGGATCCACCACCTCTTTCAATCAACAGATCATTCCTCAACACGAGGATACCTATGCATTAGTGTAGTCCTACCCCATTGTAGTGGACATCATTAGGTTCTTCCATAGTGCAACCTGGGGAGACTCAATTTTTTAGCATGCACATATGGTTGTCATGTACAGTCCATACTTGATGCAGATCAGTGGTTGGATCCACGACTTTAGATTGATCTCTTCCTCGACACCTCATATGCCTCAAGGATATCCTATGTTTTCACAATTGTATTTTGGGCTTCTAGTCCTTTACACTATCAGCTCCTTCTCAGTGAGCCTATGATAGATGCTAATGGATGTTTAGCCATGCACACATCAGACATGATGCAGCTCATGACAGTTGAGCATACATGTTTGAAAGGTTGCCATAACTTATCATTTGTACAGGCCTCTTCATCAATAGAGCAGTGTATCATACTTTACCTTCAGCCTTAGATTTTCAACCCGTGGATCACTGTGTCCACATTGACTATGAAGACTTCTTTAACCCCTCATTATTTTATAGAGATTACACTACTACACCATACATCTGACATTGTTGTCAGCTCTTTTGGGTTGGTGACACCCGTGTATGTCACAACCTATTGGATCACGTCTCCATAGCTACATCGACTAGCCTCACATCTGGATGACTCTTCTATAGAGTAGCTGCACAATCTGCAATGACTTATGAAATGTTCATCCATGACATGTACAGCACGCAACCATACACACCATTGTTCACATAGTCATCTTTCGATCGGTCGATCTTTGATCAAGGTGGACTTCATGTTAAATTACACGGCATAGCGGAACAAAAACTGAACAAAGAATAGAGAGTACACAGCAAATTGGAGAGGAACAAAATTTTCCTTCAATACTGATGTAGTATAGATGATGGCTCCATCCACCTGTGCGCTCCCACAGTGGAGCTTAGATGGTGATCTAGACAGATACTAGTGTTGAGTGTTCACGCTCAACATCATGTGATCATGTGTGCATAGCACCATCACGTGATCATATGTGCATAGCACTAACCTTATAGAGTGCTATAGAGGAAAGGGTTAGATCCCCTAACCCTAACCCTAAAAGGGTTTGTATATATTCTATTTTTTCAACTAATTCTAGTGTACAGTTAGTCATTTGTGGTGTGCTCTCTAGCTGTGCCCTCTTTCCTCATCTCCACTCTTCTCCTCTCCCCTCTTCATATTTTGTCATGGTATCAAAGCTCCCTTGTCTTCCGCTGAGACATTGAGATTCTTGAGAGTGTGAGAGAGATTGTGAGATTGAGAGTTCTCTTGAGTGATTGTGAGATCCTTCCCTTCACTTCTGTTGAGAGAAAATTTCCGCTCATTTTGGAAGAAATTCCGTCCATTTGAGAGGAATTTCTGTTCATCTCTTTTGATGAAAGAGATAGGGAGAATCCGGGGACGAGCATTTTCTGAGCGAAATCTTCCGAGCGTCCGAGCGAAGGAAAAAAAAAGCTTCCAATTATGCATAAATATGGCAAAAATCGATCAGAAGAAAACATAGTTTCTCTTAGAAATATGCAAAGTATTATAGCAATGCCTATTTTATACAAAAATCTTTAGGTGAATCTGTAGGAATGGTGAGAGCATAATGGGATGGCTTTTGAAGAAACCCACATGTAGAGTAGACTTCTCTATGAAAATTCCCTTATGATCCTTCTTACAACTTTTACTTAATAGGGGGTGACATTGAAAACCCTCTCTCAACCTATCTTCATGAAAGAGTTTCTTCAAAGAAAACTCATTGAAGCAAGCCATCCAGGTAGTTTCGCCAGCGAAACCCCTTTGAAGCAAGTCTCCCAAGGTAGTTTCGCTGGCGAAACTACCTTGGACAGCACTTTTAAAAGTGACATAACTTTCATATCCAATGTCCAAATATAGTCATTCAACCACTCAAATTGATTGGAACACCCCATTTGAGCACATCTATGGAGTTATATTTTGGAAAATCTTTCATATATAGTATTAAATATTACATGTATTTTATGAGAGTGATATATAAGCCCAAGTTCATACTTATTTATAGTAATTTAAACTTCTTTAGAAACATGTCCATAAATATGCTATAAAAACACTAAAAAGATATTGCCATATGATATAAATGTGTTAATAAGTAATTATATATCCTTTATCAACTCGGTCTTCTTCAGTGCCAATAGACAGCTTCAACTATCCACATCGATCTACGACAAAGACGACCTGCGACCTTCAAGCAATGCCCTTGACTTGGCTAGTCCAAAGATGGGACTCAGAGATGACCTCTACAATGACTCGACTCCAAAGCTTGGCTCATGACCAAGAGCTCCTGAGGACGAGCCAGGACAAAGTCTCAGCGGCTCTCTCGACCAAACTCGAATGCCTTCGACTTGCAACGTCCAACAAGCTCACAAGAACAGTCGTATCAACTGGCTTCTGCGATTCTCAGCCTCTCCAGCAACTCAAAGGCTCTCTACACAAGGCAGCTCTTGAGGCACAGCCCATGCTACACAACAACCGCTTCAACAAAAAAGGCTTGGCCTTCCTGAGCCCGCTGCTCACTCGATGGCATGTATCTCCATTCAGATTGCAGTTCTGAGCCAATGACGGATTGCTGTTCCAAAGCGCAAGCTTTGATTCTCTTGTGGAGCGGCAAACCAAGAGCCATAGCCTCCAGCACAGCTGCGACTCCCGACGGACCTCCAACATGGGCAACGGCCATCCCTACGTAAGCTCCAAGCTCCCAGCACATCTCCCCTTACGATTCATAGCCACTCTACTCCAACAGCCATGAGCTGTAGCTCCGCGACGGCTCTAATAGCTGCGCCACCAACTCAGCAAATGGCAACGACCAAGTAGCTTCGCCACGGATGAAAACCGCCAACTCAAATGGCTCCAGCCGCAACCCATCTTCTGCAACTGCTCATAGCTCCAGCCAGCCTCAACGCCAAGGCTCCATAGCAAAGCCTCAGCAACGGGAGACGCGAAACTCCTGTCCGACAGTCTAACCACCCGAAGCTCCTCTACGCAAACCTCCGAACGAGAGGCAGCTCCCTCATCTCATGCAACAACGTCGCGATCACCAGCAAGCTCCATTGACAAAGAAACGCCCGACGGCAACGAAATCCACATAGATTCCGATGAATCTTCCAAAGATTCCGACAGACCACGAGGCGACACATGGCAAGGTCTTATCCTCAGGGTCAGGTTTGGTCATCAAGGTGCCACATCACCTTATCTGGTTAAGGTAACCCACGTACCGTAACCCAGGTTACCAAGCAAATAGGGTTGGTCTGTGTATGGACACGTGGCAGATAGGCCCTGACTAGGGTTAGGTCAATTGACCCTGGGTTTATTCATTGGTTATATTTTTGCCACGTGGCAACCTTATCTCCACACTGCCACATCAGCAATCCACGTCATCAGTGACATGTCATCAACCACATCATCTACCACGTCATCAGTGACACATCATCAGGCCATGTCACTAAGCCACATCATCAAGCCACGTCATCACTGCCATGTCACCTCTGCCACCTCAGCAGTCTAGTTAGCACTGACCCTCTGCAGGCACAGTCTCTTGCCAGGCACACTGTGCACACACTGCATGTGCACACTCCTGCCACCTCAGCACAGAGCTTCACTGGCACACCTCTTGCTAAGCACAATGCCACATCATCATTGCATGTGACTCACAGTGATACATCATCATTGAGCACCATTTGCACTCCTTTTACCCCTCCACCTAGATCAAGTCGTATCTCTTGATCCAGGAAGAATTTGAGGGTGCTCCAAAAAGGAAAGTCGCTCATTTTTTCGTACTCTACGTGCTCGTTACATCACGCACACATTTTGGTGCAAGTTACACTCACATTTGTGCCTCGCCGACAAAACCACTTCCTTCACACACATTTGCCTCTACATCGATGCATCTGACCCAGCACTTAAAAAGAACAAAAGAAAAGGAATTATTTGCTGCTCTTTCATTGATCGACGATTGGTTTAGATCTAGATCAGAGTAGACTAGATCGCCATAGAGGGGACGCTTTGAATTCCCCAAGTTGCCAATCTAAGCCATGCCCGAAATTCCCGACTAGTACCTACTCGGAGTCAGTCCATACGCTCACATCCGATTTCACATCATTACATTACCTGAAACCTTACGTTCATCAGTTCAGTGAGCAGACTTTAGAGTTCAAAGGCATTGTAGATTGATTCAGTGGGCAAATATCATTTGATTTCACACACACATGCCACCATTGTAAAGCCTATTTGGCTATCTCACAGCATCATGCACATCATTTTTTAGCCTTGTAAAGCCTCTTGGCTATTCTTGGCATCATTGCCACAAGCCTTGTAACACAGATCAGATCTTATATACTGCAATTCTATCTTCACCGACGGTACAGAGATTTCACTTGGCATCTTCAGTGTATTTGCAGTTGATTCATACAGAGCTTTTCAGGACACTTTTTGAGTACATTGTTTGCACCATGTCGACTAGCAACCTCAATCTGGAGGCATCTGCTAAGTTAGACAACTCCAATTATGGTACATGGAAATACCGAATGGAGACCATTCTTGTGCTTCAGGACAAATGGGAGTATGTCGATGGATCTATACCTAGACCATTGGCCGATCCAGCCACCAGTAGCTCTACTCCATCTGTTGTCACAGCACCAGCAACGGGATCTACATCGGGATCTACATCTACAACACAAACAGTTTCCGCACCAGTAGCAGATCCTGCCATTGCCCGAGCTCAAGCAGAATGGGATAAGAAAGACAAGTATGCCTATCACGTGATTAAGCAGAATGTGCAAGATGTCATGCTAGGACAGCTCAACACAGTCAAGACATCAAAAGAAGCATGGGATATGTTCGCAGCTCTCTACGAGTCCAAGAACACATCCAGGATTCTCACCCTGAGAAACCAGATCAACCAGAGTTTCCGCAATAGCAATGAAACCGGTCATGCTTATGTACTCTGCATCAAAGACTACAACAATCAACTTGCAGCAGCAGGAGAGACTATGAATCCCACAGAAATGGTTCAAGTAATCCTGAATGGACTAGGAGAAGGATATGAGAATCTAGTCCAGAGTATTGCCATCCAATGGCAAATTCCAACACTGGAAGAACTTCAGTCAGTTCTACTTAGTGATGAAGAACTCAGGACTCAGGCCATTCAAGCACATAAAGGTCATTCTAATGATCAGGCATTCACAGCTTCAGACAGAAGCAGAGGCAAAGGCAGAAACAGAGGTAGATCATACCAGAAAAGTGGTCATCATCAACAAAATCAAAGTCAGAATCAGCATCATCATCAGCATCATCCTCAGCAACATCAAAATTAGCAAAGAGGAAATCATTCCAACCGAGGAAGATTCCAAGGACGAGGGAATGCATCCACCAATGTGTCAAACATCTAGTGCAACTACTATCACAAGTTTGGACACTATGAAAGAGATTGCCGCAAGAAGCAGTATGACCAAGGCGGTCAATCCAGCAATAATTGAGGGAATTCCCGAGGAAGAGGAAATCATCGTGGTGGACATTCTAGTCACAGTCATTTTGCAAATGAACATGGCAATATGTTTCTTACAAGTGAGGAATTGCATCAGACTGATACTATGCACCTAGACAATGATTTCAATCCCAAAGAGGATTTCAGCTATCAAGTCGACCAAGTGGAATAGGATCCTTGGTACATCGACAGCGGTGCATCATCTCATATGACAAATCATCAGGAATGGTTCACAGAAATGAAGCCATTAAAAGGTCAAAAGAATGTCATCTACACAGCAGACAATACACCAAATCCGGTTCAAGGGACAGGTGTTATCCCTATGAACAATTTCACTGGTACAAAAGGATTAGTCAAAGATGTGCTCTATGTTCTGAAACTCAGCAAGAACCTTTTGTCAGTAGGTCAAATGACGGAACACAACTACAAAATCATCTTCGACGATGATGAATGCACTATCAGAGACAAATCCAAAAGAGGTCAGCTAGTAGCAAAAGGTGTCAAGGAAGGACGCTTATACAGGGTGCTAGCTATAGTACCAGATAAGCATGCCATGTCAACTCAAATGCAACAGATGCCACTATCTGCAAAAATGGCACAAGAGATATGGTCATGTCAACTTCAAGTACTTGTTAGATCTAAGGAATCAAAATATGGCAATTGGGATTCCGAAGCTACACTTTCTTGGAAAAGTTTGTGAAGCATGCTGCTTCGACAAACAAAAGCGAACCAACTTTGTCAAAAGTACCTCTCGTGCACGAGGTATTCTTGATTTGATTCATACAGATGTATGGGGTTATGCCCAGACCCGCAGCATCAATGGTTCACTTTATTACTTGACCTTCATCGACGACTATAGCAAATATTGTTGGGTCTACTTTCTGAAAGAGAAATCTGAAGTGTTTGCCAGATTTCAAGAATTCAAAGCCATGGTAGAAAACCAAACAAGCAGAAAGATCAAGGTCATGAGATCAGACAGAGGAGGTGAATACATGTCTTCAGCATTCATGAACTTTTGCAAAAATCATGGCATTTGAAGACAATGCACATGTGCAGATACTCCTCAGCAGAATGCAAGAGCTGAAAGGAAGAATGGGACTTTAGCAGACAGTGCTAGAGCAATGCTTAGTGAAAAACATCTTTCGAATCAGTATTGGGCAGAAGCAATAGCTACAGCTAACTACTTGCTTAATCAGCTTCCTACTGAACCGATACAAGGTATGACTCCTTATGAAGCATTCACTAGACCAGGCCACGCATTGGGCATCTCCGCAAATTTGGTTGCAGAGCATATGCCCACATACATGATGATCATCGCAGGAAATTGGATGTGAAGTCACGCAAATGCATCATGGTTGGCTACAGTGAAGAAAGCAAAGCATACAAATTGTATGATCCCATCAACCACAAAGTCATTATCTCCAGAGATGTAATCTTTGATGAGGAATCAGAATGGAAAACCTCACCTACACAGGAGATAGAAGCATCGACTTCACAGTCATCTACAGAACAGGTTGATGAAGAAGAGCAAGAATTGCCAGCAACACCCCAAGCAGCACCACAGCAGCTCAGACAGTCTACTAGGGAAAGCAGACCACCAGCCAGATTGACATATGCTCAGAAAGGCAAAGCAATTCAGGTGGAAACCACCAACTATGCTCTTATGACTACCATCATGGCTACAGAAAAGCCAGTGTACTTCGAAGACGCAGTAGACAAGCCAGAATGGCAAACTGCTATGAATGAAGAAATGGATGCTTTGTATAAAAATAACACTTGGGAATTATGCGACCTTCCACAGGAAAGAAGGCCATAGCCAACAAATGGGTATACAAAGTGAAGTACAATCCAAATGGCAGTACTCATAGATACAAAGCCAGATTAGTTGCAAAAGGATTTGCACAACAATATGGTCAAGATTATGATGAGACTTATGCTCCAGTAGCAAAGATGGATTCCATACGGTTCTTGATATCACTAGCAACACTCAGTAAATGGAATGTGTATCAGCTCGATGTCAAGAATGCATTTCTCAATGGTTATCTAGACGAGGAAGTCTACATGCAACAACCAACCGGTTATGTTGAACCAGGAAAGGAGAACAAGGTTTGCCATCTCAAGAAAAGTCTCTATGGCTTAAAGCAAGCCCCCAGAAGTTGGTACAGCAGAATTGATGAGTATTTTGATGATCTAGGATACATGAAGTCCAATGTAGATCATACTCTCTACTACAAAGTTCAAGGGGACGACATTACTATTGCACTTTTGTATGTAGATGATCTGATTGTGATAGGAAGCAAGGATAGCTTCATCAGCAAACTAAAACAAGACTTATCTGCAGAGTTCGACATGAAAGATCTTGGACTTATGCACTATTGTCTTAGCATTGAGTTCTGGAGAGATTTAGATAGCACATTCATGAGTCAGCTCAAGTATGTTGACAGTCTCCTGAAGAAGTTTCATATGGCAGATTGCAAGATTGCAGCCACTCCCATGGAACAGAGTTTGAAACTTACTAAAGATTCAGAAAAGCCTACATTCAATGACAGATACTACAGGCAACTCATTGGATCTCTTATATATCTGACAATCACATGGCCAGATATTTGTTATGCAGTAAGCTCACTAGCACAGTTTATGGCAAATCCAAAACAGTCTCACTAGAATGCAGCCAAAAGAGTCTTGAGATACATCAGAGGTACAAGACAGTTTGGGATAGAATACAGAGGAAGTCATCCACGGTTGCATGGATACTGTGACAGTGACTATGCTGGAGATCATGAGACCAAGAGATCGACATAGGGATATGCATTTTTCCTTGGTCAAGGTGCTATATCATGGTTGTCAAACAAACAACCAACTATTTCTTTGTCTTCGACTGAAGCAGAATATAGAGCACTCACTACAGGTGCATGTGAGGCTATATGGCTCAGAAGACTATTGTCAGAAACAGATTACTTTGATGAGTCAAAGCCAACAACAATATACTGTGATAATCAATCGGCTCAAGCATTGGCCAAAAATCTAGTATATCACTCCAGGACAAAGCACATTGATGTCAGAGAGCACTTCATCAGAGAAAGAGTGCTACTTGGTGACATCACACTGCAGCATTGTGATAGCAAAGAAAATGTTGCAGACATCTTTACCAAACCACTCGGTAAAGAGCTATTTGAGAAACACCGACTAGCTCTTGGTTTGATGCAAAAGAAGGACATTCCCATTAAAGGGGTGTGATGGAATGTAATGCTCAGTCCTTCTTTGATTCCCCAGAATCATCATCTTGAGGGAAGACCTACTTCATGATGTTGATCTTGAGGGAAGGTGTTGAGAGTTCACGCTCAACATCATGTGATCATGTGTGCATAGCACCATCACGTGATCACATGTGCATAGCACTAACCTTATAGAGTGCTATAAAGAAAAGGGTTAGATCCCCTAACCCTAACCCTAAAAGGGTTTTTATATATTCTATTTTTTCAACTAATTCTAGTGTACAATTAGTCATTTGTGGTGTGCTCTCTAGCTGTGCCCTCTTTCCTCATCTCCACTCTTCTCCTCTCCCCTCTTCATATTTTGTCAACTAGGTGAAGAGCTACAAGGTGGAAGATCTCTGCTAGAAGATCTGATCTCGTACAATGGACTGGGGAGGTTGCCTCTTTGTAGCTATGAGGGCAATAGTTGGATCAACATAGTCAGTGGAGCCAACTAGTCAACCTAGTCGGTGAAGCCGACCAATCAACCTAGTCGGTGGAACCGACTAGTCATCCATGGAATATTTAGGGAATATTCCCTATACCGTCGCCTCGGGGGCTCCCACGCTCGAATCCCCACCAGGGGGGCCAGCGCCCCACGTGGGACCCCCCAACTGGGGGTCAGCTAGCCCCCAGGCCCCAGCAAGAATAGGGGGCTCCCACACAGTCACCTTTCTACCATCAACGGTCTCATTGATAGACCTCATCTGACATGCAAGTTAGGATCCATCTAGTGTCTCGGGCTCACACATGGCTTCTCCTCATATGGGGCCTTACAACTTCAGCACCTTGGACCACTATTAGTTACCAGGAGGGTGGGGCATTGAGCATATCTAACACCCCCCCTCAATCTCCACCCATAGGTGAACTACCTTCTCAGCGCAATGCCGAGTCTCTGAAGATGACCTTGAAGCTGATCCTTTTCGAGTGCCTTAGTGAAGATATCTCCTCCATTTTGCTCTATTGGACAATAGACCAATTCCACTATCCCGTCCTCGATCAAATCATGCACATAGTGATACTGAATCTCTATATGTTTTGTGCACGCATGAAACACTGGATTTTTAGCAATGGCCATGCAACTTTGATTGCCGCACCTCAGCACAGCTGCCTCATCCTCTTGCACTCCCATGTGCCATAAGATCCTCCTCAGCCACACTACTTCACAAGCAGCAAAACATGCTGCCTTGTACTCAGCCTCGGTAGAAGACAATGCCACTGTTGTTTGTTTCTTACTGATCCAAGAGAAGATACCTGAACCTAAAGGAAAACAATATCCAAAAACTGATTTCCTGGAATCAACATCTCCAACCCAATCTGAGTCACAATGGCTAACCAAGGAAGTGCCCATACCATAGGTGATGCCGTAATCAAGAGTGCCCTTCACATACCTTGCATTCCAATGATTCTCCTGGGGCTTATTAGAGAACCTGCTCAAAATGTCAATAGCAAAACTGATGTCCAATCCGATGTTGCACAGATAGATGAGACTGCTGACCAACTTCCTGTACCTCTCGATGTCTACTGGTGGTGAGGCATCCTCCATAGACAACCTCACATTTACCTCCATAGGTGTAGCTATCTCCTTGCACTCGGACATACCAAATGCCTTCAAGATCTCCCTTGCATATTTCTGCTGAGAGATGAAGATCTTGCCTAGCTCTTACCAGACTTCAATCCCCAAACAGTAGTGCATCTAGCCTAAGTCTGTCATCTCAAACTCAGTGCTCAATATCTTTCTTGTCTGTTGGATCATGTGTTCATAGTCACCCGTAATAAGGAGATCATCCACTTATAGAACAATAATAGCAAATTCTCCACCTTTCATGTACACATACAAGTTAGCATCTGAGGCACATCTTTGAAGTTTAATTTATAAAAGAATTTGTCTATCCGTTGGCTCTTGCCGACTATTTCAGCCCGTACAGAGCCTTCTTCAACTTACATACCTTGTTCTCAGAATGGGGGGCCTCAAACCCTGGTGGCTGAGCCACATAGATCTCCTCCTTGAGGTCACCATTCAAGAATGCTGATTTAACATCCATTTGATAAACTGGCCACTTTTTATGAGCAGCCACCGATAGTGTTGTGCGAATAGTGGTCATTTTGGCAGTCGGAGTGAAAGATTCCTAAAAATCAAACCCTTCAACCTGCAAAAATCATTGTGCAACCAATCTGGCTTTGTACTTTTCCAAATTCCCATCGGCCTTGTAGTTTACCTTCCAAACCCACTTGGTGCCAATAACCCTTCTGTTAGGTGGTCGATCTACCATCTCCCAAGTCTCATTCTTCATGATGCTGTCATATTCTACTTGCATAGCATTTTTCCAATCTCGGTCTGCAAGTGCTTCCTCCAAACTCGCAAGCTCCTTAACTTCTGTAATAATCTTAGCCATCAAGGCCATATTGACAATGTGAGCAGAAGCCCTCCTTTGCTCCTCGATTCTCTGACACCACCTTGGTCCATCTACATGGTGCTCAATAGACATAGACATCTGGTTATCATCATCATAGAGCTGCCTTACCCATTGCAGCAATGGCTTTTTTGGTGGTGTAACAACAGGTTGGTGACTTATACCTTCATCATTTGATATTTCCTCCTCCTTTATAGATCCTGGGATAGGTCCATAGTGAATTACCTCTTCGCTTGATGATAAAGTGGAAGAGTTCTTCTCTGCCTCCACTGCATGTGGCTGCTCCCTGAACACCACATCGTGGCTCACTATGATCTCAGTCATACAACTTATAGGCTTTCTTCTCATCACAATAGCCTAAGAAGATACATTTGATGCTTTTTGGTTGTAGCTTGTTTCTCTCTTTGTCTGGTACATGTGCATAGCATTCATACCCAAAAGTTTTGAGATGGGAGACAAATGGCTTCTTATCGCCGCTGTAAGCCTCATGTGGTGTTTTACCTTTGAGTGCCTTTGTATAGCTGCGATTAAGGATGTAAACCACAGTATTGATAGCCTCAGCCCAAAAATGGTTTGGTAGTCCAGCACCTTTCAACATACACCTCCCCATCTCCACGGTGGTCTGCATTCGGCATTCAAAAACTGAATTTTGTTGAGGCGTATGTGGTGTCATCATTTGTTGCTTGATCCCTTTGCTCTTGCAAAAATCTCCAAACTCTGTAGAATCACCACCACCATCCGATCTGATTTTCTTCACTTTTCTCGAGCCTGTTTCATTTTCAACAAGCTGTAGCCATTCTTTCAATTTACCAAAAGCTTGAGACTTTTCATGAAGAAAGTACACCCACATCTTCCTACTAAAGTCGTCGACAATCAATAAAAAATACGAAGATCCCCCCAAGGCCTGTGTAGGCATCTTACTGCAAAAGTCAACATGCACCAACTCTAGAGGAGCGTTTGCTCTATTTTTGCTTTCTTGTGGGAATGACTTTCTCTATTGCTTTCCCATCATGCAAGCTTTACACGGTTCTTTGATTTCTGCTACTGCAGGTAAGTGAGCAACCATACCTTGCTTCTACATCTCCTTCAGCACTGCAAATTTGATGTGGCCAAATCTTTCGTGCCAAAGTCTAATTGTGCCCACTCCAGCGCCAGCTGTAAGAGCACTTAGCTCATACAAGTTGTTCCTCCTACTCCTATGCCAACAAGATTGCCAGCACTATCTAGAATTTTTGCTCCCGTCTTGTTGAACCTCACCTCATGGTCAAGGTCAGTTATGGAAGCAACTGATAGCAAATTTCTCTTGATTTGTGGAACATATAGCACATTAGATAGTTTCTTAACATCTCCATGTACAGAAACAAATGAAACCGTACCTGTACCCTCAATAGGGCATTTTGCGTTATTTCCAATCGTCACGGTGATGGGTTCCTGTAGAGGCTGCATGGAATAATATAGACCCTTCTTGCAGGTCATGTGATGGGAGGCACCACTATCCAACAACCATGAATCAGTGGTTGATGCTTCTTGAACTGAGGAACAGTCTTCCTCAATGGCTAGAAATAGATCCAACTTTGCTTCCACTGTGTTAGTTGTCTCTTTCCCCTTATTTATCTTCTTCAGGGTACTATTCTTTTCATCTGCTTCCTTGACTCGGAAATCTACAATCATATGGCCCTTCTTCTTGTAGTAGAAGCATTCTCCCTGAAACTTCTTCTTGCCATCCTTCTTTCTGTCACCACTAGTAGAGGACTCACCTTTGGTGGAGGAACCACCTTTGCCTTTCGTAGTGGCAAAGAATGCAGCATCCCCATTGCCGCCTCCATCTCGAGCTTTAAGCCTCAATTCCTCCTCCATAAGTAAATCACAAAACTCCTCAAATGACAATGGTTGGGGTCTCACCTGAGTGTTAAGCGCTGTTACCAATCCATCAAACCTTGGTGGACATATCTGAAGACACTGCCGAGCTAGCTCTTTGCTAGTCTTTTGTATCCCAATACCAACCATCTGGTCACACAAATTTTTGATTCGGATTATGAACACCTCTGCTATCTCTCCTTCATTAAACTTCTCTATTCTCGAGGTTCTAGATCCTTGTCTGATTTCGTGTCTCATACTGTCTCTTCAATATGTTCCAGGCCACATTTGCCTTAGATGTATGCTGAATTAAGGTCAAAACACTATCAGTAGTACTTGTAACTAGGGCACATAGAGCATCTACATTCCTATGTTCCAAGCTTGTAGAAGGTTGGCATTAGGAGATGTCATACTCCCCAAATTTGCTAGGTCGGGGGTTCCTTATGGTTCTAGGTCAGTCCCCAGTACTGTCTCCCGAAGCTCATATGAATCCAGAATAGTAGTAATTTTAAGCTTCCATAGAGTGTAGTTCGTACCATCTAGCTTGCCTTTAGTGAAGGCTGGTGGGCGAATCCTCAACGCCTGGATTGTTGGTGCAGCAGCAACTGCTGAACTTGAGCCGCTTCCTGTTGCCATCACTCCGTATGCTATTCAAGCCCTCACCTCTCTTCTATTCTTCGATCCTTAGAGCCACCTGGTGGGCTCTGATACCATGTTAAATTACATGGCGCAGTGGAACAAAAACTGAACAAAGAATAGAGAGTACACAAGAAACTAGAGAGGAACAAAATTTTCCTTCAATACTGATGTAGTACAGATGATGGCTCTATCCACCCGTGCACTCCCATAGTGGAGCTTAGATGGTGATCTAGACAGATACTAGGTGAAGAGCTACTAGCTATGAAAGATCTCTGATGGAAGAGCTGATCTAGTAGAATGGACTAGGAAGGGCGCCTCTTTATAGCTATGAGGGCAGTAGTCGGATAAATGTAGTCACTGGAACCGACTAGTCAACCTAGTCAGTGAAGCTGACCAATCAACACAATCGGTGGAACCGACTAGTCATCCATGGAATATTCAGGGAATATTCCCTATACCATCGCCTCGGGGGCTTCCACCACCGAACCCCCACCAAGGGGGCCAGTGGCCCCTCTGGGACCCCCCAGTTAGGGGCCAGCTACAGGCCCCAGCAAGAATAGGGGGCTCCCACACAATCACCTTTCTACCATCAACGGTCTTATTGATAGAACTCATCTGACATGCAAGTCAAGATCCATCCAGTGTCCCAGGCTCACACATGGCATCTCCTCATATGGGGGCCTTACAACTTGAGCACCTTGGACCACTGCTTGTTACCAGGAGGGTGGGGCATTGATCATATCGAACACTTCACTTTCTGCATATTTCCTTCCTCTTTTTTGGCCTATCTTCTGGGTTTCACAACTTAAGGGGGGGAAATCCATGTTATGTACAAGATCATAAGTTGTACTTGTATAGACTTCCGCTACATAGTCATTGTACTCATACATGCACCTACTATAATTATTTTCACTTTTCTTTCAAGTTTTGGATGCTATTGTATGTACCCCTACTTACCCAGTGCAATTTAAGAGGGCATATTGAGGATGGTGTAAATTGCACCATACCTGTAGGGCATAGAGGCAAAACCTAACCCTAACCCTAAGGGGTTCACACATGTATATCTTCATGTTCATGTTCAATACAACAGAGTGTACAGGTAGCTATATCATGCACGCCCCTCTCTCTCTCTCTCTCCCTCTCTCACTTTTTCTATAAGTGTTCAAACACACACACACACACATGCACGCACGCACGCATGCACACACATGCGCACATGCACATGCACGTGCACACACATGCATGCACGCATGTGCACACGCGTGCATGCACATACACATACACACACACAAGCATGCATATACACATGCACATGCATACCTGATACACACATAGGCAAGGGGTGTATAAACATACACTCAAGCATGTGGTCAAGCACACACAATCATGTGCAACATGCACACCCATACACATATGCACACATGCATCATCAAAAAATCATTGAATCACAATCATCTATCCACATGCATACATACATAGCATACACACACATATAGGAAATCAAACAACCATTCAAGGGATATAATGGAGCAACAATGGGAGGGTTCCCTACTAGTAATAGCAAGCTACAAAAAAGAACTCACAACAAGCCTTGCAATCATATGAAACAAAGTCATATTCAAACTACCTAGCTTGGACTTCCTATTTCATACAACAAAAAGGAAAGAACAAGATGAATAGTATTCATTAGGCATACCTTGAGGGCGTTTTGTAGGAATTGCATGAATTTGTAGGTGATTTTAAGTTAAGAGTTTTTGTTAGATCATGAATGATTTGAGATATGTGCGATCTTGGGTTTATGTCATTGTTGGTTTCTGGATATGCTGTGTATTCTTGTGAAGAGAAAGGTGTGGTTTGACTAGTAAATACATTCTTGTGTGGATATGCTACGGATTCTTGTGAAGGTAAGGGTGTGGTTTGACTAGTAAATGTAGTGTGTTGCATGTTGACAGTTTGTGATTGGAATGTTTATCCAAATGTGGTCTAGTGTTGAGCCATATATTGTTGTAGGTTTTAGAATCGGTTGCTTCATATATGATGTGCCATAAATTCCATTAGTTTTTTCTTGTGTGGTGTAGTATATGTTGAAGTCTCCCAATTGTATGTTGGAGTCATTGGCGGTATTTCATGCGCAGCAGGTGTTGTAGCAATTGAAGCAAAGTGGTTGTTTTCACGGACAAATCTTGTAAACATTTATGACTACAAAATATGTCATCTTAAGTGAGCTAAAAATGGTGAGTAAGCACTCACAACCCTCTTTGTGCATGTAAATACTCTTTGAGATATGGACTTCCTTGTTATAGCATGTAGCAATTCCATTTTATTGGTATCTAGTAATGATATTGAATCGCAAGGAAACCTTTTGTGAAGGTTGTATGTGGATTTCTTGTAGCCAAAGTAATGTTGCATTGAGAATGCTGGTAGTGTGTAGGAAGTCCTTTGCATGGGAAGGAAAGTATCATGTGTTGAGGGATTGCAGTGTTTGCTTGGTGTGCCTCTCATGCATGAAAGTAATTTGGTCATTTTACCAAGCGAAGTTGGAATAAAGCCTTGCATTTTCTTCAAGGACCACCCTATCAACCCCGATGCATTTTTTTCCTATTTTTCCAAGCAAATACATGTTTATGGTATCACATACTCGTAATAGCACAGTATAAACTAATCCATGGATTTTCATGTTGTGGTGGGGTCAAAAGCAAGAGTGTATATTGGGAGTACTTAGGATCGATGTGTTGTTTAATAAAGATAGTGGGAGAGAGGGAAGGAGTCTCACTTGCAGCTTTCTCACATATACAATGGGGGAATACACACAAAGGTGGAGGCTGAAAACAGTTTTCCTCTTCCTAGTTGTGAAAGCCAAAAGAACTCAAGTACAAAGAAATAGGAGAACCCTATATGTGGGTCTCAAACCAAACTCAGCTAACTAAGGTGGCATACTAACTAAGCCACGAACTAGAGTACATAAGGATAGCTGTCATCTAGCTATTATTCATGGGCAGTGTACCAACCGCATCTGCAGCTAACAAGTTAGTGACATAAATGCACAACGGTCACCCTGGCATATCACGAGTGGAGCTCAATATCTCAACACTCCCCCTCGAGCTCAATCCCAATTCCTGCACACCAAGTAGATCTCTGAACTTGCATAGCTTCTCTGCACCCAATGCCTTCGTGAATAACCTAATCCTCTGTGCTGACATAAACTAGATCAATAAGACCTAGTAAAACCTTCTCGTGCACATAGTGATAATGCACCTCAATGTGCTTTGTTCTAGCATGATAGACTGGGTTATTTGCCAAGTGTATACTGCTCATGTTGTCACAATAAATGACAATTGTCCCATCTATAGACTGATGCATATCATAGAGTAGCTTATGCAACCAAGCTACCTCACATGCAACCATTGCTGCACCCATGTACTCAGCCTTTGTGCTCGATAAGGCAACTGTAGGCTGTATCTTGCTACTCCAAGTGACTACAGCACTCCCAAAAGAGAACATATATCCAGTGATAGATCGTCTATCAGAAATACTACCAGCCCAATCAGCATCAGTGTATCCATGCAACTGTATTTGAACCCCAGTCTCATAAAATAGTCCATACTGCAATGTGGACTTCACATACCTGAGTATGCATCTAGCCGCATCCAAATACGGTTTCCTTGGAGCTTGCATAAATTGACTTACCAATCCAACATCATAGCTCAAATCTGGCCTGGTAATAGTCATATAAATCAAACCTCCTACTATGCATCTAGAGATAGTAGGGTCTTCTCGAAGCTCACCTGCATCTGCGCTCAGTTTCACATTCTACTCCAAAGGAACTGAAATAGGCTTACAGCCTATCATCCCATATTTGGATAGCATGTCCAATCCATACTACCTCTGCAAGAGCTGTATCCCACTTGGTGATCTAATCACCTCAATGCCCAACAAATAATGCAGCTCTCCCAAATCCTTCATCTTAAACTTCTGCTTTAATAGCATTTTCACATGAAGGATATCTTCATCACTATCACGTGTGATGATCAAATCATCAACATAAATGACAAGCAGCATAATACCTTTCTCTGTTTTTATCACATAAAGTGAGAAATCTGCCTTGGAAATTTGAAAGCCAATATTGACAAGATACTGTCCTATCTTGTCAGACCATGCTCTAGGTGCTTGCTTCAAGGCATACAAGGCTTTCTTCAACCTGCAAACAAACTCAGGATGAACACCATGAACATAACCTGGTGGTTGCTCCATAAAGACCTCTTCTTGCAAATCACCATGCAAGAAGGCATTCTTTACATCCATCTGATGTAAAGACGATCCCTTTGATGTAGCCATAGTGATGATTGCTCTTACAATTGCCATCCTTGCAACCGGACTGAATGTTTCTTCATAATCAATGCCATATGTCTATGCATACCCCTTGACAACTAATCTTGCCTTGTATCTGTTCACAGAACCATCTGCATTGTGCTTCACCTTATAAACCCACTTACAGCCAATTGCATTCTTGTCTTTAGGCAAAGGCACCAATTTCCATTTAGCATTTTCTTCCAAGGCATCCATTTCTTCATCCATGGCTTTCTCTTATTTTTCTTTCCCATGGCTTACTCAAAAGAAGTGGGTTCTGGATCCTGTATCACTTTGACCATATATGCATAGTGAATGGCTGTAAATCCATCATATTTCAGCCTATCCATAGGATACTTGACTCCGGTAGACCTGCACAAAATAGGCTCACTACTAGGTGCTCTCAAAACATCCCTGGTCTTCCTTACTACAGGTGTAACAATAGAAGGAATACCCAACTCATCATCAATGCTCTGTTCTCAGCCACTTGATTCACCATCCACATAAGAGTGACTTGCATTCACATCAAACATGGGCTGATCTACCTTCTCTTTTCCTTTTCATGATACATGTATACCACTATCTGCATTGCTTTGAGGAGATTCTCCTAATCTCAATCTGCCTGTCCATGGCAAAGTATGTGAACCACTGCTAGAGGATACTGCAGGTCCACTAATATTTTGTGACTGCTGCTGTGAATTCTATGCAGCATTACCATTTTGTGCATCTACATCATCAATCACATTTACTGGTTTATACCAGCTGCTCATCTCATCAAAAACAACATCTCTGCTCACTGTAAACTTATGAGTAGGAGGGTTATAGCATCTATACCCTTTCTATCCTACCAGTATATATTTAGTGTCATGCCATGTATTGCTACAGTGGGAGTCCTGTTCATTATGGAAACTGTTGTAGCAACTGCTTCAGCCCAATTATAATCTGGAAGGTCTTTTTCATTTAGCATGGCCCGGGATACCTCTCCAATATGCCTTTTTTCCTTTCTGCAAGTCCATTTTGCTGTGGGGTATGAGTGCATGAATATTGCCACTACCGGTATGACCTTTCTGTGTGTGTGTGTGGGAGAGAGATCTTTTTTTATACATCCTTTGAGAGTGTGGAATGAAAGTGTGTGGTACAATTATTCATGCAATCATCTATGTGTCTAAGCAAAAGCGTGTGGGTGCATGTGACCTAGTAGCTAAGTAGGGACTAACTATATGCTTTTTTTTGCTAGGATTTTCATAGGGTAGCTAGAACTCATTCATCTGTTCTGAGCTCTAGGTAAAATCGATTGATGCTACCTATATGTGCGAAGACGTACATATGCAAGTGAGTGCTCGTGATATAATCTAATCCTAACTAAGGAAGACTTGGTTTCCCAAATCTTCGTTTTTGTCGGGGATGGCTTGCGTGTTGATGTAGTAGCACTTCAGTCGGCTCCCGTTTATTGTTGTGTTGAATTGGACTCCATCTAGTGTTTCAAGTAGCACAGCTCCGATGGGATTCATCTTTCATACTCGGTAGGGTCCTTGACCTAGATACTTCAGTTTTCCCTTGTGTACTTTGGCATTGTATAACAGAACTAAGTCGCCTTCCTTGATGTCTTTAGCTTTCAGATTCCTGTCAAACCATGCCTTTCGTTGGCGTTTTTCTATTGTCATGGCATGATAGGCAACTAGTCTTGTCTCTGTATGCTTTTCCAACTAACATAGCCTTTCTTTCAAGGACTCATGATCACCCATGCGTTCCTATACTGCGATGCGTAGACTTGGTATTACAAATTCGAGTGGGACCACCGCTTTAAGGCCGTACACCAATTGAAAAGGTGTGTTCCCTGTACTGACCTTAAATGTGGTTCTGTATGCCCATAAGGCTGCATTCAATTTCTCTGCCCAATCAGAACGCTGTGGTTCTACTACCTTGGTGAGGATATTGCATATGATTTTGTTTGTGGATTCTGCTAGTCCATTCCCTTGGGGGTAGTAGGTTCTGACTGCTTTAGCTTCAGCCCATTTTGTAAAGTAATCAGTGGCCACAATGATGTAGCATGCCTGTGTTCCTTTTGCTGCTGGATGTATGGGACCCACATAGTCAATCCCCCATTTTTCAAATGGTTGTTGTGCAACAATTGGTGTTAGGGGATTGAAGTCTTTGTGTTGTGGTTTAATAGTCCGTTGGCATATATTACAGCCTTTTACATATTCATAGGCATCTGCCCACAGTGTTGGCCACCGGATAGGTATCTCTTGCCACAAGGATACTTTAACCAGCATGGACATTGCTTGAGCTCCATGCTGTGATGTTATTATCACTCCATGACTCTGGATACATGGAAGAAGGTCCACCATCAATAATCCAATCATTGCAATCCATTGGAAGATTTGGAAGATCCCCCGCCTGCATAAGCCTAAGAATCCACTTGCAAGAAACCAAATCTTGTTAGCTTGAGATTGATAGTGTCCTAAAATGATACACTTGGATTACTCCACACTCAGACCGATAGACAAGATGGCACATTAGATAGTGTCAACTCAATTTCCTTGTCAGAGTAAAGGAACTCTTCATGCTATCATGCAAAAATGGAAGGCATCCTTGAAGTGCAACCATCGACATGATCTAAAGAATGAAGTAGATCATTACATTTGTAGTCACTTGCACACATTCTCCCAGCTCTCCTCCAAAACTTACAACTAGCTCCATGGCAAGGTCACTGAGGGGTCACTAAGTTGGGTTTAGTATGTTTCCTTGAATATGTATTGATGGAACTCCTTCTTATCCCTTTGGGTGTGTTTATTGCCTACTACTATTTCCAAAATCTCTTTTTTCCTACAATTCAAAAAAGATCTATGTTGGTCTTCACATATGAAAAAGAAATATAAAGAAGGCATGATAGAGCAGATAGTTTAAGAAAAACATAAAAAAAGAAATCATGATAAAGTGAGAGACATTACTTTGTTGGCCCAATCTTTGCTGCACATATTATGCCCAGTTTTCCTCAATGACTTGTTCCCCAAGGACTCCCACGTGAGGGTAAAAAGAACCTGAAAGAAACCTTCTCTGTTTGTTGGGTTGGCTATTGCTGCTAGTTTGTGTCCTTTTAGTCTCACCTTATCCTCTACCCTATTAATTGCAACCCTCCTCACCTTCTCCAATTCTTCTATAGGCATTTGTTCTTCAATGACTTTCCACATCTCCTCTTCCTGCTTCTTGCTAAACTCTTCCTACAACCAAATCAAGGTTGGTAAAGTATAAGTGACAAGTAGGTACACTCCTTTCTTGAGAGAAGACAACAAGACCCAATTGAAATACCTTGAATGCAAACTATGCAAGAATCTCCATTGGTAGGTTATACCCCTGGGGCACCAACTCAATATGTAATATGTTCCTACCCTCATCCAAAATCAAGGGTATGGGGGGACAATGTCCATATAAAATATGCATGGATTGATAAACACACATATTACTCAGTCACCACAGAAAAGGTTGATGAAGAATAGCAAGAATTGCCAGAGACACCCCAAGGAGAGCCATAGCAACTCAAATGGCCTACTTGGGAAAACAGACCTACAACTAGATTGACATATGCTCAGAAAGGCAAAGCAATTTAGGTTGAAACCACCAAATAAAAAATTATGACTACCATCATGGCTACAGAAGAGCTAGTGTACTTCAAAGATGCAATTGACAAGCCAAAATGGCGAACTACTATGAATGAAGAAATGGAAGCTTTGTACAAAAACAATACTTGGGAATTATGTGACCTTCCACCAAGAAAGAAGACCATAGTAAACAAATGGGTTTACAAAGTGAAGTACAATCCAGACAGAAGCATTGAAAGACTAGTTGCAAAAGGATTTGCACAGCAATATGGCCAAGACTATGATGAGACTTATGCTCCAGTAGCACAGATGGATTCCATACAATTCTTGATATCCCTAGAGACACTCAGCAAATGGAATCAGTATGAGCTCAATGTCAAGAATGCTTTTCTCAATGGTCACCTAGACGAGGAAGTATACATGCAACAACCAACAAGTTATACTGAACCAAGAAAAGAGAATCAGGTTTGCCATCTCAAGAAAAGTCTCTACTGCTTAAAGCAAGCACCCAGAAGTTGGTACAATGTAATTGACAAGTATTTTGCTAATCTGGGATACATGAAATCCAATGAAGATCATACTCTCTACTACAAAGTTCAAGGGGAAGACATTACTATTGCTCTTTTATATGTAGATGATCTGATTATGACCGAAAGTAATGATAGCTTCATCAAAAAGATAAAACAAGACTTATCTGCAAAGTTCAACATGAAACATCTTAGACGTATGCACTATTGTCTAGGAATTGAGTCTTGGAGAGATTCAGATAGCACCTTCATGAGTTAGCTAAAATATGTTGACAGTCTCCTAAAGAAGATTCATATGGAAGATTGCAAGATTGCAGCCACTACCATGGAATAGAGTTTGAAACTTACTAAATATCCAGAAAAGCCTACCATCAACAATGGGTACTATTGCCAACTCATCGGATTTCTTATATATCTAACTATCACATGGCTAGATATCTGTTATGTAGTAAGCTCACTATCATAGTTTATGTCAAATCCACTCTTCTCCTCTCCCCTCTTCATATTTTGGCAATGTGGGTTAGCTCATGCAATCACCCCTTGATTGCCTCTGCTTCACCTAAAATGATGCTCAATAGCAAATTGAGGCTTAGGACAACAAAGTCTAAGGGGACAATTGCCTCTAAGCCGAAGCATATGAAAGGGTGTAATATTTGTAGTTACCTTATAAGCAGTGTGATAAGCCCACAAAGCAGAGTGTAGCTTGGTATCCCATTCAAACTTAGCGGACTGTACCGTCTCGGTGAGAATGAGTTTCAATGTCTTATTAGTTGACTTTGCTTCACCATTACCACAAGCATAGTAATAGTGGAGATTGTATGCATGATTTTGAATTCATTTTTGAGTAGCTGCATCACATCATTGAGAAAATGTGTCCCTTGATCATTGACAAGTTGCAAAGGGCATCCATACCTGCATATGATATTTCCATAGACAAACTTAGCTATACTCTGAGCTGAGTTGTCTCGAAGTGCCTTAGCTTCTACCCACTTAGTAGCATAATCAGCGGCAATTATGATGCGGCAATTATGATATACTTATTTTGAGTGAACCTGGTTGGTTTAAAAGGACCAACATCCAAACTCCAGTGTTGAAAGGCTTCCCATAGTATGGTTTGTTGCAAATGCATAGATTGATTAGCTAATAACCATTCAATATGTTAGCACATAGTACATTGTAGATACCCGGTCTAAGCATCCTTGAATAAGGTTTCCCACCATAAACCCACTTGCAACACTTTTCTAGTAGTGAAACTCCCCTTGGAAATGTCCTCATGACGGTGAGTCTCCTGCAACATGATAGCTCATTTATGTGGTAATACCCAACAGTGTAGAAACCCATTTGCACACTGATGATAGAGCTATCCACCAATCAAAGTGTATTTCCAACCCTTTAAAGCTAGTTGTCTGTGTTTGTCTCAAGGAATGGTTTCGAGAAATGTGCCTTTTGACAAGTAATCCACCAACTTTACATATTCATTCTCACTATAATCAACTGCAAACAATCCAGCATCTAGCACTTCCATATCGACTTCATATTCTTCCTCCGGTGCTGGTAACCTAGACAAACAGTCAGCTCCCACATGGCTCTTACCTAGCTTATAAAAAATTTTGAGGTTAAATTCTTACAGCAGAAGCATCCAATGACCAGCCTTGAATGATAGTCTTATTGATAAGATAAAGCAAGGCTTGATGATCCACATAAAACAAAAAGTGGTTACAAATAGTGCCTTAGTTTTTTTACACTAAATACCATTCCTAAAGCTTCTCGCTCAGTGGTGTTATAATTTGATTCAGTAGGTCTCCATAATCGGCTAGCATAATATATTGGATAGTCCAATTGACCATCTGTCTGAGCCAAAATAATATTGGATAATCCAATCGACCATTTGGTTGAGCCAAAATAATACCCAAAGCATAACCACAGAAGCATCCACATGTACATGAAAGAAAACATCCCACTCTGGTTGTTTGAGAATTGGGGTAGCCATTGCTCAATTTTTTAAATCATTGAAAGCCACACTAGTCAGCTCGACATTCTATTCAAACTTAGCATCGTTTTTGGTCAATTCATACAAAGGCGCCGCAATCCTGGCACGTCTTTGATGAATCTATGATAGAAGCTGATAAACCCCAGAAAAGAACGTCAGTGAGTTGTTAGCTACCACTCAGTTAATGGTACTTGTATTATAAAAGGTGAGTGGAAAAGTAGGCGAGAGCGTAAGGAATAGTAGCTGATAATTTCCTTGGAGCTGAATGGGCCTAAGCAGCTGTACAATGAGAGAAGAGAGGTACAAAACAATGCAATGGTTAGTCCACCCTTCAAAAGGTAGATATGTGTATGTTGGGAAGTGGGAGAGTCACAAGTCCATCATGGAAAGAGGAAGTGGAAACTAAAGAGTGCATTCCATTGATTTAAGAGGGAAGCCTCTCATTTTATAGAAAGAGAGTGATGGTGACCTAAATCATAGGCACCTCTCCTACATCAAAGGAGATGACTCCTAAATCAGTGGCACCTCCTCAAGGGGGAACCTTGTACTACATCATCACCGGTGTCATGGTCTAGACATCTCATAGCACTAAGTGTGCTTCACATAATCACACACACACATGATCATATGATTGCTACTAGAGCAAGCCCTTGATCACACAATTCCCAACATACCCCCCCTCAAGGGTTTGCCTCATGCTATGTCAAGGATACATCTAGTCACATAATTTCACATGCCATCTTATGGTGGTCATGGATAAATCTATGGCTAGGAGGATCTCATGCTAGCGAGATGCTAGCAAAGGTGCCCAAGGGTCAAGGTTTACAAAATGGGATAACCCCCCCCCAAATGGTTATCTCTCTTGCACATATGAGGATTGATCTTAGGCCTTTGGTGGACCTAGTTTCTCATGTCTGCAAGAGGTACTATGGAGGCAAACACACATCACATGGCCTACATCATATGGAGACCAGAGGTGATTTACAAAGACCATAAGGATAAAACACATAACATTCTTTTTGGAGTACTACTTCAGGTAGAGAACCTCAAAATTGACTACATGACCAAGTGATGATAAAAGCTCAAAGATATTGAACCTTAAAAGATAAAATATCTATTTTCTTCTGTCACAAAGTCTGTTACTTCATTTGCTAATGGAGTTTTTTCTTCAACCAGATTTGCCATGCCTTTCTTCTTTTCATTGCAAAACTTCTCAGAGTGATTGTTTTTGCCACAATAAGTGCAAGGATTGATCTTATAGCAATATTTTTCAAGATGACTAGTCTTTCCCCAATGCTGCATTCCTTGTACTTTCCCTTTGATGAAAATTATCAATGCAAGTGCTTGAGTTTGATCTTCTACCTCCCTTGAAGTTTTCTTTCTCTCATCTTCTTATAGAGCACTGATGATGCTCTCTAGTGTTGGTTGGGGAAGATTCTTCAAAGTAGTCACAATATAGTTAAAATTTTAAGGCATACTCTTCAAGAGCATAGCCATTGCATCATCTTCAGTGTACTGGAGAGTTGATTGAAGCCAATTTTGTCATAAGACTCCTCATAGTTCAAGAACATAATTTTCAAATTCAACTTAGAAGTATGAGAGCTAGCACCAAATAACACATCTAACTTATGCTAGCGGGCCTCACAAGGGGATTCCAAATCTAAATATGATGCACATAATCATCTCCCAAACCTAATGCAATAATTGCATGAGCTTTCTCTAGCCTTTTAGCATCTGTTGATGTAGTTGAAGTAGAGTCACTTGCCTTCTCTTTACCTTTGGTTGTGGTGGATTCACCTTCTTGTGTTGATTGATTCCCTGGCTTGACCAAATCCCACAAATTCTCCTTCATAAGCACAAATTTGATTTTCATTTGCTAGTAGTGTCCGATCTCTTGCAACAAATAACTATGAGTCTTAACAATACAAGTGCATATTGCAAGCCATAAAATCATTAAATCCTAATCTTTTTGCATCAAAATAATAGTATGGTTTATGTGAGTTTTCCTTCACAAGTTTTGTCACCTTCTATTGACATATCTAGGTGCTTGTTTCTTCTTCTTTGCTTTCATATACAAAGCATTGGAAGAGGCACAAGAGCTAGGCATTCTAAAAAAATATTACTAACTAAAAGTGTTACTGGTAGCAAATCACCCTCAACACTCACATGAACTGAATTCTATCATCAAATGTCAAAGAATTTCCACAATGACTTGTAGAGTACTAGATCAACTTGGTAGGCAAAATTCACATAACTGGAAAAGCTGGGAAGTGGCTTTCTATGCAAAAGTAAAGCTTGTATACCAAAGAAGAGCTAGCAGAGAGCATTGTTAAAATTGTGGGCTATAACTCCCGGTAGAAGTGCACCATTTCTGACTGTTGTTTCTATGATTTCACCTCACTCCAGCAAGCATTTGGGATCATATTTGAGCACAACATAGATTATGGCATATTGCAAGCCATAAATTCATAAAATCCTAATCTTTTTGCATCAAAATAATCGTATGGTTTATGTGACTTTTCCTTAAGAATTTACATGTTTTGAATCTCCAAAAAGCCATGGCCATGTGTATAGTGTATCCTAATTCTTGCTCATGTGCCATGTGTGTATTTGTTGTTGATTTCTAGATTTGACAAAGCACAAGAGGGTGAAGCGCTGCTTGCACTTGTAGAGGTGAACATGCAAATTACTTATTACTTCTGCTGATAGTGGATGGGTCATGTTAGTGTCCTTAATCTAACCTCGTCATATTAATTTCTCATTTTCTTGCACTGTTGATGGTTGGATAGAGTCCCTTTGCCAAGCACATTGGCACATGACGTTTTCTTGATTCAAACGTTTGGTTTGTCAGACAAGAAAACATTGATGAGATACTTTAGCGATGAAGAAGAAAAAGATTGAATTGATGCCCTTGAGAGAGTCTAGTAGAATGAAATGCACTCCATGGTATAACCCTAGGACGCTAACTCCCTTTAGTAAGAAAACCCATCAAAATCTTGAGTATGAGATGAATTTAACAATATGCCATCAGTAGAAATTATTCAAATTAACATGGTTGTGTTCTACACTAAAAGAGCTTCCAATATGTCTTTACACTTTGAAATTTGGGTAACACATGAAAAAGTTACATTAATTTGAAAGGAGATGGGTTTTCATATTTTAGTGTATTTTTTGTTTTACCCCCCCCCCATCCAAAAGACACCCCCCTTGGGCCTCACATATTATGAAAAATATGTACAAATCTTGAAATCTTGCATATTTGTAATGTATATACCTTATATTTTGAGGGTGGGGGGACATGAAATTTTTCCCTTGCATATTTGAAATTTTTAAAGCAGTGTACCTGATGTTTTCCATTCTGATTCCTCATTAAAGATTACATCTCTGGAGATAATGACCTTTCGGTTGATGGGATCATACAACTTGTATTCTTTGCTCTCTTCACTATACCCAACCATGATGCATTTACGTGACTTTGCATCCAATTTCCTACGATCATCATCATGTATGTGGGCATATGCTATGCAACCAAATATGGGGAGATGTCCAATGCGTGTCTTGTGTCCAGTGAATGCTTCATAAGGTGTCATACCCTGAATTGGCTCGATCAGAGGCCAATTAAGCAAGTTTTTTGCAGTGGCTATTGCTTCTACCCAATACTGATTCAAAAGACGCTTCTCACTAAGCATTGCTCTAGCACTGTCTACTAAAGTACTGTTCTTTCGTTTCAGCTCTTGCATTCTATTGAGGAGTACATACAAGTGAATTATCTTCAAATGCCATTACTTTTGCAAAAGTTCATGAATGGGGAAGGCATGTATTCACCTCCTCTATCTGATCTCATGACTTTGATCTTTCTGCCCATTTGGTTTTCTACCATGGCTTTGAATTCTTGAAACCTGGAAAGACTTCAAATTTCTCTTTCAGAAAGTAGACCCAACAATATCTATTGTAGTCATCGATGAAATTCAAGTAGTAAAGTGAACCATTGATGATGTGGGTTTGGGCATAAACCCATACATCTGTATGTATCAAATCAAGAATACCTCGTGCTCAATAGGTGCTTCTGCCAAAGTTAGTTTGCTTTTGTTTACTGAAGCAGCATGCTTCGCAAACTTTTCCAAGAAATTGAAGCTTAGGAATTCCAATTGCCATATTCTAATTTTTTATCTCTATCAAGATTTTGAAATTGACATGTCCATATCTCTTGTGCCATTTTGCGAAAAGTGGCATCTGTTGCGGTTGACCTGACATGGCATGGAAATATGGTATTGAAGCTAGCTTTCTGAACAAGCATCCATCCTTGACTACTTTTCCTACTAGTTGATATCCTCTACATTTTTCAAATATGACTCGGTAGTTGTGTTCCATCATTTGACCAACTGCCAAGAGGTTCTCGCTAAGTTTTGGAACATAGAGTACATCTTTCACCAATTTTTTTTTACCAGTGAAATTGTTCATAGAGACAATGCCTTTCCCTTGAGTTGAATTCAGTATACTATCTACCATGTAGATGAGATTCTTTTGTCCTTCTAATGGTTTCATCTCTGTGAACCATTCCTGATGTTTTGTCATATGAGATGATGCACCACTGTCGATGTACCAAGGATCTTGATCTGCTTGATTGACTTGATAACTGAATTCTCCTTTCGAATTGTAATCTATGTCAAGATATATTGTTTTAGTCTTCTGCATATCCTTGCTTGCAAGAAACATATTCTCAAGTTCATTGGCATAATGACTGTGGCTAGAATGTCCACCGCAATGATTTCCTCTTCCTCAAAAATTCCCTCAATTACTACTGGATTGTCATACTGCTTCTTGTGGCAATCTCTTTCATAGTGTCCAAACTTATGACATTAATTGCACTAAATTTTTGACACATTGGTGGATGCATTCCCTTGTCCTTGGAATATTCCTCAATTGGAATTATTTCCTCTTTGATGATGCTGATATTGCTAAGGATGATGCTAATGCTGATTCTGACTTTGATGCTGACTTTGTTGCTGATGATGATCACTTCACTGGAATGATCTACCTCTGCCTTTGCGTCTACTTCTATGTGAAGCTGTGAATGTTTGGTCATTGGAATGACCTTTGCATGTGTGAATGGCTTGTGTCCTGATGAGTTCTTCACCAAGTAAAACTAACTGGAGCTCTTCATGTGTTGGAATTTGCCACTGGATGGCAATACTCTGCACTAGATTCTTGTATCCCTCTCCTAGTTGATTCAAGATGACTTGAACCATTTCTGTTGGATTCATGGTCTCTCTTGCTGCTGTGAGTTGATTGTTGTAATCCTTGATCCTGAGTACATAGCGTGACCAATTTCATTGCTCTTGCGAAAACTCTAGTTGATTTGGTTTCTCAATTTGAGAATCTTGGAAGTCATCTTGGACTCATAGAGAGCTACGAACATATCCTATGCTTCTTTTGATGTCTTGACTGTGTTGAGCTATCCTAGCATGACATCTTGCACATTCTTCTTGATTAGATGATATGAATACTTGTCTTTCTTGTCCCATTCTACCTATGCTCGCGCAATGGCAGCATTTGCTATAGCTATAGATCTCGTTGTTGCTGGTGCTACAACAACAAGTGGAGTAGAGCTACAGCTGACTGAATCGTCCAATGGTCTAGGTATAGATCCATCAACATACTCCCATTTGTCCTGAAGTACAAGAATGGTCTCCATTCGGTAGTTCCATGTGCCTTAATTGGAGTTGTCTAGCCTAGCAGATGCCTCCAATTGAGGTTGCTAGTCATAGACATGGTGCAAGAAATGTACTCAAAGTGTCTGTGAAATCACTGTCTGAATCAACTACAAAACACTAACTGCATCAAGTGAAATCTGAACTATCGGTGAAGATAGAACTGCAATGTATAATCCAACCTATTACAAGGCTTGTGGCAAATGATGTCGGGAATAGCCAAGAGGCTTTACAAGGCTTGAATGAAGTGCACAATGTCGAAAAATAGACAAATAGGCTTTACAATGATGGCATGTGTGAAAAATCAAATCATGTGCAATCTGCCCACTAAACAATCAATCAATACCTCTAAACACTCTGAAGTCTGCTCACTGAATTGTGGAACGTTGGGTTTCAAGTAATGTGATGATGTGAAACTGCATGTGAGTGAAGGGACTAACTCTGAGTACGAATTTTTTGGCATGTCTTCGATTGGCTGCTTTAGAGTTCTCTCCACTATGGATGATCTAAAATACTCTGAACGAGATCTATACCAACCATCGAGCAATGAAAAAGTAGTAAATAATTCATTTTCTTGTTCGTTTTAGGTGTTGGGTCTAAAGCGTTGATGTAGAGGCTGATGTGCATGCAAGAAGTGGATTTGTCATCGAGTCTCAAAAGTGTGTGATACTTGCACTAAAATGTTTGTATGATGTGACGAGCACGTAGATCATGAAAAATTGAGCGTTTTTTCTTTTTGGAGCACTCTCAAATTCTTCCTAGATCAAGAGATATGGCTTGATCTAGGTGGAGGGGCCAAAAGGGTGAAAATGATGATGTGGTGATGATGTGGCAACTATGCTCACATGCTGTGACTGTGCCTGCCAAGGGGTTTGCCTCCGGGGCACTGTGTGATGAGATGGCAAGAGGATTCACATGCAGTGCACAGTGTGTCTACAGGGGTTTGTGCCACATGGCACATGCTGAGGTGGCTACTGAGGTGGCAGATGGATGACATGGCTATGTGATGAGATGATGTGGCTGGAAGAGCAAGCAGGGTGCATTCGTTAGTGGTGTGCAGTGAAGATCTCCGATCACATATGGCTATGACGTCATAGGGCAGTGCTGAGCCGATTAGGCCTTGCTGAGTCAATTGGCTATGTGGCTGGCTTGTTAAGCGCTAGATGGCAAGCTCGGTGGATGCCAGTTGGCGTAGGAGGCATTGTAGTTTGAGGTCCCTAGGAGATTATTACTGTTGTGAGGTGGTCCATTGAGCAGGTTGGTGGGTGGCTAATGGACTAGTCGTAGGATTCTAAGGGTCATTGAGAAAGTCGTAGTCCTTCATGTCAATGGATGGCCAGTCGTCGCTAATGAGCTCATGGACGATCTGCTTGGAAGCAGAGCTATTATGGCATTAGAGACCATGGAGAGGCTGGTTGAGAGCTCGGAGGTCGTTGCCCATCATGTTGGATGAAGTTTGTTGCTCGTCGATGCTAGTGGCTGCTGTGCTACATCAGTTGGAAGAGAGGAGGTCACCTTGCTTCAAGCAAGGTGCATTCATTAGTGGTGTGCAGTGAAGATCGCCGGTCACAAATGGCTATGAGGTCATAGGGTAGCGCTGAGCCGATTGGGCCTTGCTGAGTCGGTTGGCCATGTGGCTGGCTCGTTAGGCGCTAGATGGCAAGCCCGATGGAGGCCACTTGATGTAGGAGGCATTGCTCCGAGGTCCCTAGGAGACTATTACTATTGCGAGGTGGTCCGTTGAGTGGGTTGGGGATGGCTGATGGACTAGTCGTAGGATTCTGAGGATCATTGAGAAAGTCGTTCTTCGTGTCGATGGATGGCCAGTCGTCGCTAATGAGCTCATGGGTGATCTACTTGGAGACGGAGCTGCTATGGCATTACAAACCATGGAGAGGCTAGTTGAGAGCTCGGAGGTCATTGCATCATGTTGGATGAAGCTTGTTGCTCATCGATGTTGGTGGCTACTGCGCTACATCAATTGGTAGAGAGGAGGTCACCTTGCTTCAAGTCACAATGCCTTGTGAAGCAGCTCGGGTGCTAGAGCCGCCAGTAGCTATTGTTGCCTGCGGCTAGAGGTCCGGTTGGAGGAGTCGTCGATGGGCTTATGGCACTGCAAGAAGCTTGTTGGATGCAGCGGAGCTTGTTGGAGTGAGTGGAGAGCCATATGCTACCTCGGGCTCTTCACTGGATGGAGCCTGTTGAAGTGTCTCTTGCATGAAGGCTTGTTGCTAATACCAGAGCCGTATGCCCGTAGGTGCTACCTGTTGAAGGAGCTCATTGAAGTTATGGAAGGTGTAGTAGCCTTGCTTGGTCATAGGAGCCTTTGGAGGTAGGCTTAGCCTTTGGATTCGAGAGTCAATGAGATGCTCTTATTAGAGCTTGGCTAAGCCGATTAGAGCTGAAGGCACTACTCGAGGTCCTTGATGCAAATATCTCTCTTAGTGAAAGCACTTTGCTCCATTGAGAGCATTAAGAACTCTCTCTCTCTCTCTCTCTCTCACACTCCCTAGAAGTGGAGAAAAAAGCATGGGAAGGAGTATCAAGGGAACAAAGACTCTGCCAGCTATGCAACTTAGATGAAGTGGAAAATGAGGCACATGTTCTTTTGACATGTCCGCGATATGAGCATCTAAGAGAAGATTTCAGCAATGTCACGCAGCATCACAACAGTTTGGAGAGCTTACTTTCCCATCCTCACCTCGCAGCCTTGGGCAATTACATTACCAAGGTCCTTGCATACCGTGACCAATGTATTACACAGGTAGCAACATGCTAGCTGTCCACTCCACCCTTCTTCAAAGAAGGAGACTTTTTGTAACATTCCATTGGGTCCCATGGGTCGATTTCAAGCCCCCAGAGGATGATAATAATAGTTTCTTTCTTTCTTTCTTTCTTTCACACACACACACACACATAGAAGACTATGAAGTGAAATCACAAACACTCAAGAGAGAACAGAAATATGGACATAAATTTTCTCTCAATAGAGGAAATTTTCTATTTCTCACTGGAAATCTTTCATCATCATCAGAATGAAAGGATGGAAACACTCGATAATCTCTCGATCGATCTCTCTCACTCTCACAAGAAGGATGGCACCTCAACGAAAGGCAGAACTATGCTATGATACCATGACAAAATATGGAGGGGAGAGGAGAAGAGTGGAGATGAGGAGAGAGAGCACAACTAGAGAGCACACCACAAATGACTAACTGTACACTAGATTTAGTTGAAAATGTAGAATATATACAAACCCTTTTAGGGTTAGGGTTAGTCTATTAGGTTAGTGCTATGATCACATGATGTTGAGATGGTTTCTCAACACACCTAGATAAGTTATGCCTTTGAACTACCTAGTCACAGATGGTAATACAGTGTAGAAGGAAGGCATGGAATGATTGGCATATTGTGCCTAAGCATTTGAAGAAGGGTATGCTTGTGTTACTCTATATTGCTAAGTTGGGGCCTATCAAAACCAATTTTAAGTTCGGTTGGAATGGACCCTACCGCATAGTGGAAGTCTTTGATAATGGGATAGTGTAACTCGTTGATTTGGAAGGTAATGTATTTTCAGAGTTGTACAATGGAAGAAAAGTAAAGCCATACCGAGCAGCGAATTCTTCATACAAACAGAACTCGGAAATAGATAACTTGATTGACAATGCCTCGGTAAACTTTTCAAAAGGCAACATGCTAGCTAGCTATTTAACATGGTGGAACAAATGCATCATGTTCCACCATGTGCCATATTAACTTTGAAGGCTTATTAGTGGAAAATCATCATGTTGAAGCAAGGGAGGCTCATGCACCCATTGATTTAATAGGAACTACAGTTGCAGATTTTGATCAACTACATTTGGTCAGGAACTTTACTGATCAATCTCACTTGCAAACTCAATATACTTCATCATCGTGATCTTCATCATCTTCAACAACTCCGTTTGTGCTTCCCCTTGCTACCACTTTTGTGTTTTAGTCATCCTCTTTGAGCTCTCTTTCTCCATTGTGCCAATCTATTCTCAATCTCTAGCATTTTCCTTATCCATCTTCTTTCTCTGTGTCACCATCTGTGTCATCTTTGTCATCATGGAGAGAGCAAAGCGGCAAGTCCGTTAAAAGAGAAAATGGAGCTCTTGTATGTCTCCCCCACACCCAATAGAAGACTTCTCCAACAACGTTCTTACAAGCATCTTGAAGTCCAACCGTCTTCTGAAACTCACAGAGCTATCGTGGAAGGATGTCTACGACGAGGAGTTGGCGGAGGATCGTAGACTCATAGAGGACTCATATGATGCGGATGAAGAGATAGTCTTGTCATCAACAAAATGCACATTAGTATCACCTCAGAGTGGCTAAAGAAGGCCTTCTGGTTGAAGCAAAGCACCACTTCTACAAAGTTGGCAGATGCCAAACAGTACGATCCTTACTTCGAAGGAGGAAGCTACTCATGGAATCATAGGGATATCTAATTAACAAAGTCCTGAGGATGAGGGCTTGAAGCCAACCTGCAGGTTCCTAACCAAGTTCATCGAACTCAAGAAAAACATGGGGTATGTGTAAAGGCAGTATGTGACTCGAGTCATCAACATAGCAAAGGACCAGGTGACAGTCAACTAGTTCTCAAATTTTGAAGGCATTTGAGAGCGCGGTCAACAAAGTCCAGACCCATTGCATGCTCGGCCCTCACCTGTGCATGTTTTACCATCAGCTGATGTTCGGGCAAGAGCTTTGGCCAGGAGCACTACCTTCAAGCAGAGCCAATCCATTGGGAACTCAACAGCGAGCCTAGCAACCATGAATAGTAGGATGAACAAGGGACAGGTGAGCATGAGGTGGAGAAGGACAAGGAACAGAAATGGGAATGGGAGGAGGAACAGCAAGAACAAGAGGAGGAGAAGCAACAGGATGAGCAAGCCACTGGACAGCAAGAGGAAAAGAGGCCAAAGGGAATAGCGAGCATGGCACCTCCTAGCCAAAACAGGATATCTAGTTGGGGAACGGTGACAAGGGCACCTCCGAAGGGTAAAAACAAGATAACTCAAAGATGAATAGGTAGAACACCTCTGAGGATAAGGAAAGGGAGCAGGGTGAGGAGACAAGAGAACAAGAAATGCCCAAGGAGGACCGAGCAGATGATGCAGGGTTGTCACACCAAGTCGAGCAAAAAAGGGGTAGCTCATCACTCGCTCCATCTATTGTGCCTCCACCTCCTTCACCTCTTCAGAGCCTCACATCCATAGAGCCATTTCCCCTATACCCACTTCTTACAAAGGATGTGTGAAGATTGTGGGAGAGAGGGAAGGAGTCTCACTTGCGGCTTTCTCACATGCACAATGGGGGAATACACACAAAGGTGGAGGCTGAAAACAGTTTTCCTCTTCTTAGTTGTGAAAGCCAAAAGAACTCTTTTACAAAGAAATAGAAGAACCCTATATGTGGGTCTCAAACCAAACTCAACTAACTAAGGTGGCATACTAACCGAGCCACGAACTAGTGTAGATAAGGATAGCTGTCATCCAGCTATTATTCGTGAGCGATGTACCAACCGCATCTCCAGCTAACAAGTCGGTGACATAAATGCACAACAGTCACCCTGGCATATCGCAAGTGGAGCTCGATATCTCAACACTCCCCCTCGAGCTCAATCCCAATTCCTGCACACCAAGCAGGTCTCTGAACTTGCGCAGCTTCTCTGCGCCCAATGCTTTCGTGAATATGTCAGCTACCTGATCCTCTGTGCTGACATAAACTAGATCAATAAGACCTAGTAAAACCTTCTCCCGCACATAGTGATAATGCACCTCAATGTGCTTTGTTCTGGCATGAAAGACTGGGTTCTTTGCCAAATGTATACTACTCATGTTGTCACAATAAATGACAACCGGCCCATCTGTAGACTGATGCATATCATAGAGTAGCTTATGCAACCAAGCTACCTCACATGCAGCCATTGCTGCACCTCTGTACTCAGCCTCTGTGCTCGACAAGGCAACTGTAGGCTGTTTCTTGCTGCTCCAAGTGACTGCAGCACTCCCAAAAGAGAACACATATCCACTGGTAGATCGCCTATCAGAAATACTACCAGCCCAATCAACATCAGTGTATCCATGCAACTGTATCTGAACCCCAGCCTCATAAAATAGTCCATACTGCAATGTGGACTTCACATACCTGAGTATGCGTCTAGCCGCATCCAAACGTGGTTTCCTTGGAGCCTGTATAAACTGACTTACCAACCCAACAGCATAGCTCAAATCTGGCCTGGTAATAGTCATGTAAATCAAACTTCCTACTATGCGTCTGTACATAGTAGGGTCTTCCAGAAGCTCACCTGCATCTGCGCTCAGCTTCACATTCTGCTCCAAAGGAACTGAAATAGGCTTACAGCCTGTCATCCCATATTTGGACAGCATGTCCAATCCATACTGCCTCTGCAAAAGCTGTATCCCACTTGGTGATCTAATCACCTCAATGCCCAACAAATAACGCAGCTCTCCCAAATCCTTCATCTCAAACTTCTGCCTCAATAGCATTTTTACATGAAGGATATCTTCATCACTATCACCTGTGATGATCAAATCATCAACATAAATGACCAGCAGCATAATCCCTTTCTCTATTTTTCTCACATAGAGTGAGAAATCTGCCTTGGAAATCTGAAAGCCAATAGTGACAAGATACTGTCCTATCCAAGCTTGGAATTATAGGACCTCTGCATGAAATAATATTTTGTACATCGCAATAGCTTCTAGGAATTATTTACATAATTTCATTCTGGGAAAGAAACTTTAAGTTTCCAAAGTATGAAAGGGAAAAAGAGCATGAATCTCCAAGTCTATGGAGGCACAACAGTTTTGTTAGGTACTATTATGCTTTGCCTATTAGGGCAACACCTTGAGGGACATGCTACCCTTATTTTGGAGACCCTACAGAGAGCATCCCTCCTCTCTTTCAAAGCACCACTTAGATCCTCCTTTCCCACTTAATAATGGCTTTGCATGATAAGGAATGGAAGCAATTCATACAGCACATGGTAGAAGCACAATCACTTGATTGTGGTTCAAGGATGCAATGAAACTTAAAGATAGTTGGTCAGAAGGAAGAAGCGATAATCTATGGGTAGTACATGTAATGAGACTTTCTATACTCCACGTAAGCCATAGACTTAATTGAATGGAATTTAGGCATTGAATTCTAGCCAAGAGTTCCCTATCACCATTTTGGACTTTTGGTGTTAAATTCTAGCCCTATCACAATTTTGTATGCATAGGTTTGGAAGATAAATGCATTCCTTCTTTGTCATGCTCGTACCTTGGATGTTTTAGAGCCTCACTCAAGCCCCTATGGGTTCTTTGGCACAGAATGCCAATGCCAATCAATATCAACCCAAAAGACTGTAGATAGAGATCTCTTGTTCTCCTTGCCAGGCTGCCCCCCCTTCTTCTATCCTCCTAAGCCTTGGCATTCCCCTTCCTCTAGCTTAAAGCCACCCCTTCTTGCCTTATCTTTCTCATCCCTTTAATCAGTTTGCTACCACAAACTCTCTTACCATTTTTCATCCCTCTCAAGCTATAGATGCTACTTGGAGTAGATGTAGTCTGACAAGAGGTGTTCTAGGGGCATCCACTCCCCTTTGAAGCTACCTTAGTGCTATGTGCACTTATCGGGAAATCCTTGTTTGTTATAGATTAGCTTGGGCTCATGCAAAATCTATGAAGGCATTCTCTTCCTCAAGTGTGCTACTTTCTTTCCCTCTATTCACCACCTAAGGAGAGACTTTGTTTTACTCACATGCTTCTGGAACAACTCTCTCATAATCAACCAATCTTTGATCCTCCTAGAGGACTTCATTCTTTCTGGCACAATTCCATTAATCTATTTTCTGGGTTTTGTTCCCAAGAGGGGAAGTGCAAGTAAGTGTGCAAGATCTAAGTTCTACTCATTGTATATAGATTTCCGCTGCATAGTCACTGTGCTCACTCATGCACATCCTATCCTAATATTTGTTGAGTTTTTCATTTTGTCCTTTTGTTACTAGCATATGCAACAAAAATCCAAAAAGATCTTGTGCATATACCCTTTGCTTATCTAGTGAAATTTAAGAGGGGTTGTTGAGAATGGTGTAAATTACACCACAGAGATAAGCCCTGTAATGGTGCATATTTCATCAAGGTGAACACCAAGAAAAAGATATGTGCCTTCTATGGAGCACCCAATCATACTATGGAGTATTGCCACCTAAAAAGGTTTTCTCTACAGTTGCTCTCCAAGAGACAAGCCCACTACAACTCCAAAGAGAATGAAGCATATCATGTGAAGAAGAGCTACATCAATAACAAAGCAAATCTTGCTAAAGGAAGGACTCCATCAACAAATGAAGAATCAAATTTTATGGTAGATTGGGCTTTCTAGAGTCCAACACATTGAACTTTAGTCATCACTTGGTCAATTTTGAGGTTCTCTGCGTGGAATAGTACTCCAAAAAGAATGTTGTGTGTTTTGTGTTTTATCTTTTGTAAATCACTTTTGGTCACCATATGATGTAGGCCATGTGATATGTGTTTACCACCCCCATGGTACCTCTTGCAGACATGAGAGACTAGGTCCTTACAAAGGCCTAAGATTCATCCTTGTACATGCAAGGGAGAGAGAACCATTTGGGGGGGTCTATCCCATTTTTGTAACCTTGGGTAACTTTGCTAACATGAGATCCTAGCCATAGATTTATCCTTGACCACCATGAGATGGCTTGTGAAACTATGTGCCTAGATGAATCCTTGACATAGCAAGAGGCAAACCCTTGCAAAGGCCCCCACATAGGGTGGTACCTATGATTGTGGAGTTCCTATGATTTAGGAGTTACCTCCTTTGATGTAGGAGAGGTGCCATTGATTTAGGCCACCCTCTCTCCATTTCTATAAAAGAGGGACTTCCCTCTCAAATCAATAGAACACCCATTGTGATCTCTTTTGTGTTCTCACTCCTCTTGCCACAATGCACCTATTCTTTCCCACGTTCCAACAATGGTATCATTAGGCTAGCTACCAAGGTTAGGTTTAGACCTCAAAGGAGTCATTACCATTTTATAGTGTGCCCTTTGAATTAATAAAGGCACCTATATGTTCAAGATCTTGATGGGACATTGTAATTAGACACTACTTATGCAACATTGTACTAGACTTCTTCGATAATATTCTCATCTCAAGTTCGCCTAAGCAAGGCATTTAGAGCATATGAGGTTAGTTGTTTAGGCAACAAAGAATAAGTCCAAGTATGATTTTTTTGTAAGTCAAGTACCTGGGTCATATTCTCTCTATATAAGAAACATGTATGGATAAAAACAATTCTTATGCCATTTTCATGTGACCTATAGGCTCATCGTGGCTTGCTGACCACATAGCAATATTCCATTGGCAAGACTATGCATCACTAATGCAACGTTGTATTAAACTTCTCTGACAATATTCTCATCTCAAGTTCGACTAAGCAAGCACATTTAGAGCATTTAAGGTTAGTCTTTTAGGCAGGAAAGGTGTATGTGAAAAAGTCCAAGTGTTACCTTTTTGTAAGTCAAGTACGTGGGTCATATAATCTCTAAAAAAGGAACATATATGGATAAAAACAACACTTGAAGCTATTTTATTGTGACCTAGGATCACAATGGATTGCCGACCAAATCCATTGGCAAGACCATGCATCACAAACAAGAGTCTTGATGTTTTCAATGGTGCCCGAGCTTGCCGGGAAGAAGCTACTAGCTGGTCTATCAATGACCCAACAGCGACCTCTCCTATCGGAAGTGCAAGGTTGAGCGCCAAGTTGGGCAAAGATGGGATATGTTGACAATAGATTCTCCACCTCTTCATATGCGGGTTTCGATTCTAGGCACGATGCTTACATCTCTCTCACTAGTATGCGCGTCGTCAATGGATTCTCCATCTCTTCATATTTGGGGTTTCGTTTCCAGGCATGAAATTTACATCTGTCTCATTAGTATGCCTTTACTGACAGTCCAAGAGATCAATGTTCAAGCATAGCGAGATACTTCTTCTAATACAGCCTAGAACGGGCCTTAATGTTGGGAAATACTATGCCAATAACAGGGTACAATCTCAAAATAATGGTCCCGTACAACGGCATGTGCAGGAGAAGAACCATACCCAACAATACTTACCAAGAGTCTACACAACTACTTACAGGAAGTCTGACCGAAAGTACTATATTCCAAGCTATAAACCGCACATCGAAACTGTCACGGCTATGTCTTGACCATCTCTGGCGGTGGACCCAAGTATTGCATGGGAAACTTTTCAGGAGAGCAAAATATAAATTTATCTTGCAGCCAGAATGAAGTTTAAAGCTGAAGGCACAGATATCTACTAAGATAAACTGAGAAAAACCCTAAATTTAAAGAGACAGCAAAGTAACTACAGAGGTGGCTAAAGACAACGGCAACCCAAGTGGGTAAATAATACAACTTAAATGCCATATCTACCTTACAAAGGCCTCGAATATATATAATCTTACAAATTCAATTTATTTGAAAAAAAAAAGAAGAGTGCGCCTGCATGTGTGTGTGTGTGTGTGTGTGTGAGAGAGAGAGAGAGAGAGAGAGAGAGAGAGAGTCACTTGATAAGCAAAGCTATGCTTACATTCTCATCAGTCACCAAGCATAAGTAGCCATCTAGCACGTAAGCAAGAGAAAAGAAGACTTGTGAAATACTTGCTCCCCCACATGAGAATAGACTTGCCGTACGCTACAAATCGATTTGTCTTAGTTTCATCTCCTTGGTTTATTGTTTAATTCATCCGTAGATTACTTACCCATAAATGAAACAGAAGAATTCACTCGATTGATAGGTTGGTCATGATCCAACGAGAACATGTTTCTAGTGCCCTCGAACCCTGATGCCCACTCTACATTTCAACACATAAACCTGGACATTGGGCTACAGAAACTGTAAGTAGCAACACCTCTGGACTACGAGTGAAAGCATGTAGTTACATGAAAAAGTCACCATGAGACTAGCAAATTCACTTAACTTGCATCCCAATTTTTAAAAGTATCAATGCCATTTGCACCTGGAAGGCACTAATGTCTATACAGACAAACACCAACAGCAAAGATTTTTCTACTACATGAAATCTGGAGAGGAATTCCGTGATGCAGTTTTCATCAGCTGGAAAAAGGCCTGCGGTATCTAAAGTGGCTCAGCTTCAACAGTTGCCTCTTTATAGAAGCTAAATTTTATAGACTGAAAACTCAGTCTGCACTCAGGTCTATAGAAAACCTCTCCTGTGACAGCTGAGTTCGACTCATGCTTTGTATCACGTGAGTCGTATAAAAACCATTAAAATGAGGGGAAGAAGGAGAATAAAGTTCCTGCATAGTGGATCTAGGCATAATTGTCGTCTAATAGTTGTACAAGGTAACATAAACCTGCAGGGCACATACTTCAAGGATCCAGAGCAAGAAAAAGTTTCAGCCTTGTGTAAAACACCTCATTACTAGATTCATCTCATGGATAGCTATTCAACCCCAAAAGAGCCAACGCAAACCAGGAAAGGACGCATCTTTAAACCGAGACTACAACTTTAAATAAAATTCGAAGCCAGGGCATCTCTGTATCAATGCTATGACCTTGAAGAAACGGAGCTACAGTTGAGCTCATGCAAGTAGAAATTATACTCGCATTAATGATTAGGTCACTCAAATCCTTCTCGATCGCAGACCAAGATTGCCGTTTGGTACCTGATACGTCGTTGCGCTGGCTATCACGCAGAGGTAGGATAACCACAATCATCTCCCGAGATATACCTGCCAGGTCCCGACTCACTGGAAGACGGCAGTACACATTAAAACCAATCATGGTACCAATTAAGGTTACTCTCCTTCCTCTGGCAATCATTGTTTGACGTAGTCTGCAATCCGAAAGTAGCGCTCCAGAAACGTTTTGCTCTGGACAAAACTAGGCGGTTCCCACTACGGAATCTTTAGGGGCAAACTCCAAACCTCTCTCAATGTTCGCCTTCAAAACTGGCAGAAGTGCGTTGTAGGAGGCTTCCTCGTACTTATTCATGTCAACAAAATCCTTTCCAACCATGTACTGAACGCCGGCTGGACACAATTTGAAACGGGTGGCAAAGTAATTCACCCGCGTAACCGCATTTTGGACTAGGCCAAATTCGAATATATCATCCTCCCCAGCTAGAGCTCGTAGACACGAGTTTATAAAAATTACAGCAGCCCTACCTTGGGCCTCGGCATCCTGCGTACCAGCTCTGATCTGCGTCGTAAGGTGCTCTATTTCTTCCTGGGTGAACTGACAACTGGGCTTCGTCTTGGAGAGAAAAGGAAGAATTGTGATCCCATCGTGACCTCCAACGACAGGCACCTCGACATCCTTAGGGTTTAAGTTCTTCATCTCCGCTACCAATTCGCTGGCTCGGACCAAGTTGATTTTGGTCACTCCAAAGAGTTTGGAAGGGTCGAACACCCTGTAACTTCTAAGCACGTTTGCTGCCATAGGTACCATGAAGTTAAGTGGATCCGTGAGCAGATGTATCCAGGCCTTAGGACAGTTCTGGGCCACGGCTTGAACAAGGGACTTTACTGTGCCTGCATTAATCTCAAATAGCTCTTCCCCCGTCATACCGGGCCTTTTTGAAGCACCAGAAGCAATCACTACCATGTCCATGCCGTTGAGGCAGCCCGCCAGCTGGGGAACGCCCTGGAATCCAAGCACCTGAGCAGAGGCATCGGATTTGCTCACCTCCGAGACGACCTCGTCGACGTTGACGACATCGTAGAGGTGAAGGTGGGAGACTAAGGGCGAACGCCTGGTGAGGAGGGAGAGGGGAGGTCCGACCCCTCGCGAAGCGCCGAGGAGGGCGATTTTGAAAGGGCCAGGGGAAGAGGCAGGAGGCGGAGGGGAAGGGGAAGGGGAGGCATGGGCGGAGCGGACGAGGGGGGGACGACGACGACCAGAGGAGCAGCAGCAAGGTGCCAAGAAGAAGAAGAAGAGGGGTCGCAGGCGACCAGCAACAGAAACAGGAGGAGGAACAGCAAGAGGACGAGCAGCAGCAGCAGCAGCACTTGCCATTTCGCCTACTCGCAAACCGTCCCTAAAACCCTCCCCAAAAAGAGCACCTGCATTTGTTGCCCTTTTGCACGTGGAGGGCTATCGGGCTTATGTGAGGATTCTCTCCGAGGTGATAGTGCTATGGTGGTGCACACGGTTGTGGAGGAGGATCCCCTCTTGCATGCACGAGCTCTGAGTGTGGTTTTGTTCTTGCTGAGTTGTCTAAGGGACGTGAGAATTGGAGTGTGATGAAAGATGCATGTGCTAGTGGAGGCGAAGTAAGGGCATGGATTGCAATGTTCCTATTGAAAACTTCAATTTGAGGGAGTCAAATAGCATGCTCCAAGTCTTCTTTCTTTGGGTGTTGAAGCTTAACGGCAAGTTGTTTCCTACAGAGAGTCTTATGAATCTTCTTTCTTTAGGATGATGAAGTTATCTTTGGGTATCTCTGTGTGCCACATGATAACGACTATCCCCTTGTCGTTATCATGTTGAAGCAAGTTGTTTCCTACAGAGAGTCTTATGAACCTAGACAACTCGTCTAGGCTTTGGCTATTGTATCTTTGGATGGAACATCGATATCAAGTGCCGTCGCAAAATTGGTGTGGTCCTCTTGACCTAGCTAACCGCTCTTACCACTTGATGCCCAAATCCTTGCATAAGTCACGGATATTATCGCACTTCACAGATTGTCACTGAAAAGCTTGACAAGAACAACTTCCAGGCATGGAAGTTTAGAATGACGAATTTCTTGATGGGAAAAGGCTATTGGGAATTCATTACAGGAAATGAAGAAGAACCTGTTCTTCCTAATGTTCCCAGTCAACAGGAAATGCAGGCATTTAAAGGATGGCATGAGAGAGCCAGGAAAGTTATGTACTGGCTGTCTATCAGTATTTCGGACTCCATGATTGTGCATATTCAGGATGCAAATACACAAAGGAGGCATGGGATACTTTGGCAAAAATGTATAGCACAAATACGCAAGCCAGGAAAATGCAACTCAAATAGGAGTTGCACAATGTGCAGAGAGAAAATTTGAGCATAAATGACTACCACATGAAAGTGAAGAAAATTGCAGATGCACTTGCTTCCATTGGGTCGCCAGTGGATGATGATGATTTGGTTTCTGTGACCTTGAATGGTCTAGGAAAGGATTATGCACAGTTCCAGACATCCATTGCCGTCGGTGAAAAATTTCTTGATTTTGAGGAGTTGATTGCTCTTCTAATTTCTGAAGAGCAGAGAAATGGGGGTGCATCTTCTTCAGCAGGAACTTCAAAAGAAACTGTCTTCTACTCAAATGCTGGCAGAGGTAGAGGCAGAGGTAGAGGAGGCCGATCTGCAGGCCGTGGTAGAAATCGGAATATGCAGCAAACGCAAGAAAACCAGTCCTATGCAGGAGGACGTGGTAACTCTAGAGGCAGGGGGAGCCAAAGAGGTCGTGGTGGATGGCAGAGAAGCCAAAATGCAAACAGCAATGTTGAATGCTACTATTGTGGCAAAATGGGTCATATGGCTAAGGACTGCTACAAAAAGCAGAATGACATTATGAATGGAAAATTGCAGCAAGGCAATTATGCATCTTCTAGCAGGCAGGGTGATGACAGAAATGAGCATCTTTTTATGGTGCAGCATATGACCAATGCTGTGACAAGTACAGAAGAACAAAATGATGTGTGGTATGTTGACTCAGGTGCGTCAAACCACATGACAGGTCATGCAGAATGGATGCAAGATGCAAGGAAGCTGGAAAAGCTAGGATTTGTGGAGACTGGTGATGATACTGCACATCCTATTGTGCAGATTGGCAAAATTCCTTTGTCTATGCAGGATGGGAAAAAGAAATACTTGTCTGATGTATTTCATGTCCCGAACATCACCAAGAACCTGGTTTCTGTTGGTCAGATGGTTGAGCAGGGCTTGCAGGTCAGATTTAATCCTCATGGATGCTTTGTTGAGGATATGAAAAATAATGGTCGCTTGATAGCAAAAGGAAAGAAGAAGGGCAGAATGTTTACGTTGGATGCAGACATGCCTGAATTGAGTGCAGCAATGTTTGCACATGGGACCGGTGTAGTTGCAAATATTGATATCTGGCACAAACGCATTGGTCATGTTAATATACAGCGACTTAAATCAATGCAAGCCCAAAATATTGTTGCAGGATTGCCTAAATTCAAGGTTGCAGAAATGCACAAGGTTTGTGAAGCCTGTCAATTTGGGAAACAGGTAAGGAAACCTTTTCCTAGGCATATTCAAGAGAGTAAAAAGCCATTGGAATTAATCCACTCTGATGTGTGGACTACAAAAGCTGCATCTATTGGAGGCTGTCACTATTTTGTCACATTTATTGATGACTTCAGTAGAAAACTGTGGGTGTATTTTATGAAAAAGAAAAGTGAAGTGTTTGGGCACTTCAAAGCTTTCAAAGCTATGGTTGAAAAAGAAACAGGCCTGCAAATAAAATGCCTAAGGTCAGATGGAGGGGGAGAGTACCTCTCAAATGAGTTTGCAAGGTTCTTGCAGGAGCATGGTATAAAGCAGCAATATTCATGCAGCCATACCCCACAGCAAAATGGAATTGCAGAAAGAAAAAACAGGCATATTGGAGAGGTATCTCGGGCTATGCTAAATGAAAAAGATCTACCAGATTATTATTGGGCTGAAGCAGTTGCTACAGCAGTCTATATAATGAACAGGACTCCCACTGCAGCAATACATGGCATGACGCCAGAGGAGATGTATACTGGTAGGAAACCAAATATTTCTCATCTGAAGATTTTTGGTTGCATTGCCTATGTCCATGTGCCAGATGAGTTGAGGTCCAAGTTGGATCCAAAAGCTGAGAAGTGCGTGTTTATTGGTTATTCTCTGCAGCAGAAAGGGTATAGATGCTATAACCCTTCTACACGTAAGTTCACAGTGAGCAGAGATGTTGTTTTTGATGAGATGAGCAGCTGGTATAAACCAGTAAATGTGATGATTGATGTAGATGCACAAAATGGTAATGCTGCACAGAATGCACAGCAGCAATCACAAAATATCAGTGGACCTGGAGTGTCCTCTACCAGTGGTTCACATACTTCGCCATGGACAGGCAGATTGACATCAGGAGAATCTCCTCAAAGCAATGCAGAAAGTGGTACGCAGGTATCACGAAAAGGAAAAGAGAAGGTAGATCAGCCCATGTTTGATGTGAATGCAGGTCACTCTTATGTAGATGGTGAATCCAGTGGCTCAGAATAGAGCATTGATGATGAGTTGGGTATTCCTTCTGTCGTTACACCTGGAGTAAGGAAGACCAGGGATGTTTTGAGAGCACTTGGAAGTGAGCCTATTTTGCGCAAGTCTACCAGGGTTAGGTATCCTGTGGATAGGCTGAAATATAATGGATTTATAGCCATTCACTATGCCTATATGGTCAAAGTGATACAGGAACCAGAACCCACTTCTTTTGAGCAAGCCATGGGAAATGAAAAATGGGAGAAAGCCATGGATGAAGAAATGGATGCCTTGGATGCTAATGCTACATGGGAATTGGTGCCTTTACCTAAAGGCAAGAATGCAATTGGCTGTAAGTGGGTTTATAAGATCAAGCACAATGCAGATGGTTCTGTGAATAGATACAAGGCAAGATTAGTTATCAAGGGGTATGCACAGACATACGGCATTGATTATGAAGAAACTTTCAGCCCAGTTGCAAGGATGGCAACCGTAAGAGCAGCCATTGCTATGGCTGCATCAAAGGGATGGTCTTTACATATGGATGTAAAGAATGCCTTCTTGCATGGTGATTTGCAAGAAGAGGTCTTTATGGAGCAGCCCACAGGTTATGTTCATGCTACTCATCCTGAGTTTGTTTGCAGGTTGAAGAAAGCCTTGTATGGCTTGAAGCAAGCACCTAGAGCATGTAGATCTTCTCCCTGCACAATTGAAAGTCCACTTGTACGGCCACAGTTTGATCATCCATAGGGTCTAGTCCTTCTATTGCAGCCTTGCAAATTGATACAAGCCCTAATCGTTTCAATTTATCTTGGCAAGCTCGAGCCTCTTCTATTGCCTGCTTTTTCATCCAGGCAACTTTTTTTTAAAGATCCTTTTCTTAACGAATGGCTTGTAGTGTTTGGAGAGCTAAGGGGCCATAATAATGTTTAAGCTTACTCCCGTTAATGTAGCATCCATTTTGACTCCATCAAGGGTCTCGATGTGGCGTGACCCTGATATGGGCCCATTCCATGATATTTAAGCTTATGCTTTTGGTATTCATCATGTTGTACAATAGCACAAGGTCATCTTCCTTAAGGTCCTTGTTTCCTAGGTTGCAATTGAAGCACCTTTTTCAACAAAGTTTTTTGACCTTGATAACATAAGATGCTCTTAATCTCATTTCATTGAGCTTTTCAAGATGTATTAATCTAAATGGCCTCTTCTCATAGCCTATCTCAGACTACCACCCTTAGGCTTGTTGGCACTATAGATTCCATGGGCATTACTACCTCAACCCCAAATGCAAGGCTAAAGGGCATGGAGTTGGTCATGATGTTGTATTTTGTGCAATATGCCCAGAGTGCAGTGGTGATTTTGTGCTCCCAGTCATTGCAGCTAGCCTCTGAGTTTTAGTAGAGCTCTTGGCTTGGTTGTTTGATCTAGCGTAGTAGGCAGTGGATTTTATGTGAACAATCACGAACTCACTCATTAGAATACGAATTGTGTCATAAAGTGAGTTCCACAATCGCCCATGCTTTTGAGTGGGAGGCTGAAGCATGATATAACATTCTCATATAGGAATTTGGCCATTGCGCATGTGTCAGCCTTCTTGGTAGCCTTGGCTTTTGTCCACTTTGTAAAATAATCGGTAGCCACAATAATATGTCGGTCGGGCTTGGGTCCCTTTTGCTGCATTGGATTGATTGGTCATATAAAACAATGCCCCATTTCTCAAAACGTTGATCAGTAGAACTCCCCTTCCATCAAAGGCATATAATCTTGCTTATGAGGTATGGAGGTTTGGCCTAGTAGGGGTCGCAACACTTGGCCCAACATAGGTCTGCTTGTAGCACCTTACGGGCTGTGAGCTCTCCTGCAAAGTGCCCTCCTACAATGCCCAAATGGGCTTCTTCCAACACCTCTACGAACTCATCCTTGTGGACATAACTATGTCATCCTTACCCATTCAATAGAGTTGGATGGCTATCAATTGATATAGTGCCGTGTCTTTGAGTGAGTTTTTGAGGAGAGTGGGAAATCTCGGCATAGTTATAGATAAATATATGATAGTAGCCCTTATGCCCATTAAATCTCTACACACCCTTTGCATTGGTAGGGGGCGATAGCTCCAAGGTGAGCTTAATCATGTTGTAACCCATAGAAATCTCGTTCTTGGATACAACATGGCCTAATATAACCTGTGCTTAACCCAAAATTGGCATTTGAGTGGATTGAGGCAAATAGAGGTGACACCTCTTAAAAAAAGGTTAAAGATATTTATCCCATGCAAAATGTATGCATAGGTCATCCAAAAACACCTCTAGGAAATCCCTCAAGTATTCCTTGAAAGTTGTGATCATCAACTGTTGGAATGTAGTAGAAGCATTGGTGAGCCCAAAGAGCATTGCCTTGGAAGAGTATACTCTCCATTCCATGGCAAATGTTGTCTTATATTGATTCATTGGTGCTATTGATACTTGATTGTACCCCAAGAATCCACCCAGGAAGCTATAAGCCTCCTTTCTTGCAACTCTTTTTTAGCACATGATCTGTAATGGGCAGCAAATAATGGTCTTTACGTGTTGCAGTATTGACCATTTTTAGATTTTGACACATACTCGGATTTTGGCATTCTTTACCAGAACAATGACAATGGGGGACACCCAGTCTGTATGTTCGATCTCATAAATGAATCTTGTGTTGATGAGTTTTTGTATTTCCTCCCTCACAATCATTGTGTATTTGGGATTCATAATGGTAGGGCCTTTGCCTCATCGGTCTAATGTCATCCATATTTGGATGGCATGTTGCACGACCCTGAGGGGCATGCCCTTCATGTCACTATACTTCCAAGCAAAGCAATCTTTGTATTCTCATAGGAGGGAAATCAAGGCCTCTTCTTGCCTGATTGTGAGGTCATTGACTATATAGACCGGTTTAGGGTCTGTCCCTCAGGACTCCCATAGGTTGGGATGTCACTCCATCCACCAGCTTAACCATAGGTTGACCCAGCACTATCGGGTGACTTTGCTAACACATGCACCTCCATCCAAGGTTGCAGTGGCACTCTTGTTTCGGTAGGTGATTGGGAGCACAGCATTGGTGTCATCACTTTCAAAGTATCGGCCTAATTTATTGATTGGCATCTTAAGTAGGTTCTACTCCTTGTAGGGGCTTCTATCATGGGTAGCTCCTCAAGGTGGCCATCTATCAATTGATCCAGGATGGGATTCCCTCTTAGTAGGGTTGGAATATGCATTTTCACTTCTATGAACAAGAATGTGGTTAGCCTGGGTGATAGGCTCTCAACCTTCTAAATCTAGCTCTTCAAAGCCATAAAAGGACATAAGGTCCTCTTCTATAGCCTGATGCCATGTGGGTCCTCTTCGAACATTTTGTGCCTTAAGAGAGTGTCTCATAGATATGCCACCTAATTCTTCCTCATCCACCTTTTCCAAGATTCATAGTTTGGATGTATCGTGTCCGCACCCTTGATTGTTATGAGCCATTACTCAAATTTCTCTTGATTGTTGTGCCTCAACAAGGCATTGCTTTTCAATATCAGGGTCGAGGTATTCATTATGACCCATAGGAGCTGTAAGATGGTACCCCTCTTGCCTTATCCTTGCTCTTAGGCCGTGGATGGTTGGATTTGGAGCTAACATGGTGTGTATTAAAGAAGTGGAAGTGGATACAATAGCAGTGTCCTCACTGGACCTGCTTTGAAAAATAACTCTGCCTGATCCTTTCCTACTTTCACAGCACCCTTGTGGCTCATATCCCTAAGTCCCCTCTCGATACTTAACAAATTAATGTTGGTCTTGGGATCTGTGGTCGTTCTACGATACTTTGCATTAGGAAGTCCTTATAAAACGATGGTCCACCTTGCAACCCAAACACAATGGAGCATTCAAGTTATTTGCATTTGATGTGGGCATTGGTTGATCATCCTTGTAGGAGCAGTCCTTCAAGAAGTGAGGTCATTGGCATTTTTAGCAAGCCACTGGTTGGTCAGCTAGCATGTTGTAGGGACACTCACAAGCTCGGTGTGGTCCTTGACACGTATAGCATTACATAGCTGGTCTACATGTCAAGCTATTAACATTCTGATCTCTTTGAGTGGTGGATCTTTTTGGTACATCGGGATCTATTGTTCATCTTGCATGATGTAATGGCTTATCTAGGCGGACTGGTATAGGGAACTCTCATATTGCAAGGAGTCACTTGCCAAAGGGGCATAATCTAGCTCCTCCCACTCATTGGGTGGCTCCTCAACGATCACTTGGTTCATAGGGGTGATCCAAGGTGGCGGAGGTTGAGGTCCTAATAGGTGGAGGTAAAGGGAGGTTTTGAGCCCTATATTGCCCTTGGTTTGGTGGAGGGGGCTTTGATCCCTATATTGCCCTTGGTTGGTAGAGAGGGCTCCTTGAATAGCCAATTTTCCCTAATTGAAATAATTTGGCAATGAGAGCAAGGTTAGAGGCTTCCTTTGTTGGTACATTGGCTAGGGGATAACCTTAGGATGTTGACACTAAGATGCCTCATGATTTCCTCATCTAGCACAATGGGCACCGTAGAGTGTCGACCTCACCCTAAGGTGGGGGCACTCATTGGTGGGATGGTTTCCCATGTAGATGCCACACCACACATTACCTATTTTAGGATATAGGTGAGGATTGCTTGAACCTTCCCTTGTTAATACCCCCTTAAATTGTTGGGCTACCCAATTCAAGAGATGAGGGATCACCTCATCGATATTCATGCCTTTAGCAAGTGAAGTTGTCTCCCTATCTTTACCCACACTAATAGTTTTACCTTGTGGGACACGTCGAATGAAGGCACTTGTGACTTTTCCACTTTGGATTTGTCTTTCATATTGTCCTCTAAGAGTACTGTAGTCTTGCTACACAACTCAAATGATGTGGGGTTGAAGGTGAAAAGATGATGATGAAGCTTGGCATCCCTTAGCAAAATGAGGAAGCGCAATAGAAATCGCTCATCACTCATCCTCTCATGAGGCTCGCAGTGGGCATTCAAGTGTTTGATTCTCGCAATATAGTCCCATGAGGTCTCGTTGTCCTTCTACTTTACCTCATACAATTGGTTAATAGGGATCCACTTGGGACCAGTGGAGACAAACCCCACTATAAATACTTTTATTTAGAAGCGTCTCCTAGTTAATTTTCTCTTTAGCACTTAGAGCCCTATACCATTGACCTTATCCAAGTCACCGATGTCCATGAAGGTCTCGCAATTTTGTTCAAACCTCTCCACATGGGACACTAGATCTCCCTCTCTTAGGAACTTAGTGATAAGCTTGGAGATGGTGATTGGTCTACTCATTGAAGAGTTGGTATCCCTTCCGACAAAGGTTGGTGGCACGTCCCCCTTCCTAGTTCTTGCAATAGGATCCTCATAGCCTCATCAATGAGTACTATTTGTGGCGCAAGAGCAATTGCTAGCAGGGTTGGCATGGTGCCATAATTAAGTGGCACTAAGGGTGCATAGGCATTGCATTAGCGAGTCCCAACCCACTAGGACCTAGAACTAGCACTAGTGGTGGCCTTGGTTGTATTGGCTACACCACTGAGGGCCTATGAATAGGCACACCAAGGTTGGTAATTGATTGATAAGGTGTAGCCACCAAGGGATAGGGAATGTCTTCTGGGGCTCCACCTGGGCTCCCACCCAAACTGGGTACAAAGGGGGGTGAGGAGCAATTGTTTGTGGGAGCATGTACCCCCAAAGTCCATCTGTTCAATTCCGTACATCTCAAGGCTTGGCAGGTAGAAGCTAGGTATCCTAGGCTCAAAGGTTCCAATGAAGGATGTCTCTCCCTCATAGAACTGCACACAAGGCCCCACAGGATCCATCGTTGAGGTGGGCATTGGGATGTTTTGCAGCTTCCTGATGTAAATATTGGTGGAAGGCGTGTGGCTCCTCAAGCACTCTAGTTTGCCTTGTAAATTGATTAGCCAAATGAAGGTTAAACAAACCAAACCTCCCCATAAAGTTGGAGAATGATTCCCTAAGCCGTGAGGATGTAGTTGATGGTGTGGGAGATTGGGGTTTGATTTGAGCTAGAGTTAGGAGCCATGGAGGGCCCCCAAGATTTGGGTTTTTACCCCACTTTTGCATCAAAGCTCATTGCATCCTCCAAGATCAAGGTGTCTGTGTGTGCAATACTATGCACCAAGTATGAGCTTAATGTCAAGACCTCAAAAGGAATTGCACTGAGGTGTTCACTCAACCAATTACAATATTATTAGAGGCATCCTCCTCAGGCTTGGGTTCAATTCCTAGCATTCTACTAGACCTCATGTGCATGCCTGCCAGGATGCTCCAGTTAGTTTCAGTACACTGTGCAATTCTAGCCTTAAAGTAGTGAGTCGCTGCATTAGCCTTAACGAAATGATGTGGGTCACTACATTATTTGCTGGTTGATGCGTTGGCTTATCCACACATAGTGGGCTGATTTCGAGTGCATCTTATGACTACTATTCTTAAAACTACCCTATCAAATGGAATCACTTGTAAAGGGCTATCCAGCCATTGATTTAAAGGTATATTATTACAACTCATCTGAATGGATGACTATGCTAGCAAAGCAGTGACTCCTTAACGTGGTGACTTCAATGTAGCGACGACTTTGTATGGAAGTGACTTGATAATAAAGAGACAACTTCTTAGCACATCAATTGGTTTATAGCACTAAGACTGTGAAGTTGTAGCATTGTCCATAAAGCAGTGACTTCAATATAGTAGCAAATCCTATAGTAGTGACTTAGTGGTTGCTACGTTAATCCTAATGATGTGAGGTAACCTTCAATATGACAATTGTCAGCTCAGGTACTGCCAGGCGTCAAGTAGGTCAAGTAGGTGAGGTAGGTGTCAAATAGCAGTTAAAGCTGCAGGTTGATGCTCTTTCAGATTTTTGAGTTTCTATGCAAGGTTTGAAGGCTATAGGGGATGCTAGATGTTTTCAAAAGGGTGACTGTAAACACATTCAAACCACCTCTAAATCTTCCTTATAACTTCATTTCTTAGTGTTTGTTGTGATGTTTGACTACATACAAACCATTAGCAATCCTCTCTACTACCTATTCCTATGAATCAACACCAAAAACAACAAAAAAAGCTCCAATCAATCAAAATGCTTGAAAAATAGAAAAGGAAAGCTTCTTGTTTTCCACACTCAACTATCCACTCACACTTCACCTATACTACAAAATCAAATCACCTAGTTAAGCTAGAAACAATGAGCAATGGGTGGACAAAGAGAGAAGGCTTATGCATTGAAAAAACATACCTTAAAGCCCCCTACAATGGTTCCAAAAATTTGCAATCTCTGGCAAGGGCTCACATGTTGTGGGCATCTTGAAGGTTGCCAAGGGAGCCTCTCCTCCTGCTACTCCTTGTGGAAGCAATGCAATCACAAACCACCCTTGATTGTCACACTCGAGACTCATGAATTGTTGCAATATATTTCCAAGAGAGAGAGAAAAGGGGGAGGGGAGATGGAAGAAGAGAGGGGAGGTAGGAAGAGAAGAGAAAAATGAAGGGGGATGGAGTCAAATACAAAGGCTCTACAATGGAAGTAAGAGAAGACGCAAACACATTGAAGAGAAAGAGAGAGCTCTTATTCCAAACTTGTGCATATAACAATGAACACCAAAGTCGACCATTTAGCCTTTTATACATTCCATCTTTTGAAGAGAGGGACAACCCTACTCTCTCTCTCTCTCTCTCTCTCTCTCTCTCTCTCTCTCTCTCCCTCTCTCTCTCTCTCTCTCTCAAATCCATCTTTTGAAGAGAGGGCCAACCCTACTCTCTCTCTCTCTCTCTCTCTCTCTCTCTCTCTCTCTCTCTCTCTCTCTCTCTCCCTCCCTCCCTCCCTTCCTCCCTCCCCCCCTCTCTCTCTCTCTCCCTCTGTCCCTCCCTCCCCCTACCCCCCCCCCTCTCTCTCTCTCTCTCTCTCTCTCTCTCTCTCTAAATGGCCTTAGAGCCAACCCTTCCTCCCTCCCTCCCTCCCTCCCTCCCTCCCTCTCTCTCTCTCTCTCTCTCTCTCTCTCTCTCTCTCTCTCTCCCCCCCCTCTCCCCCCCTCCCCCCCCCCCTCTCTCTCTCTCTCTCTCTCTCTCTCTCTCTCTCTCACTTGGCCCATACGGCTCCAAGTAAGATCGTGTATAGTCTACCTCTCATCCTATCATTCTTCTCTGCTCTACCTTGCAAAACATACGTTCTCTTTGGCTTGCATAGACTGTTAACCATGGCGATAACATGTCCCTTGGCAGTAGAGAGCATGAAGATGAAAAGACCCGGCCACACACATGAAGAGAATGAATACTATGTCAAGATCAAGAGTGAACTAATCCTTGAGTTGCACCCAATACATCCCGAGGAGCTAGTTGTGGAAGGTCCCTTGAGGCAGTGGCATGAAGACTCCAAACATTTTTCAACAAAGAGCCAGGATTTAGAATCCATCTATGAGTAACAGCAGCAAGCTGAGCCATGAGCATGGCCATCAACCAATTGAGCAAGCTTCAAGTCTAGAGATGAAGCACACCTTGAATTGGGAACATTACACAGCAAAGGAAATCCATGAGCAAGCCAATGATGGTTGACGAGTCTTATATCAAAGGCAATAAAGATCTACACAAGTAAGGAAGGTGGTGTAGGAGCTGAGCCATGAGCATAGCAGCAAAGTTTCATACCATGCCTTAAGCCCTAGGGGGGTTCACCTAAAAAAATTTAGTGTACCACATGCATTCAAAAGGAGGGGTATTTTAATCTAACTTGTTGAAAATTTTTAACAGAATTACAATAACAAGAGGGGGTCTTTAATTAAATTTTTCAAAAAATTCACTTAGTTCATAAGTGAAGAGGAGTGTTTTTATTGTGGGAGAAATTTTAGTTGAGGGGTTTTTTTAATACCCTTTGAACGCATGTAATACATAGGGTTTCTTAGTAGTGCACCCCCTGAGCTCAAGCCCTTGAATCAAGACAAGGTATTGATTGAGAATAGTACGTGTGATGGGAGCCAAGATGTTTTGAGTCTAGGTAAGCATATGATAACGAGAGTCATAACTAGCTCAAGGAAAGATAAGCAAAGTCGAGATGAGTTTCTAATGGTCTGAATACTGCATGCAAGTATTGATGACTCTTTATAAAACTCACTACGGCGTTAGCATCTTGCAGTACTAGTTGCCCAAATGGCAATTGTCCAATATCCTTCAACAATAAGTTGAGAGTATGAGTGCCACATGGCACCCATGTCAGAGTGGGATACTTTGCCATGACCATCTCACTTGCGGTCTTGCAATTCGACGCATTATCTATTACTAATGCAGTAACATTCTCAGTACCACCAACTTTGCGAATTGCTCTTTCGTATTTTTACAATATATGCCGAAGTTTTTTCTTTTAGAGACGTATCAATACTCTCCAAAGACATAGTTCCCTTGGGAGTAATGGACATTACATTTATCAAGGGTCTGGCCTGCTTGCTAGTCCATCCATCAAATGCAAGAGTGCACCCATATGTAGGAATAAAGTCCAATATCTTTTTTTTCAAGCAATCCACCACAGCTTGTTTGACTCTATCAAGATGATCCGTATGCATTTTATTATAATCTGGCAAAATAAATCCTGGTCTAGCACATGATTTCAAGGCATTATGAAACATGTCATCTCTCATGACATTGAATGGTATACCATTTTTAACAAATGCTTCTGTCCATCTTAAGTGCTCTTCATGCACTTGTTGTCGAAGAAATCCATCCTCCATAGAAAATTGTTCTCCCTTTTTCCTCTTCTTTACCTGATAGACATTAGTCACACCAAAACTCACCTATAACCCGCTTGCTAGCATATCTACATCACTTTCATGTATGGATACACTCCTCGCATTTATTGGTGCTTCTCCTTCAACTGTCTCATCAACCTTAGTGCTCACATCTTGTTGATTTGCACAATTTCTTACTAGGTTCGGATTAACCACTTTCTTCACTTTCTCTAAATATGATTTGCTCTATCACCTATCATATTCTTCTAATTCTGTAGTCAATCATTGTCCAGCAATTCTCATTACAGCGGCTTCGCTTGCTACCCTAGCCGCAACATTAAATCCTTTCAACAATCATAGATTTCCAAATCAAAATAGCAAATCTATAGCTCTTAATGGCTTTAAGCGATTGTGTCTCTTAGAATGAATAAAATCGTATGCACTCCAATTTCGCTCACATGCACCTGATGATGCAGCAACAGAGAGCACATGAGTTGCAACATGCTACAACTCCAATGTCTCTCCACCATATTCCTTCCACCAAGCAGGTGCAATAGTCGTCTTAATAGCATCAAGATTCCAAGGATCTCCAAAAGAGCCTTCACGATTTGTATATCTCACTCGTTGCTGTAAGCCAGTTTTCCTTGATCTCCCAGAAGTAAGTTTTTACAAACCTATCGAAAGTTACTTATGACTTCAAGATTCTGTGATTGAGCATGCATTTGATATTGTGGATGTACTGCAAATGCAGCTGCATGCAAAGGGGTCTGCATTTGCTTCCATCTCTTATCAGCCAAATATACCACTTGTTGCTTCTCCCTCGAGGCAAAGCGCACAAATTCTTTAACTTGTCGTATTGCTTCTGACATCTTCCAATATACTTTACCCATAACAAAGGCATCAGCATCAACCATCCTCAATATTGTTAAAAATGGCTCTACACCTTTTATTCTTTCGACATTTTTCCAAAATAGAGATGAGGTAGATGGGCATACAAAGGCCAAACAATGAGAGATTGATCTAGATTGTTGAGCAGTCCATGCAAAGGCAACAAAGGCCATTAATGCCAATGCAATTACTCGATCTTAGGGAACAATACCTAGTACCAAAAGAAACCACCTACAACCAAAGACATGATTGGAAAGAGTAGAAATAGGTGGTATCCAAGGTGGCAAAGGAGCTCAAAGAAAAAGCACCTGCAAATTGATCTACCAACAACCAGGCAGAACCTTGATCTACCAGCAGTTGACTAAGCAAGGTGCATCCTCGATGAGCAAGTCCAAATTCAAGATGAGCCAACCAATTGGCCTGAGCTCCAAAATGACCCAAGCATGGGAAGAATTCTAAAATATGAGTAAGCCTGACAATGGTTGAGATTTTCCAAGTGCCTCCTTATTGTTTTGAATTCCTCATTGAGAAGCATAAATCCGACTAGAAGCCTATGTTGATGGTGGATTCCCTGGTTGCCACTTTGGTCATTGATCACCCTATGGGTGATGAGGTAGTGAGTACTTAATCTGAGTAGGCATCATCTATGAAATTGATCAAAGCAAGTGGCTATTTCCAATTGTGGTGGTGCCCAAGAAGAATGGGCAGGTTTGAGTTTGGATTGATTACCAGATGCTCAATGCTCAAATATTGTTAGATCCATTTCCAATTCATGTCATTGATGGCATCCTAGACCAAGTTGTATGACACAAGGTGTACTTGTGCATGGATGGGTATAGCGGGTATAATCAAATTGCATTGGCACCCGAAGACCACCAAAAGATTGCATTCATTATCGACTTGGATGCATATCCTGGCAAAGTTATGCCATTTGGTCCATGAAATGCACCATCAACATTTCAAAGTTTCATGGTCGAAACCTTCTGCGAGTATTAAACTAAGTTTATTTGCCATATATCTAGATGATTTTGTGTACTTGGTGGTAATCTTTGTTCATTTGGCTTGCCTTGAGAAATTATTTGCCAAGTGTAGGTAGGCAGAATTCTCCTTAAATCCAACCAAGTGTGTATTTTGTGTCAATATTAGTATATTATTCAATCATGGAAGGTATTAGAATCAAGCCAAGCAAGATCCAAGCCATCAAGAAGATGCCAAAACCTCAAGAATTTGACACAACTCAAATCATTTGTTGGGTTTAGAAGATTTTATAGGAGGTTTTTAAAAGGCTTTGCCAAAATCATAGCAACTCTTTATGAGCTCATCAAGAAAGACACCAGAATCCTATTGAATGAGTTGTCATTAGTGACATTTCATGCTCTTAAACAATGAGCAATTGAGATGCCAATTCTGAGGAAACCTAGATGGGATGTAATCTTTCATGTTCATGTTGATGCATCAGGGTATGCCATTGGCATATATTTGGCATAGTTAGATGGTACAATGGATTACCAGATTTACCATCCTACTGGCTTATGACACCTCCCAAGCACAACTATAGCACAATTAAGCAAGAAGTTCTTGGGATGATTTCTAGCACAACTATAGCACAATTAAGCAAGAAGTTCTTGGGATGATTTCTAGTGTCGAAAAATTTTGACACTATTTGCTTGGTAATCCTTTCTTTTTTTATGTTGATCACCAAGCTTTAATGTATTTGATTAGAAAATAGTCATTCAAGGATGAACGACTAGTGCCTTGGATGCTACTGTTATATGAATTTAATTTCAAAATTATTCACAAATTGGGAAGTCACATGCAAGTGTAGACAGTCTCTCATGTTTGCTTGCCTTGGATCAAGACACCAAGTTTCATGTTGCATTATGAGCATATCGGATGGCTTATAACATGACCATAAACTTGACTCCATTTCACATGGCATTTGGTCTAGAAGTTGTGGTCACTTTTGAGTTACTTGTTTTTCAAGTCTCTTGTAGTCATGGAGCATCAGCTCGGGGAACCAAAAGCTAGCAAAAAGTGCATACATTAACTTGCAAAGCTAGATAAACTACAAATTCTAGCAACATGGTCACAATAGCATTCAATGGTTTAGAAGGCATGGCATGAAGGGCACATTAGTATAAAGAACTTGATGAAGGGTATGCTTGTTTTGTTATATGATACCAAGTTGGGTCATCTCAAACAAAATCTTAAACTTGGATGGAATGGATTGTCATTGGTCCGCCCCCCTGACTCGAACAGGTCCATCTCTGATAACACTATGGCATTCGACACTTAATTGAGGTAATTCAACCTTAGTCGGAAGCTGCACTAGAGTTAGGCACATATTTGGAGAAGGTGGTTGAGTAAGGCCATAGGAAGTGTACTTTCACATTGGTGTGGTATACTAGGAGTATCTGTGCATTTATTATAGGAGCCACATGTGCAAGTGAACATTAGTAGAGGTGGAAAAGAGACATTGAGGAGACCTGGGGTCCTCCTATTTTATTGTATGCCCACCTTTTGTGAAGGATGGATTGATTGATACAAGATGTATGTTTGGGAGTTGAGCAAGAGCTCCTCTAGGAAAACATGGTTTCACTTCTTATTGCAAATTCTATATCTCTCTCTCTTTCTATTTAGATACACTTTTAACAAGGAACCTTCCCCCTATTAACACTCCTAGATTTTGTTATCCACACTCCTCAAGGAAGTAACTTACCCACCCTCCTCATGAATCTGAGTGCTATTGCAAAAAGTTTTTTGCAAAGTTTTGATTGCAAAGTCTTGCAGGTAATTCTCACACTAAAAGAATCTTTCTGAAGTCGCACTATGTTGCCTCTAGTGGAGATTGATATTTCTATTTGTGGCTTTTTTTTGTAGGCATGGCCTTTTGCTAGCCCACACTATGAAAGCCCCTCTATTCCTTGATTGCAAACAACTTATGTAGGCTCATGTTTGAAGGAGTGGGTGGCATTCTACTATCACAATGATCCTCGATACCTTTCTAAAGTTGTCACAGTGGCAATTCTTCTTTTGAACACGCATGTAGATCTAGCTAACATGGGATGCATGCACAAACTACTTTTGTATTGGACTTGGCAGTAGCTGGAAGGTTTTTCCTCCTTGGAAATCTTGAAAATAAAGACTTGCAGAACAAAAAGAGGAAAAGGGTAGTCCCAAATCCTTGATGGGTTGAAGTCTGTGTAGTCTAGCGGTGGTGAATCACGTGTTGAGGGGATATTGGAAGAATGTCATCAAAGCCTTTACTCTAGAACAACTCCTTGTGGGAGCCCTTTATGCACAAGCCACACTCTTGTGTCACCCAAGCATCTACTGGATTGTGTGTGAGCGATTCCACAAGGGGAAAAGAGAGATGGGGGGAACTTGGGGAGAGGGAAAGGGAGCAGGAGATAAGAGAAAGGGGAGGGAAGAATGGGGGAGGGGGATGGTGGCAATCACAAGATAACTTAGGAAGAGGGAGCAAGAAAACTCAATGCTAGAGAATGTAGAGAAAGAGAGAGCTTTTATTCCAAAACTTGCAAGTACACAATGAAGACCAAAGTCAAACTTTTGGCCGTATATACATTTCCACCTTTTGAAGAAGGAAGGGCTAACCCTTGTACTCTCATGTACCTCTCTCATGCTCATTTTACAACCACTTGGGTCCATTTGGCTCCAAGGCAAATATCATATTTTGGTCCTCTCGCTCTCTCCTACATCTCGCTTACTTTACATGGTACATGAAGTGGCTAACATGCCCCTCTTTATATTCACAATCCATCCTTGGATTGTGTTCTGTGCATGATGTTGAGGTCTTGAGGGCATTGTTCATGATGTAGTATCGATCGAAGGTTCTATGGGAGATGCAAGAAAGTGGATGGAGCAGCTTCCAAAAGTGTGTCTTGAACATATCTTCGAAGGTCTAAATGTGATGACCATGAAGATTGTGGACACATATATAAAGGTGCATTACTTGAGGAAATAAGGGATTCTCATTCAAATTGGGGAAAAAATCGGCACGGAGCTACAGATGATGCTCTTCAGCCACCATAGGGAGAGTGTAGGTAGGTCCCATAGCAAAAGGACTAGCAATCAAAAGAAATGCATTGTAGAAACCACTACAATGTCAGGGACTTAGGAGAAAGTATTGTTAAACTCCTCCATTTGAGCATCCAAGGCTAAGGAAGAGGCAACTTCAGTTAAACCAGGGGAAGTTGTATGCTATATTGGGATCCACTGCATGCATCTTTTTAAAATCAAGCTAGCTCCACCTTTGTTCTAGTCCTACAAAGCAATAGGTTTGCCAAAATGTTGTATGCTTCAAAAATGGAATCCATCATTGAGGCTGTAGACCTGCATCTGCATCTACGTGGGGTACTTGGTTGTAGTTTGTCTTGCTGTATCTACCCCATGTATGCCCTTCATTCTAGTGCCACCACTTTTGGAAGATGCATTGGATGAGTTCAGTGAGAGCTCGCACCTCCATGATGTCTTTCTAGGTGAGGTGGAAGCTTTGCAGCTTGCCTTTCCATCTATTGACATTTGCCACGTCCACAATCATTTGAAATGAAGTGATAGCATCATACCATGTGTCGTGGTCGAGAGTGGTGTCTTATGGTTGTTGGTCCTCTTCTTTGTGTGGATGTTGGTCAACCCGTTCTTGACCTTCTTCTTCATATGCCCCCTCCACATCTGAGAAGAGCATGGGTTTGAGTATGTTGTACCAATGAGCGGTACCCATATCTTCTGGCCCCTCTTGTTCAAGAGGCTATTGTTGCATGTTTGATGTGTTGTGTTGTGATGTGGAGGGCTATGAGGTGGGGCTAGTGCTTGTGTGGTTCCCCATGACTAGAGAGTTGGGGCCTGTGCCAAGTGTTGTGTCAAGATGTGAGGAGAGTGGTGGTTGTGGGGGGGTCGAATTAAAAAGGTCCCAAACCACATCCATATCATCAGGTTGTAGATAGATAGGGTATGCCACATGTGAATCATCAAACTGACTTATGCCAGTTTGAATCATATTATGAAGGGCTTGGAATATATTATTGTACAGTACTATAATGCCGATAGGGGGATATCTTTCACTAGAAAACTTGAATAGGTAGTGGAATATATACTTGACATCATTCCTATCATACCCTTGCATCCATTCAAGACTTCTGTGGAGGATTCCGAGATCATAGGGTTGGTCTTCTAAGGCTGATGCCTTGACAAGATCTAGAAGAGGCATAGCCATGGTGAAGTCTATGGAGTCTTGTAACACTCTAGTCCATGCCATGAAATTATATACAATGGGAGGGTAAAAGAGTGTGAGGATGTCCATACCAATCTCCAAGACTATATCCTCATGGAAATACACCATAGTGATGATTGGATGGGCTTGGGTGGTAGTGTGGCGAAAAACCTTGTTGAGGTCATGTAGTGTAAGGGTGTTGTCAAAAAGTATGTCGTGGGGAAGGACGGCGGCAGCTATAGTATGAAAAAAGTAGTGGAATGTGTCATCAAAAAGTGCGTGAGTTGAAACAAAGGTGGAGGCATGGGACAAAACTTCTAGCAACCTCTTGTGAATAAGACCTTGTTCCTCCTATGGAGAATTTGATGCCCGATCTGCATGCAGGCAAGTCTGGACTATTAGGGTTTGATGTTCACATGATCGGGGGTAGCTGCATGCAGTTGGTCAATTAGTGCATTCTCTTGCTGCACTTGAAGCTCCAAGGCTCTTTTTTCCTCTGCTACTTGTGCATGCTGCTCTTGGTCTAGCATGGCCTGTCTCTACAAAGCCTCAAAGTCTACTAGGAGGGTATCGATTTGGGAGCATTCTATGGCCAGGGCTTCTTGGATGAAGGCCATCTATTTGTTTCTAGCCTGGCTATCCTCCACCATGAGTTTTTTGTACCCCTCATTAAAAGTGTAGGTGCTGGATACTATGCCTCTACCAGGTGTTGCTTCTCTAAGGCTAGATTGGGGTATTCATTTTGACCCATTGGGCTTACATCCCATCTACATGGATGTGCTTCACCTATCGTATCCCTCTCCTCATGACATGGTGTAGTGGGGTTTAAGATCGACCGTGCACGTCCTGATGATGTCGAGTGGAGACCATTGTAGTCTCCTCATCTGAGCCACTCTAGATGATGACCCAATCTGAGACTTTCCCTACCTTAACTACACTTGTGCGGCCCTTACCCTTAGACTCAGAGGTGGTTTCTTTTTCCCTATTAGCATTTTATGGATCTCCTTACTCATGGCCTTAGCTTGGGTCCTCATGATCACATTCAAGGAAACTGAGGACACTTAGCCTCTCTCAATACTTAGTAGGTTAATGCTGGCTTTACGATTAGGAGCTAATCTGGGAGTCCTCCTCATGGGACAATCTTTATAAAGATGGTCCACTCCACAACTAGAGCATAAGAGAGTGTTCGAATTGGTTACTGTTGTCTCGGATGTGGTTTGGTCATCCTTGTATGGGCAATCTTTAAGGAAGTGTGGTCCCTGGCACTTATAATAGGCTATGGTTTGATTGTTGGTAACTGCCTTATAAAAACACTCACTAGCATAGTGCGGGCCTTTGTAGCATTGGATAGCTGGTCTCTTATTCACAGTGTTCATATCCCTGGCTCATTGCATTGTAGGAGCCGTTTGATGGACCAAAATATGTTGCTCATCTTACATGACATAGTGACTTATCTGACTTATTTGATGTGCAAGACTTTCATATAAGTGGGGTCAGATGCCACGGTAAAACATAGTCAGGGTCCTCCCATTCACTCGATGGCTCTTCAATGATCACCATGTTTTTGGGAGTAATCCAGGGCAGCAAGGGTTGTGGACCTAGAATCGGCAATAGCAATGGTAGGTTTTGATCCTATAGCGGCCCTTGGTTGAACTAGGAGGGCTCCTTGTATGGCTAGTTGGCTTTGATTGTACTGATTTGGTGGTGTAGGTAGGGACAATAGTTGCCTTTCTTGGAACGTGGGCGGGGGCATTGACTTGGGGTATCTACACTGTGGAGTCTCTTGGTTTCCCCATCTAGCACAATGGGCACAATAAAGTGCCAGTTGTAGGTGAGGGCACTCATTTATAGGGTGGTTGGCCATACATATTCCACACCACATGTTGTCCTATCTTGGAAACAAGTGCAAATTACTTGGGCCTTCTCTACCCAACCCACCCTTGAGATGTTGAGCCACTCATTAGCACTATCAAGTCTAGGGACGCCACCCAAGTGGTTAAGGGAACAAAAATAGATGAGCTAGCCACGGATCTGTTATGTCTTGCTAGTGTGAGATACTACAAAAGGAGCAACGGGTGATTTTTCCGATTGTGCTATATCCTTCATATTATCATCCGGAATCATTGCAGTCTTGCTATATAGCTCGAAGGATGTGGGATTTAAAGTAACCAAGTCGTCATATAACTTGGCATCCCTTAATCCAATGAGGAATCAAGGCAAAAGCCATGCGCCACTCATCCTCATGTAGTTTGCAGCGATAATTTAGGTGTTTAATCTTGGTAATGTCTTTCTAGAGGGTTTCGTGTTCCTTATGCTTAACCTCATACAACTAGTTGATCAGGCTCCATTTCAGCCCCATGGGAGTGAATCACACTATAAAAGCCTTCCTTAATGTTTCCCGATTGATCCTTTCCTTAGCTCCTAAGGCTCTATACCATTGTCCTACATTTCCATCGAGGCTAAGACGGAGTGCATTCACTTTATCCAAGTCATCAATGTCTCTCTTCTAGTCCTAGCCTCGTAGGACTTGGGGCTGGCATGCGTGGTGGGCTCCGGTCTACTAGTCTCATTGGTATGGGCCTTAGCATACTTACATTTATGTTAGGCATAGACCTATAAGATGGAGCCATGGGAAAAGGAGTACCTTCTAAAGCTCCTCCCAAGTGATATTGATTCATATGAGGGACCATTGGATGTGGTAAGGTGCTCTCCCCAAAGTCATTTGATCATCTCCCTACCCATTGGGGCTTGGCCAAGACTTAGACGTTCTTGTGCAAGATGGTTCACCCTCATAGAATTGAACACGCAGTCCTGTAGGTTCCCCAACTGCGACGGATATAGGAGTTTTTTAGCATTACCTGATATGGACATTGGTGGGGGGTCTTGCAGTCCTTCGGCCACTCGTCTGCCTAGCAAAGGGGCTGACTAGGCCAGGGTTAGACAATCCAAAGCGTCCCATGAGATTTGAGAATGACTCCCTCAAACACAAGGCTATAGTGGAAGGAGTGGGGGATTGGGGTCTTATGGAGCTAGAGTTAGGAGCCACCGAGGCCCTAGGATTTGGGTTCAAGTTTTCCCTCATTTCAACTTCAAAGTTCATAGCATCTCCTGAGCTCGAGGACTCCGTGTGTGTGGGACTATATACTACATATGAACTTAAGGTCGGTCGAGATCCCAGATGGAACTGACAATGCGGTGTTAGATGGACCGATTAGGATGTTGTTTGAAGCGCTATCCTCCGATTTGGGTTCAACACCTATCACCCTCCCGGACCTCAGGTGCATGTGTCACCTACTCTGCCTGGCTCCCCAGTCAAAATCAGTCTCTATGCCTTTCTATCCCTTAAAATAGTAGTCGTTACATTAGCCTTAAAGTAGTGACTCAAGGAATCATTGCGTTGTCAATTGTGTCAGTGTGTTAACAATATAATAGCAGCTACTACATTAGCAATATGGCAACGAACTGAATAATGTGATGGGTGAGTAAAGCAGCAAGATTGGGAAAGGTTGATTGGTAAAGCAATGAGGCGATTGCGCAATGCAACGGGTCAAATATAACAGGTCGATTGGTAAGGCAGCGGGTTGTAAGTAGCTGCATTAGCCTTAAGGCAAGAGTTGAGCTTTGAAGTGACAGTTGGGAGTTCATTAACTACCACATATTATTAGGTGAGGTGGGTAGGGTGGGTGGCAACAACTAGTAGTCCACGTGTTAGTCGTTGTGTTCTAAAGCAATGACTGATTGGGTCCCTAGTTTTATAATGTAAAGTAGCGACTCACTGACCATCCTCTCCCAAGACTTTTGCTCTAACCACTCCACTAAGCCACAAATGTTTTCTTTTCTCCCCAAAAAAGGAGGACTCTATTAATGCTTGAAAAAACACCATATGAATCAGCTTCCAAGAGGAGTAAGGACGATAAGTGCAAATAGGAAAAAGACAACCCTTAGAAGAGAAACCATGTGTCCATAGATCCTAGCTCACTACCTAGGGTATCTCTAGAATGGGAGCTAATAGCCAAGGTGGTGGTCTACATATCTAGTAGATATACCCCAAGGAAAGGGTGTAAAAGAAGATGCCTACATGCTAGGCCTTACAGAAATGCTCCTGCCTATTGACAGTTGCTCTCAATCCTAGAGTACCACGCTGCCAAATGGTAGACATGTTTAAGATGATATCCTGCCATATGGCAATGAGGGTAGCTATTGTAGTGATCTGCTATCCTCCCATCACCCGACTACACCACGTGACCTAAATGTTCTAAGTAGCAATGTTGGACACCATCTCCCAAACACTGACCTTTGGCAAGGGCATCGAGCATACATGGGAAGGTAGCAATGCATCATATATTTCTATCTAAAAGATCCACTAGCCATGGATCAATTGGGAAGGCATGCCCTCCCTCCATGAGCCATCCCCCCCTGCATGTGAGCCACTATCCTGAAGGTTGCTGAGCCAGATTCTCTATGTTGTAGAACATCCCCACATGCACTAGGGGAACGTCTCCAAAACTCCCTCTATGTAGCAGAAGCATCTACCATCTACCTCTCCATCTGCTCTAGTTGGAGGCCAATAGGAAATTCAAGCCACAAACCTTGGTGGAGGGAAGGGATTACTTATTTAAACTTGTTTGGCAAGTTAAGAGCTATGCAAGGAAGGGCTCATTTAATATAAACTTACTTTGGTGGAGGGAAGGGCTCATTCAATATAAACTTAACCACCAAATTAAGAGCCATGGATTAGTACCTCGGCTTCCGACTTTGGCTTTTAGGCTCTCCAGTCTTCAACCCTAGTTTCAAGCCACCTTTTTTACATGTCTTTTTAACTTTTCTGCACTTTTCATCATGACATGCTTGCGTCGCTATTGTAAATCAAAAAATCTTATCAAAAGAATGCCCATGTTGGTCATTTTGCAAACAATCTGGACATGACAAAAAGCATTGCCCACATTAACTATGTACTTGTCCATCACTCCAAGCATTGCCCCACCAACTTTGAGAGTGCTTTAATAATTTAGTACATATTTGGGAGGAATCCAAGAGTAAGTCACCCATGCACTCATGTGGTATGCACGCAAGGGTGAGGCTTATCTTTTTGCAAATTTTGCAGTTAGAAACTCGCATTGTTGCGCATTCCAAAATGTTACACATGCATGCAATAACCAAAGAAGATGAGCCGCATTACAAAGTTAGAGATGGCACTGTATGTCTAGAGATATGTGAGCACCCGCCACTTGTACTTGATGGTGAATTAGACATGATCAAGTTTGATGGAACATGGGAAGAGCCTATTAGCCAACAGAGCCAGGAGAGGTCCTCAAATTCCTTTAACTTCATGCACTCACCACCTGCCTCTTCCTCTATTGACAATGATCTTTGCTTTGATCTAGAGCATATGTACCTTCCCATTGCGATCGATCTGACTGCTATTTTTAAAGATATTTGGGATGCTCCTAGCCTCACATCAAACTTACCCTTAGTTTTGGCATATGCCCATTGTATTCTCCAGGATTTGAATGATCATATCTTGCCTCTCTCCCTCCATGGTGCTCCCTTTCTCCCAGCATACCCACACCTATGCCGCATGCATTGCAATGCTTCCGCCATTGTTTCGAGATCCCAAGGTATTGGCATGATGATCATCTGATATTGGAGATGTATATGGACTTTTGTATGCTACTATTTGGACAACCATATCAGTTTTTGGCTCTATGCCTTTGTCATTGCCATATGGCCCACCATTCTTCAAGGCCCTACTAGTGTCTTTCAACACACTAGGAGGATGGAGTAGCTTTCTTGTTTGTCGCATCCAGAGTCCATGCATGATATTATTGCTTATTGTTGTGAGCCTCCTGGCTGTGGTGCTCTAGAGCTTATGCCAAAGCTTGTGTGATTTATGGTACTCCCACATTAACTGAAGTTAGCACTTCTTCAATGCACCCTTTGATGGGTCCGCAATTCTTGGCTTATTTTGCAACTAGTCCGACTGTCCAACTAGACCAACCAAATGTGATTGTTTGACTGATACACTTGGGCCCTAGACCTGATTTGCCTCAGGTTTTAGTTATTTATTTTCTATCGACTACAATGGCTCATGTTATATCTAATGGGTTCTTGGCCTTGGTAGTTAGTCCTAAAATGGTGTATGCCCGCGGTTTCTCCCCTCTTACTTCTCCTCATGCATTGTGATGGTTTGGTGGACTTTCATCTATCCCTTTAGTGTGCAAAAGTGTTACTGGTCTGACCCACCCAACTCCAATAGGTCCGTCTTTGGTCACATTGTAGCATCCGACCCCTGATTGAGGTCATTAGGGCTTAGTTGGAACTACATGGGAGTTAGGCATACAATTGGAGGGTGGTTGAGTTAGGCCATAGGAAGGGTACCTTCACATTGGAGTGGCATCCTAAAAGGAGTATCTGTGCATTTATTAAGGGAGCCACTTGTGCAAGTGGACATTAGAGGAGCTCGAAGAGAGTCATTAAGAATACATTGTGCTCCTCCTATTTTATTGTATGCACACCTTTTGTGGAGGATGGATCGTATGATGAGAGATGTGTGTTTGGGAGTTGAGTAGGAGCTCCCCTAGGAATCCATAGTTGCACGTGCTATTGCAAAGTCTCTATCTCTCTCTCTTTCTATTTTGATACGCTTTTAATAGGGAAGCTTCCCCCTATTAACATGGATGCTCTTGGCTCAATGAAGTCTTCAACGATGGGGTAGTTTAGCTAGCTAATTTATAGGGCCAACTAATATTTGAGCTCTTTAATGGAAGCTAAGTCAAGCCTTACCAAGTAGTGGCATGTTTGGTCTTAGTGGTTAAACTAGTTTGCATGGGAAGTCTCCATGAGGAGTGAGTGGCTCAAATCAAGCCATACTAAAGGATATCACAGAGACGATGCAATTCACTTATCCTAAAGCGGCACATGCCCCATTAATTCTAGCGGTAGATAATTCATGATAAGCCATTTGGCTAGGCCAAAAGAAAAAGAGGGCCTACCCCTCATTGCACTTGGCTTTCTCATGTATTTTGAGCTCTTAATTCTACTTGTGCTGAACAAATGTTAACCCCCCGAGACAAGGGAGTTGGTTCCTATAAAGTTTTGCAAGATAGAGCAGAGAGAAGGAAAGGATGAGAGGAAACAATGAATTCTGCCTTGGCATATGGCCCAAGTGCTTGTAAACCAAGAAATAAGGAGAGTGGTAAGGAGGAATAGGGTTGGCCCTCCCTTTAAAAGGTGCTATGTATAAATGGCTAAAAATTTGACTTTAATTTTCAGTTGTATACTTGCAAGATTGAGAAATAGAAGATCTCTCTCTCTCTCAAAGAAGTATTGTCAATGTTTCTCTTGCTCTTGCCTTTGTGAATTCCTCTCAATCCCTTTCCCCCTTCTGGCTTCTCATGCTTTCCCTTCCTGCTCCCTATTGGAAAAGCAAACCTTGATAGGTGTGTGTGACCACCGGGTAGTAGGTGTGTTTAGCTAAGCAATGATGTAGGTAGAAATGCCACCTAGATTGATTGAGAGAATCATGGATCTGGGAAGATGCTCTCTTATGAGCTCATCGATGATGTCAAATTCTTTGTATCTTTGCCTACTTAAAGGCTTCTTTCACATGAATAAACATACTCGCTTCTTTGTGTCTCTTCTCTTCAGAATGATGATTCAAATTCACCCCCCATAGCCTTCTCTCAATCTCCAACAATTGGTATTAGAGTAGGTTTCATCCTCCCATGTCTTGAAAGGTTTCTACAATTTTCTTTGAAAGACCTCTCTGCTCTACACCATTGGTTGTGCACTTTCTAGGATCCTTAGAGTCCTCCATGAATTAAGAGGACTTATAGCTCCACCACTCCATCGCAAGTCATTGTAGATCATTGCATATCCAAGGGCACCACATTTCTGCTAGAAAAGATCTACTATGCATTTTCTATAGTGCCTTACATACTCCCTCGTCATAATTTATCTAGCTTCTCGACTGGCTACTACATAGAGTACACTGGAGTCAGGCTAAGCGACTATGCTAATGCATGATGTTGATGGTGTCGACTATGACTTCTCTGCAAGCTTTATGTATATTTTTTGAGTCGCAGACATCTATTGGTTACTACTTACTTTGACACAAGAGTATACATGAAATAAAATGGCTTCTCTGATTTATCCTACTTCGGAGCCTAGCATACACTAGCTTCTTCTCATATTAGTGACCGGTTGGAATTACTACAAGCTGCTGCCATTTGGACCCTACGTACTTCTGAGTAACGACACTACCAGTTGCTTCAAGGGGATCCCGAATCAGAAATCCATTGGCACATTTCTTCACGTATCATTTTATGTAGTATCACGTTCCTTCACAATATTATTAGCAGTCATTTCTACAAGTCATGGTCGTCAGGACATGATTGACGATGGCCTTGCTCCTTTTTCTACATAAATGAATGATGTTGCAGTTATAAGAACCTGCGACACTCTTTATGCCATCCCCAATATACCAGCTCTCCAGTTGTTTATCTCCATGCCGATTTGAGGAGTCCACAACTATAATTGTGAGTTGAAGGGAATTAGAATTTTGATGGAGGCAAGCAAGGATGACTTCAACAAGTTGGAGAAGTCTGCATGGCAGCTTGTAGTTCGACTCTATTTCATGGAGAAAGGTCTTTGGCAAGTGGTTGTAGAGGCACAAAGAAGAAGCCGAGCAACAACCAAGGGAGCAAGAAGATCTAGCTATGGGAAGCAAAGAACAATGAAGCTCTAGGCATCCTTGGAAGAGCTTTGGGAAGCAAATACAACTACCATATCGATTTGATAAAGCTGGCAAGCGAGAATTGGATAGCCTTGGAGACAATATTTGGTCCAAGACTAAAGAACTCAAAGGAGATGCTCAAGCAACAGTTTTTTGGCCTAAAGATATCAAAGACATCAATGATCAAGCTAGGTGAGCATCTCAATGAGCCATGTTCTATCACAAAGCAACTGATACATCTTGGAGTTTGGGTAGATGATGATGATTTAAAGGTTGTACTTCTTTCTAGTATTTCCCCTACTTATGATGAGATTGTAAAAGTGCTTCGCATTAGCAGTGATATGAGTCTCAATCAGATGATATCCACTTTGCTAGATAAAGATAGGAGACAAGAAACAAAGCTTGGTCACAAGAAAGAGTTCTGCTACAAGAAGAAGGATAATAATGAGTCCAAGAATAAAGACACGGTCAACACGATTACTGAAGACTTTGCTTGGATTTGCTTTCACAAAAGTGCTCCAAACATGGAGGAGGAGCATGATTATCTTTTTTGAGTTTCAGTTATCTTTCACCTTGGTTAATCCTTCACTTTTGACAAACTTACTTTTGGAGTTAAAGTCTCTTGTGCCCCACTCTTTTTGTTTGTGAGGGAGATCTCTTTTGTGAGCAATCATACTATTTTGGGCTTTTACACCACCTTTGTTTTGTGAAGCTCTTTTGTTTTGAGCATTCACTATTTTGTTAGGGGTAAAGCTATTTGGGCAGTATGTCACTTGATGTTTACCCCTATCGTTGGTTTGAGGGGAGATATGTTGAAAAAGCAAACCTTGATAGGTGTGTGTGACCACCGAGATTGATTAAGAGATTCATGGATCTGGGAAGATGCTCTCTTATGAGCTCATCAATGATGTCAAATGCTTTGTATCTTTGTCTACTTAAAGGAGGCTTTTCTCATATGGATGCATAGTGCACACATGAGTCGGAGGCAGTTTGATGCTTTGAGCTTTGAGTTTTTTGGTGATACTACCTTCCATCGCACGGCGCGTTCAATATTGGGGACTTCATCCCATACCTTTAATGGATAGATTTGCAAGGCTACGTAAGATACACATTTGGTTGCACCTGGTATTTGGTGTGATTCTTTCTTGCAGGCACTAGCATTTGGGATTTTGTTTTATTTGCATCATGGCATCTTCTTCCATGTCTGAAAAGGAGTTTTTTAGCATTAAAATTCTGATGGGACAAACTTTTCTTCATGGAAAGAACAGATAAGGGATGTGCGTATTCAAAAGAAGCAGATTAAACCCTTGGAAGGGATTGCAGCTAAGCCTACATCTATGTCTAAGAATAATTGGAATGAGTTGGATGCATTAGCAAAATCTACTGTTAGACTTCATCTTGCAGAGTCAATTTATTTCACAGTAGTAAATGAGCAGACTCCGGAAGATCTGTGGAAGAAATTATGTGCCACTTATGAGAAGGAAACTGCCTCTAATAAAGTTTACCTCATGAAGAGGTTGTTTGAGCTCTGCAGATGAAGAAAAGGGGTCTCCATTGCTTCTCACTTTAATGAATTCAATATTATTTTCAGCCAGCTTTAGGCTCAAAAGCTAAATTTTGATGTGGAGACTAAGGCAATATTCCATTGTGTTCATTGCCATCCTCATGGGATACCTTTTGTAAAGTTGTCAGTAACTCTTTACCTGGTGGAATAGTGAAGTTTTTGGGTAGCTTGTTGGCCGAGGAGATTAGACGAAAGTCTATGGATGGCAACAAGCAGGATGTAGCCTTAAATGTGCAAAGGGGTAGATCACAGTTCAGGGGGAAGTCCCAAGAAACATTGAGTGTTACCATTGTGGCAAGAAAGGCTACATGAAAAAGGATTGCTACAAGCTAAAAGAGAGAAAAGGGATAAGAAAAAGAATGCAAATGGGGATGCCAATAAGAAGTAAGAGAGTCTAAGGGAGAACAAAGGAAAAGTGAAGATCAAGGAGATCAATGCAGTCACTGATAATAGAGTGACAATGACATTCTCTTCATGTCTAGTCTACCTGTTGCTGCTAAGTTGCTTACCACTTCAGATGATGCATATTCCTAGGATTGTATTTTGGATTCTAGTGCTTCATTCCATGTTACTCCCCATAGGGAATGGTTCTCCACTTATGACAGTGGAAAGACAGGTTGTATGCATCTTGGAAATAACTATGCATGTGACATAGTGGGAGCAAGTGACAAAGTTTTCTTATGCAAATGGGTCTACTTTTGTTTTGAAAAATGTGAGACATGTGCCTAAGCTGACCAAGAGTCTCATTTTAGTAGGTCAGCTACATGATGCTGGTTTTCAAACCACCTTTGGTTTTCAGAGTTGGAAAATTCAAAAGGGCTCTATGTTTTTGGCAAGAGGTGCCAAGTGTGGGATATTGTATCCCTTACATGTATCAGAGGTGTCTAATCATGTTGTTGCAATAACCGAGCAGCCAAGTACTTCTCTGTGGCATTGCTAGTTGGGGCACATGAGCCAGAATAGAATGAAACTCTTATGCCATTTGGGTCATGTACCGCATTTCAATGGTTCTAACTTCGAATTTTGTGAGAATTGTCAATAAGGGGAAAGAAAGAGCTTGAAAGGCTTGATTTGGTGCATTCAGATGTATGTGGAGTGGCAAGAAGCCCTCTTACTCTCATTTGTGTATATTTGGGTGTGAGGCATACGCACATGCTTCGGAAGAACCTAGATCCTAAGTCTTCTAGGTTATGGTGAAAGTGGAGAGATGGGCTATCGTCTCTGGGATCCAAAAGAAAAGAAGATCATACAAATCCATTATGTGGTCTTCAATGAGAAGAAGATGCATAATACACCCATGAGGGATGTGGAAATGGGGAGAATCACTTTCCAAGACATGAATCCACCCGCATATGTTGATAGATAGAAAGTTTTCCATGCACTGAATGTGCAAGAAATGTGCCACCAAGTACTCCTACAAGTACACAATCAAGGGCAGATTATGGATCATCTATCAGTGGAGATGATGAGCCAAATATGGATGATATGCAAGTGGGACAGCAAGCTAAAATGCCCTTGAGAAGATCAGGTAGAGTGTCTAAATTGCTTGAGAGATTTGTTCCAGGGGCAGACTATGTGATGCTTACTAATTGCAGGGAGCCTTCTTGGTACAGAGAGGCTATGATCTATGAGGATCAACACAAGTGGGAGCATGCTATGCAATCATAGATGAATTCACACATGAAGAATAAGACTTGGGACTTGGTTTCTTTGCCACATGGAAAGAAAGCATTGCCATGTAAATGGGTCTACAAAATGAAGGTCACAAATGATGATGTGCCTAAGTGCAAGGCCCATTTGGTTGCTAAAGGTTGAAGCAAGAGAAGGGTGTGGACTTTTAAGAGATCTTCTCTCCGGTTGTGAAGATGCCGATGGATGTCAAGACAGCTTTCTTGCATGGGGATTTGCATGAGGAAATTTACGTGGTACAGCCCAAAGGCTTTGAAGAAAAGAGCAAAGAGAATTTGGTTTGCAAGCTGAAAAAAATTATCTATGGCCTTAAGCAAGCACAATGGTATCAAAAGTTTGATGCTTTCATTTGTTCCCACGGTTTCAGAAGAAGTGAGATTGATCACTGCCTCTACACTAAAAGAGCTAAGGATAATAGCTTGATACTCATGGCACTTTATGTGGATGATATATTGGCTAGCAAGAACACTTATGAGTTGGATGCATTAAAGGCCAAGTTGCATGAGGCCTTTGACATGAATGATTTGGGACCTACAGGTCATATTCTTGGTATGCGCATCACGTGTGATTGGAGTAGGAAAGTCCTTTGGCTTTCACACACAAAGGGAGTATGTTACAAAGCTTATTGTAGCAGTTCAATATGGAGAGGGAAAGGCTATAAGTACTCCATTGCTTCCATATGTGAAACTGAGTTAGGAAGATAGTCCCAAATTAGATGAGGAGAGGGCCATGATGGCCAAGGTACCTTATGCATCAGCGGTTGGGAGTCTTATGTATGCTATGATAGCTTCTAGATCGGACATTGCATTTGCACTGGGAGTTGTTAGCCTGTATATGGCTACTCAAGGAAAGAGGAATTAGGAGGCAGTTAAGTGCATTATGAGGTACATGAAGGGTACCAAGGAGATGTGCATCTTCCTTAGCAGAGGAGAGATGCATGTACTTGGATACATAGATTGAGACTATGCAGGGCATAGTCTCAATCTATGTAAAGTAGGAGATCCGCTTCTGGTTATGTGTTCACCTTTGTAGGTGGTGCAATGTTGTAGATGTCTCGTGCACAAATGTGTGTTGCTTTGTCTACGACAGAGGCTGAGTATGTTGCAGCCATAGAGGGTTGCAAGGAGGCTATATGGCTTGATCGGCTAGTGGGAGATTTGGGGATTCATACAGGTGTACTGACATTGCATATTGATTTCATGAGTGCTATTCAGCTAGCACCCGGTCTTTTATGCAAAGACCAAATGCATTGAGGTTAGGTACCATTTTATCAGGGACGTACTTCAGGACAAGCATTCAATATAAGGGTTTGTTTACATAGATTACACAATTCATTCTATCACCTTCCTTCCTTGCCTTAGTTTGTTTAAATAAACTAGATGATGCATTTGTTCATGTCAAGAGTTGGTGGTCTTTGGGCTTGTAATATTCCTAAGATACTCCCTACGTATTTGGAGCTCAGTTAGTCATTTGCAACTTTTTGAAAGGTCATAGATGCATACTTTTAGCAATTATAATATACCTTTCACCTATACCAATCTTAGCATGACTCTAGATTTTGACCTACTCTTTTCTTTACCCTTTGTGGTTTGGTGTTCCACATTCAATTCTCCTTTCTTTGGCTACTCCTATGGGTATTCTCCTTCTTTTGGTCTCTTTCAATATTACTGTTTTCTCATTAGTAGTATATGTGTCCACCAAGGCTATCATTTTCTACTAATGTGGAGATTGGATGGTCCTTTGGGGTTGCTTTGGATTGGTCAATAGGCTAGCTTTATTTTGCAACCTATTGTGTCTATTTGCCTAAAAACATGTGAGTGCTAATGCAACAATCGTTATGTGTCTAGTTGTGTAAACATACTCTTGCTATAAATTTTGATTCAACAATTCTTTAGTGTCCTTGGTGAGGCCCGGTTATGATTATAGTATTGCTTGAGCCTATTTTTGTTAATCATTGAAGTGAATTGTACACCATCTAATGTCTCAAAAAATACTATTTCAATCACAGTGCTGTACTTGATTGTATAAGGTCCTTGCCCTAGATATTTCAATTTCTTTTTATAAATTTGTAATGCAAAACTAAGTTGCACTTCAAGATTTCCTTATCCTTGAGATTCTTATCAATCCATGTTTTTTGTCTTCTTTTGTCCACATTTTCATGGCATGAGAGGCTCTCAATCTTGTCTCTATGTGTCTTTTGACTTGGTAGAGTATTTCTTAAGAGATTCTTGACGTCTTATGAATTTTTATGCTCTACATACAAACTTGGTACAATGAACTGAAGAGCGATTATTTCTTCAAGGCCAAACACTAAATGAAAGGTGTAAATCTAGTGTTCACCTTAAATATGGCTCTATATGCCCTGAAGGAAGTGTTTTCCTTTTTGGCCCATTTAGAATGCTTTGCTTCTACTATCTTTGTAAAATTATTGCACAATATTTTGTTTGTGAGGTCTACCTACCCATTACCTAGTATGAGCAATGTTAGTGATGCACACACTTATTGATTTTGTTGCAAACTTAGAGGAAATTATCTTATACTACAACGTTACAAATTACATACAAGAATTGAATGAAAACTTCACTCAAAGAATAACATTGCTTTAATGGAAACAACTCAAAGTAGATAGATGAATAGACATCTTTTGTTTATTCTACATACATGACTAGCATTCTTAGTCTTATACAACCTTATATCAACAATAGAATGGATTACAGTTTTGTAGTATGCTTATTGAGTATTTATCATCTACAATACAAAACCCATAGCAACTAACTTATTTTCTCAATAGATAGCCCACACTAGTTCATATTAAAATGCATCCATCCAGAATAGAACTTCATAGCTCCTTACTTAACATCGGTCGACTTTCCCTTGAACCTACCTTAACTTGGAATTATGATTGAGAAATGGTTCAAACCCTGGTGGGTAATACTTTTGGGAATAAATATTAATCGTGAGCTCAAATCCACTCCTAACTAGCCAGGATTAGCCAAGTCCATTGAGAGAGCAAACAATAGAAATGAGAATCTGGGAACCTAGCAATATAAGAATGATAAAAATGAAAGAAATTCCCTTCAAGATTAAGTGAGAGCATTAACATAAAGGCTACAAGGATAGAAGGCCTCTAGATTGAGATATAGGATACGACGCTTCTTCCTCGATAATGGTTGGTATCCTCAATAGTACCCCTTACGAGAGGCAATGTTTGGGTGACGATGTCCAACATCACTACTTGAACGATTTGGGCGGCCTATTGTACATTGGTGATGGGTGGCCAACAAGTCTCTTGAGTAGCCACACTCGTTGCCCATTATCATCTACATCTTGCATGCCTTACGAGACTAAGGGACAATAGGATCTCAAATGGTTGTCAAGCGGTGCATGCATTTTTGTAAGGCTTGGCCTACACCTATCTTCTACTTTTCATGTAGTGAGGCATTCATTGGTTGTATAGTCTTTCATCATAGTTGTTGGGCTTTGTTTCAGAGGTTCCCTAAGCAAGAAGTGGGTTTTGTGTGAGCAGACTAATCGCCCAGCCAATTTTTCTTATCTATATCGCTTCCACCAACCAGTGCCACACGGATAGCTAATTTGTATGGTTGTTTTTTTTTTCAAGCATTAATAGAAAGTTTTTCCTTGTAAAAAATAGAGACCTATTTTCTCCACCTATTTGTAGATTTTAAAGAATCATTTTTGTCTAGAATGGATGTATGTCGAAGCTATATATGTCTCTAAGTTTTGTGCTCAACTTTAATGTAATGTTGCATTATGTGCAGCTATTGGTTATTGAAGGTTTTTTGAAGGATATGCTACTCTTGTAGAAGCTCGCTCGCTTGCACTATTATTAATGTATACTATTTATTAGTAAAAGGGTTTTAATGAAAAGGAATGTATGCTTGTTCATCTCATCTATTCGATGGGGTTGAGAGATTTGAAACTAAATGGAATCATGAAGTGGGCTTTCTTTTTCTATTTTAAAGAAAGAAGGTTTTCTAATGCCATGTTTGAAATTGCAAGCCATTTCAACAACCTTGTTGTGTTCACCTTATTGCATTATGTATATACCTAGTATATACTTGCTCCTTTTTAAACTTGAAAATGCAACTATAATGTCCCTCTCTCCCTCCCTCTCTCTCTCTCTCTCTCTCTCTGTGTCTCTTTGTCTCTCTGTCTCTCTCGGATGTGTCTAGAAAGAAGCATGTGCACATTCTTTAGAAGGATGCAAGAACCCAAGTTTGTTTTTGGGGAAACTCTTATTTGTGAAGTATTGAAGCAAGCAACCAAGCCCCTTCTTGGAGTGTTTGTCGAGTGGAAAGGAATTTGACCGATTGAAAGTTATGCATAGAATGCGCACTTTGAATTTCTTATTACTTGGGCGGTTTGCTATCTCGAAGCACAAGTGCCATGTGATTGCCACCCATTTCATAATTGCAACATATTTTGGAAAATGATTGTTGGAGACGAGCACAACTTTCATGATGGGCATGCAAAGCATGGAGGGCGCTAGAATACTTACTCATAAACTGCGTTGCAAAAATTGTGGAGCACACAAAGCGGTGACGTGGCGGAAGGAGTATTTCAATGGTGTGACAGTCGAGGGAGCTGGAGCGAGCAAGAGGCCGTGGTCCGTGTGTCTATTCTTTTTGGCGTAGTTACAAACAATGCGTGCCGTGCTCGGACGATCTAATTCATTTCACGGCCCCATGATCGCTTCCCGGACTTTTATCTAACAGCATTTACGTTTATTCCCATGCCATAGCATTTAATTCATCAAGCGTAGAATCCAGGTGATGTTGATATTTATCTTCTTCTACCTTACTTTGCTATTTCTCATAACTTTTAAATGTCTTCGTGATTCACGTCCATTACTTTCCTGAAGCTCATCTGAAAATCTTGCTTTGAGAATTTCATCGATTATCGCAAACGCTAAACATTAGGATCGTCACTGTGGAGTGTAAATGGCATTATTTGTGCTTTACAGTCTGGACCATTTCGAGTTCCATGCTACAAGAATTATCATGGTAGCGAGCTGATGTTTTGAGCGGTCTAAGGGGACCTAAGCTTTTGGCCACTTACAAAAATGGCGTCGACTGGCATCAAGTGGAACCCAACTAGTATTGTCAAGCCAATATGCGTTCCAAACCTTGGAATTGAATTTCAATCACGGCATACATGCCGCATGCTGTTACAACAGTCGACCGGGTCGTCTAACCGAGCAAAGCAAGAAAAGTATTATAGCTTTGCTTCTAACTGTAAACTATATAGCAGCTGTTGTGCGAGAGGGAGCCATTTAAGCGCTGGCCGTAAGCTAACTCCGCCTTTTCTAGGAGATCCCAAGTTATGGAGTAGAACGTCCAGGACGGATGGACTTTTAATCACTTTCGTTTTGTTCAAGCTGAATGATTCGAAAAGGAAGTACTGTCTTGCAAAAGCTGTTTTTTCGGCTGGTTCATGTCCTTCAAGAAGCTTTGACAGGGCGATGGTAACCTGCTTGCACGCATCAAAGCACGTTTCGAGGCGTGTCATGGCCATCACAGTTGCTGCCACAGCTGATTCAGATCAGACATTTCCAAGCCAAGATGAGTAAGTTTTTGCATAGCTTCATACAATCTCCTTGCACTCATTGCTTTAGCACAAAGAGTTATGATGTATCCATTGCGATAGGCCTTCAATATGTACTTCCCAAGGAAGCAAACGAACATCATAGTGCCATGCTTGGAAAACGTTCCTCAGCTTATTATTATATGTTTATTATTCATAGTATCTGGCTACCAAACATGTGGTCAGGAAACACTTTCCAGGAAGAAGATGACATGAATTTATCTGGGAACCCCGTGCAAGATCATGCTTGTTGCAAGGACTTCTCTGCCCAAGAGCAGCACTTGCTAAGGAATCTTTTTGTGCAACAAGTGCAGTTTTTGTGAGGGGCTTGCAGAGATGTCTCTCATGGCAAGTTCCTTGGAAGGAGATTGAAACGGTTTTAAAAATTAAGTTCAAGTACGTTTGAGCTTCCTTTCTGTTTACGTTTATCAGGGGTGAAGGGAGAGCAACGGATTGTGATATAGGCAAAGAGAGAGCCATTCCAAGGATGCCGAGTCCTGAGGCAAGTTCTCTTTTCGTCTGCTGGAAGAAACTGCATTGGTTTATAGAGATATCTTTGGTTGTGCATGGAGATGTTGTGCTCCAACAATGAGTCTGATTCGCTCTCAAAGCTGGTTATAACCTGGGAAAGCTGAACGTGTTGGACTTTTGAAAGCAATTTAGTTCTTCAGTATGCTGGGGCTGCCCAGTCAAGCTTTTACTGCATAGATCAACATTCAATTTTGTTTTTGATGTTTCATGAGAAGGCGTCAAGAATTTATAGGAGGGAACGGCAGGTGATACAGATTTGCTAAAACCTGAATGACACTGTTGAGGGTGTTCAAACAGTACTTTGGTGGGCTGCATGCATGTAGTCCTACTGAATAACCTCCAGCTTTTCAAACAAATGGATTAGTTCTGCTAAAGCTTATTACTATAGGCCTGTTTATACTAGGCTGCTCATCCTGAATTGTTTCTCTTGAATTGAGGTTCCATTGATCAGATAGCAATGAATGCAGTCCTGACATAATGCATACAACCATATTGACTCAGTTTAGAGGTCTAAACCATTTTGAGGCGTATTTTGGAATAATTGAACCCCATGTGCTGTACAGATTGAACCAGCTGAGGTGGTACAAGCTCAGTTGCAGGCCCTACGTCAGAAGGATGTAATGACCGTGTATGCTGAAGATCTTTGTTTTGTTTAGTGGGATGCTGCATTTGTGTAGGTGTCGTTTGCGGTTGAATTGTGAAGGAAAGATTATGCTTCAATTTCAGATTTGTTACAGGTTTGAGTTTGCTTCTCCAAAGAATAAGGCACACACAGGACCACTTTCCCAGTTTACAGAGATGATACAAGGAAGAGCATATAATGTAAGCCTGTGACCATGCCAGTTTTTCAATGGAGTTCTAGCTATTTGTCCATTTCCACATATTTTAAATGGATTTCCAACCACTTTAATGGGTGTTGTTTTAAATGGGTTTCGAACTGCTTGATAGTTTGAGTAATATGAGAGATTTTAAATGGGTTTCCAACCACTTAAATATTTTGACTATAGCCGAGGATATTACTTCATATGCGCAACATGATTTCTACTGCTTTATTGGAAGCTATCCAATCTGAAAATGTAGTACTTGTTTTGCGACCTCTCTTATGCGAGATCAAGGGTCATAACCATGTTTTGCAACCAAGTTGATATTTTGTAATTCTTTCACTTCGTAAAATTTTCCACTTCCCAAAGAAGTAGGCCGCTTCCCGAGCTCTGACGTTTCTCCCTATGATGACATTCTTATCGTAGAAGGTTTAGAGTGTCTAGTGAAGACCGTAGTACAGGTTTAGAGTACAATAAGCAGAGTAATGATGGTCGCATAGGGAGTGATGACTTAGCCTTCCAAGTCTGAGGCCTAAAGTAGGCTGAGATTTAACGCCACCCACTACTTGATCCAGCAGTCCTATCTGGTGACAGGGGGCTGTTTGTCTTGAATTATGTCGTTCCTGTCTTGATAAAACACCCACTTCCTTCCTTCATTCCACTTGCATGTTTATGAGTTCCTCATGTATGTAGATAAGTGTGCCTTTCAAGACTGTCCTTGTCAATGCATACTGGCATGCATTTGCGTATTTGAATTTGACAAGTGCACTGCCTTCTCATCTTCCCCAACTTCCTTGGGCTTCTAGATATGTGCCTTCTCACTTGCAAGTTTGTCCTTACATAGCTTTTTGGCCATGTCTATGGGGCTCGCTTCATTCTTTGTGCCCACAATTTTGAGGTTCAGGGCTTTGCCTTGTCTTCCCTTTTCTTCCTCAAGGTTCTCTTGAGCTACTATTGCAAGACAACCTTTGACCATGAAGGTGCCTTTTTCATGTGGCCATGCATTTTAGCGTCAAGCTTAGCTTCCATCTTTTTTGTTTCTTGCAATGCATCTCCTTCTTATGGGTCAACTCATCAATGTGCTTGGTGAGAATGGTATCTTCCCTTTGAAAGATCTTGTAGGCATCTCATGAGGCTCTCAATGTCCTCACCTTGATGGCCTTTTTGACTAATCTGAATTGCAAACTGAAGTTAGAGTTTCTCTTTTCTGCCAGTATGTGCTTGCTGCCGTCCTTATGTGGTGCCCTCCGAGGTTCATTCATAAAGGGTTGGGGGCTCAAGAAAAGGGTCCTCCAAGGTCGAAAGTAAATTTCATGTGTTTCACAAAAGCAATGTAGCTTCTTTTCCTTTGAATTATTCTTAGAAATTTAGGCACTCTGTCATAAAGTACATTGACATGGCTGGCTAGGGGTGGGGTGGGGGGGAGGACTCGGGGAGACTTTTGTCTCCCTCCTTCAGCCTGTGGAGGACAACTCCTTCCTCATGAGGTGACATCCACACATTGTTGCAGACATCAGATGATGGCTGGTTGTTTCATGGGCTGTAGTCGCCGCTTGGCCGAATGACGGGCTCACATTGTCTCTAGATGGGCCCAGATGGGGGTCATGGGCTCAGATGGATTGGTGAGGCAAGGGTCGTCATGCATTCTTGAGCCAAGCCTCAAGATGACAAATGGGGGCGGGGACGTAGGCCCTGAACCTTAGGCATTGGGGTGGGGCAGGGAGTTAGGGAAAAACATCATGGTGGGGAGAGGGGATTGTCATGTGCATCCAACAGCCAGTTCTACTTGACCACGGATAGGCTTTGAGTCTGCTACACCCTCAACCAGGGTTAGATCAGCAGCAACAGGTCCTTGTGGCAGGCATGCAGGCTGCCATGTCTTCCATGGAGGTGTCCAGCAGCGAGCAGGGCAGTAAACACGCTTTGTAGACATGTCAGCCAGCATGGGGAGAACAGCAGCCATCCAGCAGGATGTAAGGCTAGCAACAGGGGTCTGTGGCAATAGGCTCAGATCCAGTCTGTAAACACATCGACCAAGTTGGGTCTGTGGATAGACTGATTCAGCCTGTGGAAATGGCAGCTACAGACCTGTCTGTGAAATGATAGTTACAGGAGCTATAAGAGGAACCAAAGCCTCATTCTTTTAGCATTACCTAGTTGCAGCACTTCGGCCAGTAGGCTCAGCAGCCATCAGCTCCTCCCTAGCCCCACAGTCATCACAGCCTCTCTATATCTGGTGCTTATGTGGGTGTCGTTCTCACTCATCAACCATCGCCAATTTAGCCATGGGCTGCAAACCCTAGCCTCTATAGACAGATCCAGCCTCTCCATGGAGGAACTAGATGATGTATTCAGCCCCTTCATTGTGGGAAGCCTTGATTTGTGAACAATTGCTCATTGGTGATTGCTAAGGCCAAATAGAATAAAGAAAAGTTAGCATAAGCTCTTAGTACAAGTCTTACACATGCCAACAATCTATTGCTAAATAGAATACAGATAAAAGTTAGCATAACCTCTTAGTACAAGTCTTACACATGATATCATTGACGATCCTAGCAAAGCTATTCAATGACGTTTGCCTTGGCTTCCCCCCCACTTGGACACTCAACACCATCACCCCCATCCACAAGGCAGGGGATCCCATGGACCCGAGTAACTACAGGACTATCATGATTGGACATGTGATGTCCAAGATCTATGCAGCAGTATTGGATGCGTCGGTCAACCTGTTCGCACAGATGAGAGGGCTCAGAGCAGAGGGTTAGGCTGGTTTCAGGCGAGACCATGGGACTTTGGATCACATACTCACACTCAGGAGTGTCATTGAGGAGGTCAGTTCACGAAACGAGAGGGTATATTGCTGCTTTGTGGATTTCCGCAAAGCCTTTGACACAGTACCTCGAGCTCGTCTCATCACACGCCTACAGACACTGGGATTTGATCAGGAGATCACCTGGGCAGTCATGGCACTTTATGAGAGTCTTAGGTCGAGTTCGGACAGGCGCATGTTGGATAGATGAGATTTTGAGTACCATAGGGGTCAAACAGGGTTGCCCCTTATCAACAAACCTGTTTGGCCTCTACATCGATGAGCTTGAGACTTTCATGGGGGCTTCCGGAGGGACCGGTTGCTCACTTGCCGGAATCATCATCAGGATCCTACTTTATGGAGATGACGTGGCACTGCTGTTGTCCACACCCGAGGGGCTCCAACGACACCTAGATGCACTGCATGCTTTTTGTTTATCCCATGATTTGGAGGTCAACCTTGGCAAGACCAAGGTCATGATCTTTAACACCTCTTGAGCAAACATGCAACGGAAGCAGTTTACTTTTACTTTTGGTGGGTCACTAGTTGAGATCGTATCCTCATACACTTACTTGGGGGTCATCTTCTCCGGCCCGATCTTCATGATGAGACCAGCGATGTAGGCCAGATTGAGTAGGGGATACGCCTCACTGGCTCGGCTAGAGAGACAGTGCTTTTACTCCCACTTTCAGGACCCTCGGACCAAGGCTCTTCTCTTCGACTCCTTGGTCCGACCAGCCGGTATGTATGGTAGGTAGCCCTTGTTAGGGACTTGACATTTCAGAGATAGAGTGGACACGGGTGGAGCGCGTGCAGATCCTCATGCTCTCACGGATGATCCGGGGGAAACCATCTGTACCACATCACATCATTCAGGCTGAGTTTGGTGCTTCTCCACTCCAGCTAGATGCAGCCTTTCAGACCATCGCATATCTACACCGGGTTAGATCATATGGGGACTGCACATCAGGGAGACTGAGGTTGCCATGGTTGGCTCTCGATTCCTCCATGAGGTTAGCAGCAGAGGGAGACGAGTGATGCTGGTGTGCATGGACTCACAGATGGTTTGTGAGACTAGGGTTTCACATCGATAGGATACCTCCTTTTCAGTACAGTTTAGATGCCCCTCCGGTACTCCCACCCATCATCCCGATCAGGCCACACACCAACAAGGTCATTCGAGAGGATCTCTTGCAGCTACACACCTTCAGGACCTGGTTGGAGCCGAGGGAGCTCCCATTGAAGCTGAGTTTCTACAAAGATTACTGTCTTCGTATATTGGAGGAGGGATTCATCACACCACCGAGGTACACTGAGTTTCATATGCCTCGCTCACCACGGATCTCCATCAGACAGTTTCGGGTATCATCACACCGCCTCTGCATAGAGAGCGGCAGAGGAGAGGGGATCCCCAAGGAGCATCGCATATGCATATTGTGTGACTGTCAGGAGGTTGAGCCGGAGGAGCATTTTATTTTCAAGTGTCCAGTGTACTACGAGATTCGAGGTCGCTACCACTGTCTCTTCAGAGACGGCTCCGGGCTCCTTTCCAGATTCCTCGCCTACCCAGATCAGAGATTGTGTCAGATCATACTTGGGGACATCCCCTCCTTGTTCCGAGTCGGAGCCTGACCGACGGGGGTCACAGTGGCCTTGGTTAGACGCAAAGCTACGACCGAGAGACGTAAAAGGACTGCACCCTTGAGGGGCTGACGGCGCTCTATTGCTGACCTCATGCCTCCACTGCCTCATCCATCCTGATGTCCTGCTGCTGCTGATGATGATGATGGTGAGATTGATATATAGTCGACTATCGACATGACTATGTTGTACTATGTTATACTTAGGACTTAGTACTGCCATTTTGCATTTTTTGCATTCTGCATTGGTGTGGATGCTTGTTTAGTAGCTCCACTACCACAGCTCATTGTATCAGGTTTTTTCACAGTCTCATAGACCCATCGGTCTTCCGAAGACTTAATAAACTCTCTTTCTTTCTTTCTTTCTTTCTCTCTCTCTCTCAGAGGACAAGGTACACGCTTTGGAGATTGACGTGCAGCAAATGAAGGACATGAAAGCGACCCCGGTAGGAAATTGCAAGGCAATGGAAGAGCTGAAAACAGAGAATGCCACTCTCAGGAAGGATGTTGCAGCCATGCAGGAAACAATGCAAGGCACACATATGAGCTTAAACAACAAATCAGCAAAGGGGAAGCCAGGATGTTGGAATGGAAAGATGTGGCTAAAAAGGGCACAACAGCCCCAAAGAAAATTTTTATCTCAGAAGCACTTGAGGAGGAAAAGAGAAGGACCAAGGAGACACTAAATGTCTTGGTAAGAGGCATACCAATGGGAGACACTCCGATGGCAGAAGCCAAGATATTGTTCACTAAAATGGGGGTCAATCTCACGTGTGAGACAGCCTGGAGGGTGGGCAAAGCTGAGGCACATACAAAGCCACTAGTGCTGAAGTTTTGGACAGCCATGGCAAGAACACCCTCATGAGCACGAGAGCGACTCTGAAAGGAACCAAAATTTATCTGGATGATGACCTCACTCTCCTACAACAGGAGCACCGAAGGGAAGGTATGGTACGAGTAATGGCAGCAAGAGAAGCATGGAAATGGCTGCATGTAGGGATGGTAAGGTGATCATTCGAGACGCAAGGAGGATAAGGAAGAAGGATAATTATGATGGTGCCGGGCCCATGGGACAAGTGTATACACCGGATTGAAAATAGTAGTGTGGAATTGTAATGGCACACTATGGTCAAATCCAGGAGGTTTCTTGGAGACATACAATGATAGAGATATGATCTTTACATTGAGACGCATGAGAGCCTAGGGAGAGCTGTCCACAGTAACATGATACACATGGGATATAGCTTATAGGAGTATGAGGCTCTGGGGGGTAGCTGTCCTTTTCAAATCACACTTGAGATCACTCATATATGTGGTACGTAGGGAGGAGCATGCATGACACATGTGGATATGAGTTAGCCGCCAGATGCCTGATCTATCTTTATTGCGGTGTGCAACTTCTTTCCAAACACGTCATCCTATGCACGAGAGGTCACTAGAGATGGACACAGCCCGTATAAAACGATCCATGATGACATCATGGAGTTCTCCAAACAGGGAGACATCCTCCTACTGGGAGACTTCAATGCACGGACAGGAAATAGACAGGTAGGCCGCTTGACTTCATGGATGACAAAGATCCCGATATAGTCTTGGAGCTATATGTAGTTGAGCTAAAGGAGTCTGCATCTCGGTCTCGCAGGCAGGTGATGAGCCTATATGAGTTCGTCAAAGGGAGAGTTCGCGCCCTAGAAGGTCTATCAGATTGGGTTGAGAGCACGATCGGTGTGAAACAGGGCTGTCCCCTTTCCTGGACTCTCTTTGGGCTCTACATTGATGAGATAACATCCTTTGTTGATCACCTAGGAGGTCAAGGATCACTGCTAGCTAATTTGATGATACGGATATAGCTATATGCGGATGACATAGTCTATATATTCTCTTCAACAAAGGGATTGCAAAGACATCTGGGAGCCCTGGAGGTGTTTTGCAGAGAGAGAGACTTGATAGTTAACCTTGGGAAGACCAAGGTCATGATCTTCAACACCTCGCACGCAGTACTGCACCATCATAGTTTCACTTATCTGGGTGTAGTCTTCACAGGGTCAGTTTTCACGATGACCAAGGCATCACTCATCCAAGGATAGTGAGCCTCAGCTCGACTAGAGAGGCAATGCTTTTAGGCGCACTTTCAGAATCCACCCATGAAGGGCTAGTTGTTCGACACCCTATTGAGGCCGACCGCCATGTATGCAGCACCTTTTTTGGGAGAGTGATCTCTGAGAGACAGAATGGAGGATATTTGAGTGGCTATAGGTGATGATGGGGTCTATTATGATTTGGAGTAAGCCTTCAGTCCCCCATTAGATAGTACAAGAAGAGTTTGCTATGACACCTCTCCAGAGTGATGCCATTTTTCAGACAGTGACTTTTGTCCACAGAGTTTGGGCCTTATTCCACTGGAGACTGCCGAGGCTGGCACTCGAGTCATCCAGACGGCTAGCATTGCATGAAACGCTAATACGACAATTGGTCCTCTAAAGGAAAATGTCCACTGATCCCTCCAAGGTCGTGTTTGTTGGAAATAGAGGATAGAATCACTCTTCACTCTCGATCTAGCTCATACAACACTCAGAGAGACGGAGAAAGAGATAGCCAAAACTCAGATATATTCTTCCACAATCGTGGGCAGACAAAAGCTCAAAGGGTGAGCATGTACAAACAGCCAAAGGATGCTGTCAAGGGCTGAGTCACTTCACTCCCTCTGCGCGCTTGCCTGTGTGCAAGGCTGTAAGTGCAGGTGATGGAGAATAGTGGAGGAATAGAGCCCCTTTTATAGGAGGGCATGGAGCCCCTACACTCTTGACAAGGGGAGGGGCTACATTACCCTAGTTCACACTTCATTCTGTCTTATGACAGTAGTGCAGGATGGTTTTGCGGTAGATGACTACTATTATTGTTTGATATGACTATGTATGATACAGTTTTGTGTTTTCTATATGGGTGTGGATGTTCGGTTAGTAGCTCCACCCCTCTGGCTGGATTTGTATCAGGTTTTTTCGCAGTCTCATAGACCCATCGGTCTTCTGAAGACTTTAATAAACTCTCTCTCTCTCTCTCTCTCTCTCTCTCTCTCTCTTCACATTTCTTTTTCTTATTTTCTGCTTTGTTTCTTCCTTTTTGCTACCAAAGTTTTGATTTTTTGGTTGGGATTTCAAAGCTTAGTAAGCACTGGGTTTACCTAAGAGATTTTGGATTCTTTTGAAACCCAGATGGCAGCTTATGGTTGGGTATTGAGTGTAGCTTTGCTTACTAATTTACCTTTTATTTTTAAAAAATTTCTCATTTGTTCAGAATTTTTCTCTCACACGCACACACACGCTTACGCACATGCACTCATGCTCTTGCCTGCTTGCACACAAATTACAATGGGCATGCATGCGCAAGTAATAATCATCTCTCTCATCTTTCTATGTTTCTTGCCCTATTTCTTAGAGAGTAGCTGTGACAATCTCGCTTGGTCAGTGTCCATGTTTTCCATGAAGGTGGACATATAGGCTTGCTAGTAACAAATTAGGAGAGTTGTGCTTGTTATCATTTTGTGGTTAGTCTTGCTTTACATATTCTATATTAAACTAGCATATGAGAGCGCTTTTCAATAGCTATGGTTTCATTCTGGTATAGCATGCTTGTATGGTATGTGATGTCTTGCAGGCTATAGACTGATGCCCTCTTTCTTTCCTTCCTCTTTCACACACATGCACATTTGCACACACACGCTTTTTTTTTGGTAATATCCAGTGCATATATTTATATGATCATAAATTTACATGATGGGATATCACCCTCATGGCAGGCATCATATAAGGATTGCCGCAATGAGGCTCGGAAAGATTCATATGACTTGTGAATCTGCCGACCCAAGTATGCCAAATTATGCTCACTCCAGATTGTCCAAAGAGCCCAATATCGCACCCAAGAGAGAAATAGTGAGTATTGAGACAAGGACTTCATAAATCTGCCAAAGAGCCATAAATGTTTCCCAAATCTGTGACTCGGGAAATGGATCCGAAGATAATCTGAAATTCTCCTGAGGAGGATCTTAGTACACGGGCAGTGCCAAAGCAAATGAATAACAGTCTCTGAAGGAGCCTGACATCTTAAGCATGTGGATGGTGCAATGCGACGTTTAGCATGTGAGAATGGGAGAGAGAGAGCAAATGAGAGCAAGAAGCAGGAGAGAGTGAGAGCTGAAAGCTTAGTTGCAAATAGATGAGAGTAAGAGAGATACAACTGAAGAAGTGAGATAAGGTTTTGTCCTAGTGACAAAACCTTAGTAGTCACTAACCATAGTTAGTGGACTAATTGTGGTTAGGGGAAAAAACCTCTTAAAGAGGGAAAAGTGCCCCTAACTAGCTTATTAAATTACATTGGTCATTGCTGAATTATACACCCCCCTGCAGTGCCAATGTCATGTACAAGGATGATTAATCCTCAAACGGATATAAGTTCAGGGCACTGCGAAATGCCTCAAACTTTTCACGTGGAAGTGCTTTGGTGAAAATATCTGCAACATTGGTATGTGTGGACACAAAGATCATACTGATCTCTCCTGCATGCAACTTCTCTCTGACGTAGTGATAGTGAACCTCAATGTGCTTCGTGCGAGGATGAAACACTGGATTCTTTGCCACTGCAATGGCACTCTGACTATCAGTGAGAATTGGAGAAGGACCTTCCAATGATAGATGAAGATCAGCAAATAGACGACGCAGCCAGACACATTCAACTGTTGCTGTGAAAGCTGCCCTGTACTCAGCTTCACATGATGAGGTAGCCACTGTAGATTGTTTCTTGCTTAGCCAGGAAATGCAAGCTTTACCCAAAAAGAAACAATTGCCACTAGTGGACTGCCTAGTGTCATAATCACCAGCCCAATCTGAATCACTGTAGGCATGCATCTGCAAGTCACCCCCCCTGGGAAATAACAAGCCAAAAGACTTCGTGCCCTGCAAATAACGGAAGATGTGCTTAACTGCCTGCCAATGCATAGTTTTTGGGCTGTGCATATACCTGCTCACCTGAGATACTGCAAACTGAATATCAGGTCTAGTGTTGCAGAGATAAATGAGGCATCCAATAGCCTGACTGTAAAATGTGGCATCAACTGATTCTCCTGCATCATGCATTGTGAGTTTCAGCCCTGGCTCCATGGGAGTGGCTATGGGCTTACAATCATGCATGTTAAATCTGTCCAAGAGTTTCTGCACATACTTGGATTGAGACATAACAGTGCCACGTCTCTCTTGAGAGAACTGGATCCCCAAATAAAAGTGAAGCAGCCCCAAATCTGACATGTCAAAGTTGGTCTGCAAATCAGCTTTGAAATCTGCAATATTATCTTCATTGGACCCTGTGAGCAGTAAGTCATCGACATAAAGAATGATGACTAAAATTTCCCCCCCATCCTTCTTGATGTAGATGGTGCTCTCAGTAGGACTATTGTGCAGCCCCTTGCTGGTCAAAAAGGCATGAATCTTGGCATACCATGCACGAGGGGCCTGTTTCAGCCCATACAAAGCTTTATTCAGCTTGCATACCTGAAGTGCATTTCCTGAAATTTCAAAGCCTGGAGGTTGTTTGACATAAACCTCTTCCAACAAGTCTCCATTTAGGAAGGCTGTTTTAATGTCCAACTGATGAACATTCCACTCAAAATGTGCAGCCATTGCAACAACAGATCGGATGGTGGTCATCCGGGATGTAGGAGCAAAAGTCTCCTCATAGTCTATGCCTGTTTTCTGAGCATAGCCTTTGGCAACCAGCCTTGCCTTGTATGTCAATGGAGGCATCTGGCTTCCGTTTCACCTTGAAAACCCATCGTGTACCAATGGCATGTTTATCTGGTGGCAAGTCTACGACATCCCAAGTCTGATTTTTCTGAATGGACTGCAATTCATCGTGTATGGCATTCATCCGATGCACATTGTCCTTTGCTTCTTCAAATGTTGCAGGCTCCTCCTCATCAAGAAGAGTACCTGCATATGCTGATTCCACTGAATTAGCACCTTCCATGTGCCTTACTGCACTGCGAGTCCTGCCAGGTAATGGAGCATCAATCTTACTCTCCCTGAGAGTCTGTAACAGCCAGTTTGGGACCGTTTTTGCTGCATGTATGTCTGCAATTTCTTGCTGAACCACCTGTTCCACTGCCTGTGGAGGTGGCAAGACATCCTGTGGCTGAACTGGAGCATCGGGAGGTGGCTGTAAATTCTGATTTGCATCAGAAATATCAGCAGGGGAACCCAAGGCAATGGGTAGCAACCCCTCAAAAACAACCTCTGAAGAAGAAGGCATATGAAATTCAGCCTGAGTGTGAGCTGAATTTTCTGCAAATATCACATCTCTACTGACAATGATCTTGCGTGTAGCAAGATTGTAGAGACGGTACCCCTTGCTTTCTGCACTGTACCCAACAAATATGCACTTAATTGCCTTATCTGACAACTTATGCCGAAATTCAACTGGCACATGACCATATGCAAGGCATCCAAAGACACGGAAATGATCCACTGAAGGCTTTCTCCCATTCCGGACTTCATAGGGAGTTTTTGTTTTCAAAGCCTTAGTGGGAGACCGATTTAAGATGTAGTTGGCACACATTAGACCTTCAAGCCAGAATTTGTGAGGCATGTGTTTGCTTTTCAGCATACATCTGTCCATCTCCATAAGAGTTCTATTTTTCCTCTCAGCTTTGCCATTTTGCTGAGGGGTCAGCCTCACTGTGAGCTGATGCACAATACCCTTGCCTTTCAGAAAAGCATCAAAATCTGCAGACAAGTATTCCCCACCTCTATCTGTGCGCAATGTCTGTATCTTGAGTCCAGATTCATTTTCAACCATGGCTGAAAAGTGTTTAAACAGTATGAACACTTCTGATTTGCGCTTCAGCCCAAAGACATAAGTGAAATTGGAGTAATCATCAATAAAAGTAACAAAGTAGAGATGACCACCCAATGATGGAGTCCTCATGGGACCACAGACATCACTGTGTATAAGCTGTAATTTTCGGACAGCTTTAACTAAACCATCCTTTTTGAAGGGGAATTTGTGCATCTTGCCTAAAATGCACCCTTCACAGGCATGTGGAGGAGGTATCTCAAGAGGTGGCAATGCATCAACCATAGAGTGCTTCTGAAGTGTCATCAAGCTGTTGTAATGCATGTGGCCATATCTGGCATGCCATAACTCTGCATTCTGCATGGCAGTAGTAGGAGTAGAAACTGCAAGAGCATGGGCTGCTCTTTTCTCAAAAAGATCAAGCTGAAAAAGCCCACGCAGCAGAGTCCCAGATAATCTCAAGGCATAATCATTTTCTCTTTCTCGGATAGCACATTTGTCATCCTCAAAGATAACCTGAAATCCAGCCCTGTTAAGAGTGGACACTGAAAGGAGATTCTTGGTGATACCAGGCACATACAAGACATTTGAAAGTCTGAAAACTGAGCCATCAATGGCGGTAAGCTCAACTTCTCCTGTACCACGTACTGAATATGACGAGTTGTTGGCACAAGTGACTTTCTTACCAATGGGAGGTGGATGCAAGGAAGTGAAGAGACACTTCGTAGAAGTGATATGCTTGGAGGCACCGCTGTCAAAATACCAAGTATTCAGTGTTTCATTGACACTGAAAGCTGATGCATCCGTGGAAGGATCATAACTGCAAGTCAAAAAGGCATATGTATCATCATTACAAGTGGCTGTACTATCCCGAGCATCTGGAGCAGCCAGCCTAGAATCTGAAATGCAAGATAAAAAGGCATAATCCTGTCCAACAAAGTTGGCTGCAGCATCCCCACTGTCAGATGCATGAGGAGCTGAATCTGAAACAGCCATATCGGAGCTGTTTTTCTTCTCTTTTGCAAGCCTTTTCCTGCATTCTGTAATGTGATGGCCTGGCTTTTTGCAGTAATGACAAAAACCCTTCTTCTTGGGCTTACTTGCATCATTCTTAGCCTTTTGTGAAGGCTGTCTTGACCCACTGGAAGGCTGATTTACTGATGTCTTTGCATGTCCCTTTCCTTTTGACTTGAACTTTGAGAGCATAGCTTGTTCACCTGCACGTGAAGCCAAGTTTTTCCTGGTCCGCTCTTCCTGAAGCAGAAGTCCTATCAACTCATGAAAAGTGAGAGGATTTGCACCCCCCCTCAATGATAAGTTCAGCGAGGTATGAAAGCTGAGATAAGTCTCAGGAAGAGAATTCAGAGTGGTGGTAATCATCTCTGAATCAGGAATAATCTCATCAATGTTCAATAATTGCTCTCTGAGATCCTGTAGCTTTGTGAGGTGGACTGACATGGAGTCACCCTCTTCCATATGTGTATTACTTGACTCTCTTTTCAAGAAAGATACCCTTGCATCATTCCGGGCTGCATACATGCTTTCTAAGATATCCCACGCTGCCTTCGAGGTCTTACATGACCGGATATGCGGAATGATAAATCTTTTCACTGAAAGAGAGATGCATGACAAAGCTAAGGCATCCCATGAATCCCATCTCTTTTGTTATGGAGTGGTGGCTACAGCTGCACCAACAACCTGTCCTGCAATTGCACCTTGTGCACGACCTCTTCCACCTCCTTGCAAGGGAGGGGTATTAGGTGCCATACCTGCTGGTCGGATCTCATCCCCATTCACATAATCCCATAAATTGCGAGAAATCAGAATATTGCGTACCATAAAACTCCATAGGGAGTAGTTGGTACCATCGAACTTGTCTTCCTGTGAAAGACCACCGAACGGGAAATCATTCTGATTTTGCTGGGCCATATTTGAGAAAGAGATTTTAGCAGATACAAAACTGAATTCCCTTACTGGGAATGAAATGCACAACTCCCAAAAAACATAGCCAAGCACTGGCTGTAAATGCACTCAGATTTTTGCACTTGCACTGTCAGAAATCTGTCCAAGCATCAAAAACTCTCCAGAATCTGCCAAAAGTGCTGCAAAACACTTCAAGAAAGGCAGTGTGAAATCTCCAAAATTGCTTCTCCAACACAAAAGCCCCAAAATAGACCTAAAATTGCAACCAGAAAGGGGCAAATTGAACAAAAGCCCCAAATGTTGCAAGAATTGCGCTCTGTCTGCAAAAGCCCCAAATTTCACTGCGAAATTACAGTGTAATCACAAAATCCTCAAATTTCTGCAAGAAATTGTACTGCAAAACTGAAAGTCTCAAATTTAGAGCTTGAAACTCTAAATCTGCCAGCAATGTTTGCTTCATAAGCAATTACAAACCCGAAAATACCCCAAATGTTTGCAAATGACTGCAAAAATAGCACAACAAGCACCAGATCTGCAAAGAATAGCAAAAGAGCTGCAAGAATGCCTGCTCAATGAATCCTGTACGGAATCCGTACACCTGCAGTACGGCTGTACGAAATACGGTGCGGCGGCCGATGTAGGTGTGCAGTACGGAACTTGTAGGTACGGATGTACGGACGAGCAGGTACAACACAGTATGAACGGAGTGGACTGTACGGCAGTACCATCGAAATGCAGTACAGGTTGAGAAGTACGGTCGTGTAGTACGGAAGCAGTAGGTACGAGCAGGTACGACAGATCTGCAATATGGATCGAGCCGGATTGAGCAAAATCATACGGAAATGTACGGATGGCGAAAACAGTACGGATCTGCAGATCGTGGAGCTCGAGCAGATCTGTACGGTCGAATGCAGGTTTGTACGGGCGAGATGCAGCAGAGTACGGACTGGAGTAGCAGGGCTGTACGGACCTATACAGAATGTACGGCACACGGACTGTAGTACAGCATTGTACTAGATGACGAGACTGCAACAGACAGAGGGTATGGCCAGCAAAGGGAGCTCGCAGGAGCTAGAGTCCGGGAGCAGGGAGCAGGTCCAAGAGCACGATCTGCTCTGATACCAAATGTGAGAATGGGAGAAAGAAAGAAAAGAAAGAAATTTTATTAGAGTCTTCGGAAGACCGATGGGTCTATGAGACTAAAAGAAAACCTGATACAAATCACAGTAAGGGTGGAGCTACTGAAACGAGCATCATCACCCGTGCTGAATCCTAAGTTTGATCATACATAATCAAATACATCTGGATGTAACAATGAAAAGAAAAGGAATGGTGGAGCGGAGCGGAATCCTCCGTATGTCATGTCCCCCTGGCTGGTGCATAGCTGGTGATGGGACGCTGGTGCCCGTCAAGGGGTGCCGTGCGTCTTGGTCTCCTGGACAAGGCTCGACGCAAGACCAGAGCCACTCTGACTCCTGTGGGACGTATCCCGGGTCTAAACAATGATGGGAGGTCCCCTAGAGTGATGTGTGTCCCCTCGATGTCTCGTGTGTCGTGTTGTGATCGTCGGGTCAGGGTCTCTGTCATGTCGGCGGCTAGAGACTGGACGATCAATGTCACTCGATGGGAAGAACTCTGTGATCCTGCTCTGAGAGGTGTCTGATGATGTGACCAAGCCCTGTCGCCTGAGTAAGTACGCCTGAGTAAGTACTCTCTATGTCGGATTCCCTTGTGAATGAAGGCCGCGAGGCATCTTTGATCTGGGTAGGCGAGGAATCTCGAAAGGAGCCCGGAGCCGTCTCTGAAGAGACAGTGGTAGCGACCTCGGCTCTTGTAGTACACTGGGCACCTAAAAATAAAATGCTCCTCCGACTCAACCTCCTGACAGTCGCACAGTATGCATAAGCGATGCTCCCTAGGAATCCCCTCTGCTCTGCCGCTCTCTATGCGGAGGCGGTGTGATGATACTCGAAACTGTCCGATGGAGATCCGTAGTGAGTGAGGCATATGAAGCTCAGTGTACCTTGGTGGTGTGATGAATCCCTCCTCCAAAATGCGAAGACAGTAATCTCTGTAGAAACTCAGCTTCACTGGAAGCTCCCTCGGCTCCAACCAGGTCCTAAAGGTGTGTAGCTTCAGGAGGTCCTCTCGAATGACCTGGTTGGTATGTGGCCCAATCGGGATGGTGGGTGGGAGTACCGGAGGGGCATCTAAACTGTACTGAAAAGGAGGTATCCTATCGATGTGGAACCCTAGTCTCACAAACCATCTGTGAGTCCGTGCATACCAGCATCACTCGTCTCCCTTTGTTGCCAACCTCATGGAGGAATCGAGAGCCAACCACGGCAACCTCTGTCTCCCTGATGTGCAGTCCCCATATGATCTAACCCGGTGTAGATATGTGATGGTCTAAAAGGCTGCATCGAGCTGGAGTGAAGAAGCACCAAACTCGGCCTGAATGATGTGATGTGGTACAGACGGTTTCCCCCGGATCATCCGTGAGAGCATGAGGATCTGCAAGCGCTCCACCCGTGTCCACTCTATCTCTGACATCTTAGGCCCCCAACAAGGGCTACCATACATACCAGTTGGTCGGACCAAGGAGTCGAAGAGAAGAGCCTTGGTCCGAGGGTCCTGGAAGTGGGAGTGAAAGCACTGTCTCTCTAGCCGAGCTAGTGAGGCGTATCCCCTGCTCAGTCTGGCTTGCATCGCTGGTCTCATCGTGAAGATCGGGCCGGAGAAGATGACCCCCAAGTAAGTGTATGAGGATACGATCTCAACTGGTGACCCACCCAAAGTAAAAGTAAACTGTTTCCGTTGCATGTTTGCTCGAGAGGTGTTAAAGATCATGACCTTGGTCTTGCCAAGGTCGACCTCCAAATCATGGGATAAACAAAAAGCCTGCAGTGCATCCAGGTGTCGCTGGAGCCCCTCGGGTGTGGACGACAAGAGTACCACGTCATCTGCTGTTAACGACTTTGTCTATCCACGGTTTTATATGTAGCCTGAATCTTTGATCTTCGTTGAAACAATCACGGGGATGGCTATTTGTTATTCCACCCAGCCAAATTCTCAAGGATTCTCAATCGTCAGATACGTGTATTATATTATTCATACCTATCCATGAGACCCTCAACTCCCTAGATAGTTCTCCTTGCCAAATGTCATCAATTTAGCCTCTCTACTTGGTGCACCTTTTTACCCCTCTCTTGGGGCACATTAAAACCCACTTGCCCCTTGGCATTATTACACATTTAGGTGCACCTAGGCCTTTGCACTCAGAACTACCTAGTCAATGCCATTCCACCCTCACCTAGGACCTTGGCAGTTACTTCTCTTGACCATTTCAATTACGCACATTAACTATTACAAAAGTTGGTCATCTAAGAGAAAATGCCCACCGATCTATCCGAGGTCATGCTATCTCGGCTAGAGCATAACATTCCTTCCCTCTTCAAGCATCAGCGTCCTCGATGATGAAATCTGGGAACACTCTCCGTAACTGGTATACGGATTCCCAGGTAGCTTCCGATAGAGGCTGACCATGCCATGCAACCAACACCGTGGGTATCTTTCGATTTCGTATTTGCATTGTTCCTCGGTCCAGGATTCTTGTTGGCCTGCGCCTTGCAATATCCTCTATCTCCTGAAACAAAACCACACCTTTGATTAGTGAGTCACCTGTATGCAAAAATTTCTTTAAGCGCGAAACATGAAAAACCGGGTGCACCTTACACCCCTGTGGCAATTCTAATTTATAGGCTACACTGCCTATTCTCTTTAGAATTAACCACGGCCCACAGTATCGAGGTGATAACTTAGCACACTCTCCTGAAGTCAACGACTTCGAGTGCGAAGGAACTCTGAGAAAAACTTTTTCTCCTTCTTCAAATACTCTTATAGACCGATTTTCATCCGCATATACCTTGGCCTTATCCATAGCCTGGCGGATATTAGCTCTCGCAAGTGCTAGCATCTCCCACATCTGAACTACAAAGTTCGCGGCACTAGGCACTTTCTGAGGTACTCCAACTATAGTTGGATTGGCTGGTCTATAACCATAGTTCAGTTCAAACGGACTGAACCCGGTAGAGGAATGTTTCCTATCATTGTAGGCAAACTCCAACAATGGCAACCACTTCCAGATGGCGACCAAGGTAGCCGAAGGTGAAACCGGGTGCTCACCCATCACAAGACTGCAACGAGCCACCCAAATGTTACACGCCGTGATACTGGCTACCACCTCCCAAGCGTTGTCCTCCCTAGTAGGAGGAGGAGCTAGGCTGTCAGGAGGGACTACCTCATGGAGTGCTATCCTCTTCTGACCTTGTATCCGGTAGACTAGGAGATCTCATCAATTTGAAACGTGTGTCCTCCCTCTGTCAACCAGGCTACCATCCCCCAGATGTAGTCTCTCTGAAGACTCTGCATACGTGTCATGATCTTGAGGACTCCCATCCAAATCCTCGCTGCGTTATGACAACTCCACAGGTAGTGCGAGATAGTCTCCAAGAGACCATCGGGACAACAATGGCACTGCCCCTCCACTTGCATCTACTCCAACCACGGTCCGATGGACAAGCCTCCATGGGCAGCCAACCAGAAGAAGTAGGATATCTACCTCGGTCACAAACTGGACCATAACTGCGTTCAAAACCTCGAACGAACATCCCGGGGCACTCTCTAGGTCACCCAATGCCTCTCCCTCGAGGGGGTCCACCTCGACGAGTCCATCTGAAGCCTCCTACCAATTTGTGTGGTGTAGGAAAAGAAAGGCACCTCATCCACCTGCTCGGCTAGGCCGCCCCTGGAAGGCTAGAACCACTCTCTCTGATCCCACTGGACCTTCCTCAAGGGTCTACCCTCCCACAGCCAAAGGTGCCATCTAGGGGCATCCTGCTCTAGGATAGTGGGAGGGTCAATATGCCACTCCTTTCCCAAACGTCCCACCACTCTGATCATCTACCAGTGAATCCCATCAAGGCTCCCATCCATCTCAGGGTCTCTCTCAATAAGTGGCTAAAGTAGGCCTCCAAGTCCTACACGGAAGAAGCTCTGGAGGTAACCCATAGGGTAGTTCATCCCTAAAACATTCAGAGAACTCCTCTGTTATAAGATTAGCTAGCTTGGCCATCTCACCACTTTGCGTAACATCAGTGCTAGCCGAAGAATCACCAACCGGCTCTACCGATGCTGTGCAAAGGAATAAAAACTCTACTTGAGCCTTTCTGATTTCCATCACGGAAACCAACGGTCCCTGAGGTATATCTTTTTCACCTTGCAAGACATAAAGCACATCATTCATCTTGAATTGATATACGTGCTTTTTCCAATCAATGGCTGGATTCTTCCTAGAATGCCACGCCATACCCAGGGCTATATCTGCATGAGCAAGCTTGGTCATTTCAAAATCAAGCTTCTCAGCATAGTCCTGAATCCGAAGTTCCAACTGGGTAACCCTTTGGTCCCATACTTCAGTTGAACTTCCATTTGCCATCCTGATTGTATACGCATAGTCAGATGGACTTGTCTTTAATTTCAGCCTCTTCACGAGCTTGGAGTTAATCACATTGTGAGTTGACACCGAGTCAAACAACACAATGACATCATGACTAGCCACTTGCCCTCTCATTTTAATTAACTCTGTATCATTAAAGGCCGTATACCCCGTTGCTGCGGGCTTAGATAGGATGTTATCAGGTGCACTCGTCACTAACTTAGCAACAGATACACATAACAAACAAGGTACTAACCTCTGAGAAGGTCCCGCCAGTTGCATCTGCATATGTTCCGCATTGGGACTCTCCTACATTTCTACGTCGCATTCAGATATTATCATATTAGCCGTGCGACGGTCTTTATTCAGTGGACAATCCTTCCACTGATGTCGTTGAAGGCAGCCGAAGCACAATCCTTCTTTTCTAGCTTTCTCTTTTTGTTCAGGGGTCAACGAGGACTTTGACCAAGCCCGGGCTGCCATTGGAGTTATTTTCCTTTTCACCCCAATGGTGGTACTTGTCTTTACTGGTCCCTCAACCGGCTTCACCTGCTTGGTTTGGCCACTTGGCTGCGAGACACTTGTCTTTGAAACCCATTTCCTCGGAAATCCCCCTTTTTCGGGTACTCATACTGAGTCATGCCTGCACAAATCCACCAGATCTGCCTCTGGCATCCTCATAGTTCAAGGCTACTGCTATAGATTCATCTAGTGTAGTCACATATTTAGCCCGAACTTCCATTTTGATTTTGTCGTTCAGTCCATAGATATAGTCTTTTAATTGAACCGACATAGGGAGAGGGTCTGTTATTTTTATAACACATTCCCTGAATTTGTCAGTGTACTCTGCCACTGACAGACTCCTCTGACGAAGATTTCTATAAGCATCCCAAGCTCGGGATTCTTTATCAGGTGGGAGAAAGTGTTTCTTGAATTCAGCTTTAAACCCTTCCCAGGTGGTTGGAGCAACTTGATCCTTCTGTTGCTTTATCCACCATCTTTCCCACTTGTGTAACCAAACCTCGATCACATCCGACCAGCGTACTTCTTCGGTCTATAATTAGCGATATTAGGCACTTTGACCCTTGCGCGCTCTAAGGAATGTATACTGGACTCTGGCTCTGCTGGAGCTTTGCCCTTATCAGTTCTAGACGGTCTAGCCAACAAGGCTTGCACCATCTCCCTGATCTCATTTTGACCAGCATTCACTTGAAGCTGCTGGTTCATAATCTGCTGTAAAGCATCCTCTAATATCGAAATCCTACCAATCAAAGTAGGTGTTGCATGATGTGACATCTGTTGTGTAGACTGCACTCTAGACTCACTAGGATTCACCCTCGAATTCTGTCCTTCTGCCTCCATAGTTTCACAATGGAAGATGGGATTTTTTTTCTTTAAAAAAAAAAAAAAACCCAAATAACCAATATATACACCCTTCACTTCTGTCCTGCTTTCCTGGTTTTTTTTTTTTTCTACAGTGCAGAAATAGCAGGACCAATTGAAAACAAAAAAAAAACTGCATGGAAAGAAAGGGCTCCCTGGTTGTTTCGCAACGATGCCAGCTACTCTTTCCCAGACGTACAGTTTCCCTTCCAAATAGGCTGTGCGAAGGTCTTAGAATGCCTCGCAGCCGATGCTTCTGTAGAACAGCAAGCAAGATGAAACCAAATATGCGGCTGGTGACGCCTTCACGTTACGTAAACTACCATCGTGCTCCAAAAATCGGTTTTTTTGCCAGCTGTATAGCCTAGTTTCATCAACGGCCGCCTTGCGCTAGTCCTCGTCCACCTCCTAAATCTCTGCGCTGCCTTACGTGACACCAATGTTAGGCTCACTATCCCGATTTCAAGTCCAAAAAAAAAAACAGTCGCGATATCAATCTTCTCGTCGACGTCTGCTCCTCGACCCGTCACCTGCGACACTTTTTTTTTCCCACGCTAACAGCCACCAACGCTGCGTCACGTCTGATCCTTACTAGACCCTACGCTCCTCTTGGCGTATATCACCTGCTTCCTCGATCTTGAAATCGATTCTCCTCTGCCCACCACTACAGCCACGCTTCATCCTCACGCACAGCCTTCCGTCGATCCCTTCGTTGCCTTGAGTTCTGATACCAAAATGTTAACGACTTTGTCTATCCACGGTTTTATATGTAGCCTGAATCTCTGATCTTCGTTGAAACAATCATGGGCGATGGCTATTTGTTATTCCACCCAGCCAAATTCTCAAGGATTCTCAATCGTCAGATACGTGTATTATATTATTCATACCTATCCATGAGACCCTCAACTCCCTAGATAGTTCTCCTTGCCAAATGTCATCAATTTAGCCTCTCCACTTGGTGCACCTTTTTACCCCTCTCTTGGGGCACATTAAAACCCACTTGCCCCTTGGCATTATTACACATTTAGGTGCACCTAGGCCTTTGCACTCAGAACTACCTAGTCAATGCCATTCCACCCTCACCTAGGACCTTGGCAGTTACTTCTCTTGACCATTTCAATTACGCACATTAACTATTACAAAAGTTGGTCATCTAAGAGAAAATGCCCACCGATCTATCCGAGGTCATGCTATCTCGGCTAGAGCATAACATCTGCATAAAGAAGAATCCTGATGATGATCCCGGCAAGTGAGCAACCGGTCCCTCCGAATGTCCCCATGAAAGTCTCAAGCTCATCGATGTAGAGGCTAAACAGGGTTGGTGATAAGGGACAACCCTGTTTGACCCCTATGGTACTCAGGATCTCATCTGTCCAACCTGCGCCTGTACGAACTCGGCATGAGACTCTCTCATACAGTGCCATGACTGCCCAGATGATCTCCTGATCAAATCCTAGTGTCTGTAGGCGTGTGATAAGACGAGCTCGAGGTACTGTGTCAAAGGCTTTGCGGAAATCCACAAAGCAACAATATACCCTCTCCTTCCGTGATATGGCCTCCTCAATGACACTCTTGAGTGTGAGTATGTGATCCATAGTCCCACGGTCTCGCCTGAAACCGGCCTGACCCTCTGCTCTGAGCCCTCTCATCTCTGTGAACAGGCTGACCGATGCATCCAATACAGCTGCATAGATCTTGGACATCACATGTCCAATCATGATAGTCATGTAGTTACTCAAGTCCATGGGATCCCCTACCTTGTGGATGGGGGTGATGGTGTTGAGTGTCCAAATGCGGGGGAAGCCAAGGCAAACTGTTAGAAAAGACCCAACAGAGGGTACACGCAGCGGAAGACTGATAGTAATGCCCAGGAGCTCACACAGTGTGCGGTGTGGGTGTGGAATCACAAACTTCTTTACTTATGTGCATTCAATAGGTGTGCAGACTCATCAATAGACAATGAACCAAACTAGATAGAGAAACCACCAAATAATATATTTCCGTCCACAACTATGGACACAATACAAGAGAGATAGATCCAGAGTCCCACCAATGGTGTGGTCCTCTGATCTTACCACAAAGTCCTTCTCCTATCTGCTGGCTATCTCTAGACTAGAATCCACGTGCTCCACCTCGAGCGTAAGTAAACTTTCTGTCTAGAATGATCCTCTCCACCTTGCTGTCTGGAAACCAGCCTCGGTGGGCAGCCTCCTGGCTAAGTCTGCAGCCCTGCTAGCACCTCTCTATCCTCCTGAATGTAGGTCCAGAGGGTGGCTGCCTGCTGCTCCTTTCTGCTCTGGATCTGCTGCTGCAAGTGATATTGAAATGAGGCCTGAATGGCCTCTTTATATAGGCCCCAGGGGGGGCTGATAAAAACCGACCAGCCTGGTACAGACTGGCCGACCAGTCTGTGGCTGGTCCAGCCCTATAAGGCACACAACCCAGGGCTTTCTGGCCCAAACTTCCAGGGCCCTTTGGCCCTCCTTTCTAGGCATATATCCAGCCTATAAAAGGCCTGTTTCCTGCCCACTGGCCACTTTTCCTGCTGCAGATCTGGGCCTGCACTCCCTGCAATGTCTGTGCCTCTGCCAGGCCCTCTTCCCGGCCACGTGTCCTGCGCCGTACGGGTTCCTTGTGCTGGCTACTGCTTCGCCTTTTGCTACTGCAGATCCATCCTAGCTCCAGGTACCCACCATCTCTATGATTCTTGCCCACATGGCATCCAATCAGATGCCCATGTGACAGACACTCAAACCCTAGGTTCACCCCTCCCATGCTCTCCTCATTTGGGGGCTTACAGATGGGGAGGTGACCTTTCCAACACAAACAGCGTCTGACTCACAAAGGCATCTGACTCCTCGTCGACCCACATCTCTATGTCAGACATCCTTACTGTGATTTCTGGATCAACATATTTGACCTCGGTAACACTCGGTGATGTCACCAGGAACAACTCTTTGATTACCACATTAGCTTTGGCCTTTCCCTCTGAATCTGAGTCAGACTCCTGTTTGTTTTTCAGATCCGCCTTTTTCTTTCTGCAGTCTTTTGCAAAATGTCTGGGCATATCACAAACAGTTGCCTTTGCGGGCTCTTGTTTTGCCACGTCCACCCATCTAGTCGTCTTTGCTATTGCCTCCATCCCTGTGACTGGGGTCCCTCCAGGCGCTGCTCTGAGGGTCCCGAGCTCCTCTCGAAGCTGTGATGTCGTGTTTGAGTCCCTAGATAAGGGTGCCCTGCTCGTGTATAATGCGGGCTTGCTCCTGGGTGTAATGTGTCAGTTCTGCCTGACAGGCCCGGATGCTGTGTATCTCAGCCAATAGGGAGTCCCAAGCATCTGGCGGGGGCCTAAGATGTCCTGGTCCAGGTAGGAATTGGATCAGTGATATGTAGGAGTAGCGAGGTCGGACGAGGTGATGAAGGATGGTTGACTGAGAGGTAGAGGTGATACTAAGGGAAAGTACTGTGGAGCCGTGGCTGATGGGGCCAGCGGTGAGGCTACTGGAGAGGAGACCTGTGATGATGATGCAAGAGAGGGGGAGGAGAGAGGTGGCGTAGATGATGAGGCGGATGATGGTGGTGAAATAGTGGTGGTAACCGTAGAGGTCGAGGAAGTGGTGAGCGGCATGGGCTTTGGGTGGGCCCCTTTCTTCTGGGCTGCGGTGCTGTCCACTGTCAAACCGCTCCGGTTGCTGCGTTTGTTGAAGTCCTCCAGATTGAGTTGCTTTTGTGTTTTCGCCTTGTCACCGTTCCCCTTCCCCATCTCCACGCGTATGCAGATTTGGATCAAGGGGTCTTCCGCCTAGTCTCCTGTCCTCATCTCCCTGTTCCTTTCATTATGGCGGCAAAGAAGGGACTGCAGGAGATCAAAGTTGCTTTTTTTTTCCCCTAATGGCGGGTCATCTCATGTAAGAAAGCGGCAAGGCACCGCTGATCCGGGAATTGTAGCGTGCCCTGAGCCCCTGTATCTCTGCACGAGCACTGACCTCGCCATCTAACACTGATGCATAGATCTTGGACATAACATGTCCAATCATGATGGTCCTGTAATTCCCTGGGTCCATGGGATCTCCTGCTTTGTGGATGGGTGTGATAGTGTTCAGGGTCCAGGCTCTGGGGAACCCGTGACAGACAGCTTCATTGAACAGCGTTGCCAGGATGGGGGCTAGAGTTTTGATGCCGTAGGCAACAAACTCTGTGCATAGGCCCTTATGATCCTTAGCTCGACCGTTATGAAGCTTATGTGCTGCGTGGGTGACTCCTTGGGTTGTGAAGAGGATACAAGAAACGGGGCGGGGAGTGGATGAGAGGTCGGGGGGGGGGGCTGATCAGGGATATCATAGAGTGTGCGTGCATAGGTGTGCCAGAGGGAAGTGTCCGTGAGGGGGGAGGGGGATCGGCGTTCTAGGAATTTCCTCCAGAAATCCTTGGAGTTGCTACTAAACAGAATGTTCAGTAACGTATCCTCATTCTGGCGCAGGAAGGCTAGCTTCTTGCGACGGACTAGTCGACGATAATCCCTGGTGAGATGTGGGTTGCCCCTAGCGTTTCGCTGGGTTGTGAGTCGGAGTGTGCGGCGTAATGCTTTGCACTCGTCGTCATACCATCTGTTGCAAGGGGTAGAGCTAGCGGGTGGAGGGCGGGTGGACCGGGCAGTGGAAGGAAAGATGTGGCGGGCTGCATTGTGAAGGGAGTGGGTGATAAGGGTGGCTCGGTGATCTAGAGAGGGTATGGTGCCTATGTGTCTGAGGAGGGAGGCTAGGTGGGTTGAGTAATCAGGTGAGAGGTTATGATCGAAGTGTATATCATGGTAGGTAGTATAGTGCGGGGTGTGGCTGGGAGGGGCTCGGGACGCAAGTATATGAAAGAAAAGGTAAGTGTGATCGGCTCCTGGGGGTAAGGGTGTAGTGCGGAAGTCAGTGATCTGTGGGGCTAAAGCAGGAGATCCCAGAATATAGTCGACGAGTGAGGAGAGAGTGAGAGCTGAAAGCTTAGTTGCAAATAGATGAGAGTAAGAGAGATACAACTGAAGGAGTGAGATAAGGTTTTGTCCTAGTGACAAAACCTTAGTAGTCACTAACCATAGTGGACTAACTGCGGTTAGGGGAAAAAACCTCTTAAAGAGGGAAAAGTGCCCCTAACTAGCTTATTAAATTACATTGGTCACTGCTGAATTATATCTATAATTCTAACATAGCAAGTGTGACCCCCACTGACAATGTACCTGTCATACATCTCCAAAGAAAAAGTCTTTGTTTCAATGGCATTTTACACTTCCATAATATCTTGAGATTCTTCCGCCACCATGAGAGGGGCTTCCTTATATGCCACAGAGAATTAGCATATTGCTGAATCCATGGAGCAGGCTGAAGAAGCCTATAGGCTTTGATGGAGGTTAAGGCAGGAAGAGGAACAGGTGAGTTCAGGTAGCAGAGGGTTGCAATTGCCAATCCATAAGCCTGTCGGTGTCAACCACAGGAGGAACAGGTAGAAAAGGATGTAATAAATCAGCAATTTTCTTCCATATAGACCTATGATGCATTCCCAATGCATAGGAAGTAGTGGCCTGGGGAAATGATAAGACATATCCGGGATCATCTACCACATCATGTATGTATCTAATTCCCAATTTCATGAGATTGTAGGCGTGAACAGGTTCTTGCAAAGCTAGCGGAATTGCAAAAATGGCACTCTAGTGAATACTTTCTTTCCTCGTTGAGTTTGTCCTCGAGCAATTATCAGGAGCCCATTTGACCTTAGAAAGTACTTGTTTCCAGTCAAGTATCAGAGCAGTAGAGAAAGGACAGCCAGGTATCTTGCCTACAAATCTGCCAATGACAACCTCCCAATGATTAGTAGTCCAATGACCATAAGCACAAGTCCTCATGTTGACACACATGGATGCTAGCATACAAGTCCATGCACACACACGCACATGCACTCATGTACATGCACATTGATAGTTTCCAGTCAAGTATCAGAGCAGTAGAGAAAGGACAGCCAGGTATCTTGCCTACAAATCTGCCAATGACAACCTCCCAATGATTAGTAGTCCAATGACCATAAGCACAAGTCCTCATGTTGACACACATGGATGCTAGCATACAAGTCCATGCACACACACGCACATGCACTCATGTACATGCACATTGATAGATTCTTGCACTAGTACATGTATGCACCAATGTATAACCAGGCATGCACATAGTGGCAGGTGCTTGCATGCGTGAATATATGTATGTATAAAGCCACACATGTATGCATATGCATGAACAGCCTTAGAAGTGTCGAGTGACATCTAATACGAATCAGGATGCAATTCCCTACAATTGTTTGTGAACTGGGTCAATGGTGGTGTATGAATTGAAGGGAGAACTGTTCTTTGCATTTTCATTTAAAATTGTGAAGTCTGTATTGATGAAGAGACTGGTTGGATATGAATTGGAAACAAATGTTGTTCTCTTTGTTTCTTGTTAAGGGAGATGGAACTTCAGGTAGCCTATGTGGTGGTCTACCAATTGTTTGCCCAATCAGACGTAAATGCATACATGATATTTAGATCGTTCAATAGCTTTTGATTGATAACCTGGAAGGAGATGTGTTGTCTTTAACTTTATGACCAAGTGTATGATATTTTGATGCTTCCTCCCTCTTTTGAGTCAAGGCAATGCCCAAAGTTTCACCAATTCTTTTGTAGATTTGCCATTATTTTAGTTGATGAAATGTCAATTTGTTTTATCTCAGTTTGGTAAAGTGTGAGCAAGAATAATTAATTACCAAAGATATTTTTTGCATCTACATGTGTTAATGCTAATGCTCATTTCTATGTAATGATGCTGTGCAACTTATTTTGCGATTTGGTTTCATCTACCAATCTAATTGAGTTGAAAACCTTATCTCTCTACTATGTTTAATCGTTTTAAAGTATTTTATGTTTATATAACCTATGTTGGATTTCCATAGGTGATGCTTGAACATGTGAGTGCAGATGTTTTAAGCACATTAAGCATTGACCCTGGAAGATTTCAACAGGTAATTAAATCTTATACATGCAGAATTATATTGTTTGTACCTTGCAACATGAGATCATTTACTTGATGTCATAGTAGCTAGTCCCTGCTATGTGTGATGGAGTTTATGGTTTTCAATCTCATGAGTGACTATCGGGAGATTGAAACTGCACTATGTTCTGTTTTCAGAGGATGAGTTTGGGAATGTTCCTGGATTCATCTAGGTATAGACATTCTTTTGTTTTCCTCGTTTTTTATCCAAACTTTACTTTTTTATGTAGCGTGTCCTCATCAAAGGAGCTAATGGAAATCGAGCAGTTTTCTCATGGTCATTGTCGAGGCAGGTGAGGGCTTTTGTAAACAGGAGGTTTACTAGAATTTTCATGGCATGGTTTTGGTCTTCCGTTTACATAATTTTAAATACTGCACACGGTAGTATCACTGTCTGCATACCAAGCCAATGAAGCATCTCCTTTTTCTATTTCTCTCGTTATGCAATACGAACTAAATTTCTTGCACAATATTGGTTTAAATAAGTGGTGGTCTAAGTAGACATGTCTTTCTTGGTGTGTTGGTAGGCCTGAGCTTATTCCATGTTTCTGAGTTTTTCATGCAGTCGTGATTATTGCTATCTTTGCGGGTGGATGTGTTAGTGATTAGATAGGGTTTTGTCACTTAGACAAAACCTCTCATCTCTCTTTTGTACTTGACTTCATTTCAGTCCACTATTGAGTGACCTACGTTCAGCTCATTCTCTTGCTCACTCTTGCTTCCCTTTTTTTCACATTTGGTATCAGAGCAGTTCTCCTTCCTGGCCCTGCTCCCAGCTCCCGCATCTGCTCTCAGCTCCCGTGTGCCGTACACACGTACGGATCTGAAGCGGTGCCTGTACACTGCTCCCGTGAGCAGTCCGTACTGCACATCAACCTTGCTGTAGTCCGTACTCTGTACTGCAGAGTGTCGTCGTCCGTACAAGCTGCCAGGTCCGTACACCTGCAGCATCACCTTCCGTACTATGGCACCGCCTTTCGCCGGCCGTACAACTCTCCGTACCTGTGTGTCCGTACATTGGCTGTTAGTGCGCCGTACATCGACGTCCATACAACGTTGGCCATACATTTATGTGTCAGCGATGTACTTTGTTGTACATTCCGTACAGCATTTGCCATACAGGTCATACATCTATGCGTCAACCGTACTATCAGTTTCGTACTGACAGTTCCGTACACTTACAGGGGTCCATACACTTCCTTTGCAGGGTCTTCTTTGCAGGATCAATTTGCAGATAGCCATTGTTTGGCTTATATCTAGTAGAGAATTTGGGGCTTTTGCTTTTACACTGCAATTTTGTAGTGAAATTTGGGGCTTTTGCAGGCAGAGTGCAAATTTTGCAACATTTGGGGCTTTCAGTCTATTTGCCCTCTTTTGTATGCAATTTCCCACAAGAAATTGGGGCTTCTGCATTTGGGTTGCAATTTTGCAGTTAAAAGAGCATTTTGGAGGTTTGCAAGCAGTTCTGGACTCAGTGTGAGTCAATTTGCAGACTTTTTTCATTCTTTGCAGATTTTATTTGCAGGATTTTGGGCATTTAGCAGAGCATTGTGGTGCATTTCGAGCCTTTGATAGGTTGTGACAGTATTTGTCACTGTGAGCAGATTTTCTTTGGCAAATTTTAGTTGTGCATTTTGCATCCCAGGAAGGGATTTTACTTGTTCAGTTTGCTGTATTTTCGATTTTATCGAGAGCTTTCTCATATGCACATGGATGAGGGAGATTCCATGAATACTCACCTCACAAAGCTTCAAGATTTGAGGGAGCAATTGCTGAACATTGATGAAGTCATTCTAGATTCAGAGATGATTACCACCACTCTGAATTCTCTTCCTGAGTCTTATCTCGGTTTCCACACCTCGTTGAATTTGTCGTTGAGGAGGGGCAGCAATCCTCTCTCTTTTCACGAGTTGTAGGACTTCCTTTGCAGGAAGAGTAGACACGAAGAAATATGGCAACACGGGCTGGCGAGCATGCCATGCTTTCTAAGTTTAAGCCCAAGGAAAAAGGGCAGCAAAAGCAACATGCCAATCAGCCCGCACATCAGCATAAAGCTGATTCAAGATAGCCCTCTTATAAGGCTAAGGGTGATGCAGATAAGCCTAGAAAGAAGGGCATTTGTCACTATTGCAAGAAGCCAGGTTATTATATTGGTGAATGCAAGAAGCGCATAGCTAAAGAAAAGAAAAGGGATTCAGGTATGGCTGTGTCAGATGCATCAGCTCCTCATTCACATCATGGGGGAGATGTTACAGCCAACTTTGTGGAAGAGCACTATGCCTTTCTATTTTGCATTTCAGATTTTTCAGTGGGTAGTTCAAATGCTATAGCCACTATTGAGGATGACCCTTATGCTTTCTTGACTTGCAGTTATGATCCTTCAAAGGATGCATGCTCTCTCAGTGTCAATGAGACACTGAATACTTGGTATTTTGATAGTGGTGCTTCTAAGCACATCACTTCTAAGAAGAGCCTTTTTGCATCTCTGCATCCTCCACCTACTAAAAAGAAGGTGACTTGTGCAAATAATTCTTCTTATTTAGTGTGTGGAGTGGGGGACATTATTCTCACATCCACTGATGGCACACATTTCAAAATTTCAGATGTTCTCTATGTGCCAGGTTTAAAGAAGAATTTGCTTTCAGTGTCCTCTCTTAATAGAGGAGGATTTCAGGTTGTATTTGATGATGCTAAGTGTGCAGTCAGTGACAAAGAGAATGACTATGCTTTGATGTTGTCTGGCACTTTGTATCAGGGTCTTTTTCAGCTTGATATATATGAGAAAAGATTTGATCTTTTATATCAGTGAGCACTCCCACTGCTGCGATGCATAATGCGGAGTTATGGCATGCCAGGTATGGGCAAATGAGCTATGGCAGCTTAATGACACTTCAAAAGCATGCTATGGTTGATGCATTGCCTCCTTTAGAGTCACCTCCTCATGCATGTGAGGGTTGCATCCTTGGCAAGATGCATAGATTTCCTTTCAAGAAGGATGGTGCAATGAGAGCTACATGCAAATTACAGCTCATTCATAGTGATGTCTTCGGTCCCATGAGGACACTTGCTTTTGGGGGTTATCTTTATTATGTTACATTCATAGATGACTTCATCAACTACACTTGGGTCTATGGTCCTAAGGCAAAATCAGAAGTGTTTATGCATTTCAAGCACTTTGTGGCTATGGTTGAGAATGAGACAGGACTCAAGGTGTAGACACTTCGCACAGATAGAGGGGGGGAGTATATGTCTCATGAGTTTGAGGCATTTTTGAAGGAGAAAGGCATCACACATAAGCTTACTATGAGGCTTACACCTCAACAAAATGGTAAAGCTGAGCGCAAGAATCACACTCTTATGGAGATTGATAGATGCATGCTTACCAGTTAAAAGTTGTCTCACAGGTTTTGGCTTGAAGCCTCATGTGTGCAAACTATGTTTTGAATCGGGATCCCACAAAGGCTTTGAAGACAATCACTCCCTATGAGGCATGGGTCTCTTCACACAGACTTCGCATCGAGAGCAGCAGAGCAGAGCGACTACCCAGGGAGCGGCGCATATGCACACTATGTGACATACATGAGGTTGAGACAGAGGAGCATTTCATCTTCAGGTGTCCCATGTACTATGAGATCCGAGGACGTTTCCACTGCCTCTTCAGAGATAGTTATGGGATTTTAGTCCATTTCCTCTCCTACCCAGACCAGCGGTGTTTGGCAGGTTTCATACATGAGGCACTTAGACACTGCGAGAGGATACTCCAAGCACGGAGACAGGAGCAGACTTCTTACTCGGTTGATCCCTCTCAGAGCTTTATCACGGAGTTCTTGCATCTAGATCACATGGACCCCAACGAGACGAGGCCTCGACATGATCGTGACCCGAAGCCCGTGACCCGACAACTCAAACAGAGGGTCGACACACAGATCACACTTGGAGACATCCCCTCCTTGTTTAGAGTCGGAGCCCGATCGACGAGGGTCACAGTAGCCCTGGTTAGACGCAGAGCTACAACCAGGAGACGTGCCAGGACCGCACCTTTGAGTGGCCGACAGCACTCTATTGCCGACTTCATGCCTCCACTGCCTCATCCATCCTGATATCTTGCTGTTGCTGGGGATGATGATGATATTGATGATGATGCTGAGATTGATATATAGTCGACCATCGACATGACTATGTTGTACTTAGGACTTAGTACTGCCATTCTGCATTTTTGCATTTTTTGCATTTTGCATTTTGCATTGGTATGGACGCTCGTTTAGTAGCTCCACTACCACAGCTCGTTGTATCAGGATTTTCACAGTCTCATAGACCCATCGGTCTTTTGAAGACTTTAATAAACTTTCTTTCTTTCTCCCTACGTTGATTCTCAGCTGATGGGATGAAACGTGCATCTGACCAATGGCAATCCTCAATGCATGGGAGACTCCTTTGTTCTTGAGATACAGGGGTCTGATGATGAATCCCTTCTCTGATACTCTCAAGAAGTGGTCGCGGTAAAATTGGGTCTTAGGCTCCCCACTGGTCCTCCCCCCAAGTTTGGGATGTATGAAGCTGAGGAGGTCTAACCGTATGATACGATTGATCTCATCTCGTGGGATCAACTCAAAAGGCGCATCCATGTTGTATTGAAAGGAGGGAAGCCTATCCATCTGGATACCATTCCTGGCAAGCCATGTGGATATGCGTGCATACCATGTGTTTGGCCCGATCTCTACTAGTCGTTTGGATGACTCTAGGACCAACCTCGGAAGTCTCTAGTGGTGTAAGTCCCAGACTCTGTGGATGAAAGTCACTGTCTGAAAGATGGCATCAACTTGGAGAGGGGTCATGGCGAACTTTTCCTGTACTATCTCATGTGGGACTGAGGGCTTACATCGGATCATCCTGGACCCCATTGTTACCTATAGCTGCTCGAAGCTCCTCTAGTCTGTCCTTGGAAGATCGCATCCCGAGAAGGGTGCTGCATACATGGCAATCGGTTGCACTAGTGTGTCAAAAAGCCAGCTCTTCGTTGGTGGATCCTGAAAGTGCGCCTAGAAGCACTGTCGCTCTAGTCTATCCAAAGCACTACGCCCTCGTGTGAGCCTTGCCTGGGCTACATGGGTCATCGTGAAGATGGGTCCTATGAAGACTGCTCCCAAATATGTGTACGACTGCACTATCTCCACTGGCTTGCCACAATAGGTGAAACTAAGTCGGTGAATCACTGCTCGTGAGGTGTTGAAGATCATAACCTTAGTTTTTCCAAGGTTGACCATCAGGTCTCTCTCTCTACAGAACACCTCTAATGCCTCCAGATCTCTCTGTAGCCCCTCCGTCGAAGAGGATATAAGGACTATATCATCAGCATATAACAATATCTCTATGAGGAGATCACCCAATAATGAACCCTCGCCCCCTAGGCGATCTATGAAAGATGTGATCTCATCGATGTAGAGTCCAAAGAGAGTCGGTGACAGAGGGCAGCCCCGCTTCACCCCAATGGTGCTGTCGACCCAATCCAATAGACTGCCTAGAGCATGGACCTTACCTCTGATTGACTCATATAGGCTCATCACATCCCAGATCAGCGTCTTTGGAATTTGCATCTCATGTAGCCTCTGGATCATACGGGATCGTGGGACAATGTCGAAAGCCTTTTAAAAGTCTACAAAACATACGTAGACTTTCTGATGTCTAAACCTCGCTTCCTCAATGACAGCCCTGAGAGAGAGAGAGTCTATTAACATCTAGTGGAGACCAATAGGTCTATGGGACAGCAAGAAACCCTCCAGTACAACTCTGCTTTAGGAAGGGCACATGGCAGCTCCCAAGGCGTGTAAAAGCAACCTCCAATTTATTTAGAGTACACACATATATAGTCTGAAAGAGTAATCAGCCATACATCAGTTTAAGACCGAGAGTCTTTTGGTTTGGATTTGAACTCTTTGATTAGAGCAATGCTTTCACGGTAAACTGCCCACTTTCCATCCTTTCTGGCAGCCCTGACTTTAGCTAATTCAGTTGCCTTATTCTTGAGTTGAGCTTGTTTAAGCTCCTCAGCTATCCATACTTTGGTACCCTTCAGCTTGTAAAATTGTCAAAGGATCTTGATCCGCATATCTTTTGACTTTAGGGTAAGGATGGCATGACCTTTATAGTGCATAATAGAAGCTGGCCTAGAGTTGTCATCATCGTGCTCATCATCATCCGTCTATTCAATGTTGGGCAAGCCTGCTTTGATGTTTGACAATATTTCACTATATGTGTCCTCTTTGTACCAATCTTCTGGGAGTCCCCCAATTCTAATCTTCAGCGCATTATCACATCTAGCTTCATGTTCTTTAATCTCTGCTTGAATATAAGTCTTACTTGCTTTGGTGTCCACGTCCACAATCACTTCCTTCTTTGCGGTTTGCACTTCAATGTGAACTAGATCTTTGATAGTAGAAACTAGCTGCGGGGTAGGAGGGAAAGCCTTACAAGATGTTATAGCTTCATCAATTATTGCCTGCTTACTAGGCCCTTCTAGAACCTGAAGTCGAGCCTTTACCTCTGCCATTCCAATCGGAGCTTTCTCACTGCTTGCTGCAGATAAAAAATCTGATCCTGTTGCCCAAGGATGGGTCGTTTTGAGGCTTGTTGTTGGTAATTGCGTGCATACGGAGAGGGTGTCAACCAAGTCTTGATGAAGGGCATTTCAAAGACGTTTTTAATATATAAAAAATATTACAAATGCCCTAGATTCTCCTAGTCTTGCGCTGTCTTGTCCTATGTTAGACTCTTAGAAATTCCCTGGATCTGACCATAAGGTACAATTATAGTTCCAAACCGTATAGGTTTGGGTTGGTACTCTGAAGCTCATAGGCAATATCCCCCCTATGCAGGGGGGATCATTAGATGCCTGACGAGTGCCTGTCAAGAGTCATCCATCTCGAACCATTGCCCCCTTCCCTCTTTGCAGGCTATATCCTCCTTGCCTACTTTCCCTCCTTGCCGGATATGTCCCACTGCAGTAGGAGGGTGTACCTCTCCTCTTTGCGGTCCTCATGCATGTAGGTTTGGGGATGATCTCGTAGAAATATACGCCTGTGTAATGTTGCGAGCCGACCCTGAGTGTCTCTAAATTGGATGATAAGAGGCCATTGGGGTCTCGTCCTATGCACCAAGCGTCCTCAATCCCATGCTCTGGGACTCCCAAGATGGAAGCCACAAAACTGGTTGCATTCCTCGATGGGAGTGGTGGACGTGCAAGAGACTTCTTTGGACTCTAATGTTGAGAGCAAGGATGGTGGCCGAAAAGGCGGCCTTCGTAGGCTCTCGTTTCCTAACGTCCACCCATCTGAAAGTCTCTACTATAGCCGATTATATGGTGGCTATGACCTCCACAACTGGCCCACAGCTCGGGGTTGTCGCTACAGCCCTATCTCTTGATGGAGCTGTAGTATCTCTTGACCGAGGATGTAGATAAAGAGATTGTGCTCTATCTGTCGTGCATGGTGAAGAATGGTGGAATAAAAACTTAAACAAAGTAGTTTCAGGGTTTCTCAGAAAAGGAATATGAGTCTAGCATTGTGTTTATGTAGTCTACATTTCATGTATTACATATTGTCATTAGCCATGGTTTGTAATAATCTTGTGGTGGTTGTTTTTGACAGGAGAAAGAGCCATTTCAAGGCTGCTGGATGACAGATTCTGTGCACCGGGACGAGTGAGTGGTAGGGATTCTGATTGTACATATTACTGGAACAGCGGATTTTTTAATAATTACCTCTGATCTCAAATCTTAGTAGCGGTTATAGTCTCCAGTAGATGGTGACTAATTTGGCCCTATGTTATGCCTTAAACTGATGTTGGGAGTAAGAAAAAGCAATCCATAGGTGCAAGTGAATGATAGTGGCTACATTGTCATCCAAGACTATCACCCTTTGCTTCTGCAGTACGGAAAATATGTCCCACTTTGGGAATGACTCTAGAATGTACGTTAAACGATGCATTAACTTCCGTTGTTTTAGCTCTGCTAATGCCAAAGCAGCAAATATAGGCTGAATTGGAACACATCTGGCTTGGCTTTTATGCAGCAAATACTGTCTGTTTGTTGGAGCTTGTTCTTTGTCAACTAGAGTTCTTCTGTGTATTTTTTTGTTATCTTTTCCTTGTCTGTTCCATAATAGGACTATCGATGGAGACAGTTGGTGAAGGTATCTAATGTTGTTCTTGGTCCTTACGGTCTCTTGCCTTTGCCTTCCTAGAGGAGATTGGTTTATTTATAATGCTGAATCTTGAGGGTCGACCCAAAGGGATTGGATGACTCCAATCTCCTTTACAATTAAGTGGGCATGCAGCTGGTCAGCTGACTTGGTACTGATGGACCTGGGGAAAATCTCTCCCGATGGGTCTGTGTCATCAATATGAGGTTACGGCCAGATCTTGCATTGTGCAGCTTGATACCAAGATTCCCAGGCTATCTTTGGATGGGGAAAGCTCAAAAAAGATGTGAAGTACTCGTGGTCCTCTGGTGTAAAAGCAGCATGATCAAGAGTTTACACTTTCACCATGAGTCTTAATGAGAGTCATCATGTATGTAGTGTACTTGGACTATGAAGCCATGAATTTTTGCAAAAGAAAACTCTGTTACGAAGACCAACTAGCAATGGCAGTGTACCACTTTCCTTACTAGATATTAGTATACTAACAAGTCAGAGTGTACCCAAGATTCCCAGGCATCTTTAGATGGGGAAAGCTCAAAAAAGATCCTGGTCCTTTGGTGTAAAGGCACCCCATGATCAAGAATTTACAGTTCTGTGAATGATAGTCACCATGTACATACTATTGGAAACGTTGCAATCAATTGTATGGTATACAATTTTATCTTTGCTACATAAAAATGTGTGTTTATACTTCTGTGATGAACAAAAAGATTCCTGTAAGCAGCTGTACATAACAGAGTGCTGAGATGGAAGACTAAAACAACCCTAAAGTGTTTTGTTGAATGCTTCCTAGAAGTCAAGATTTTTGGTATTTTCTTAACACCAAGTGGCTTTCCTGCAAACGTAAATCTGAGGTTCAATATATACCTCCCTGGTTATCGTATGATTGTAATATATTGAATATTTGACAAAGAAGTGGTTGTCAAGAAGAGAACGATCTTTCCAACGCTCGTATAAAAAACTAGTGCATGAAATCTGCCCATAACATGTTTTTAATATTTTTGTGTTGCCTTTCAGGGTTTTGGTTTCAGCTCTGTTTTTTGCTCAGTTTTCTGTTCTACTTTATTCAGATCTTGAAAGTTTACATGTAATGGTTTGCTCTTATTCTCCTTTTGTTAATAGCGATTGTGTTTGAATGGATATCTCCACAGTAATAAAAACACGTTTTTAGTGAATGAGTTCAGTTATTGACGAGGGAAAGACTAATTGTTTTCTGTTTTATTGAATCTGAAAGATTGGCTCTTCAAGTTGGTCATATAATCATTATGCCGTATAGAGTACTACTATGTGTGGGTGGCTTGGAATCCATGCAACTCTACAAAAATTTTCTTAGAATCGCATGGCCTAAATACAACACAAAGATGAAGGTATCTTGCAAAATGTCAAAGAAAGGTCATCCTTTTGTTTTACTTGCTCAATCTTCTAAGCTTGGCATCACCTTCTGACTCGAAGGCATTTGCTTAGAGCTAGCTAGATGGAACATGCCTCAATATAAAGGGTTGTGATTCTTCATAAAGATTTCCATCATAAGATTTTTTTGCTTTTGACATATGCCAGCTTAAGGCAAGAGTTAAGCCTTTGCAAGCAACAATGAGCTTACACGTCTCATGGTTGTGCCAATAAGGCCAAACTAAAGGATGTAGTCTATAAGTTCAGCGAGCCCGTTTCTTGTAGCAATTCTCCAGTTAAAACTCTCTTCCATGAATCTACAGCTTTGCTTCGATTAGCAAAAGTCGTCAGCATTTTGCAACCTGCCTTCTCACAGCAAGATGATAGTGTGTACAGCACAACAAAGAAGGGGAAACAATAGTGTTGGAGGGCAGCAACCCATTTCAAAATAGGAGAAGATGGAGACACTGGATGATTCCTGGTGCTAGAGCCTAGCATCAACAAGTGTCCAATAGAAGCTCTCACGAAAATCCAAGAGTCTTGTTTTAAAGGATCTCTAAATTTGAACGCAATCGACTAGTCTTCCTAAAAGTATGATTAATTGAACACTACTGCTTCCATGCATTGTAAACTCAACAAGAGTGCACAAGTGTATATGGGCCCTGTAGGTGTCATAACATAGTGGTAAGCGGCGCAAAGAAAACGGTTTAAAGCATCCCAGCTCCATTAACTTTATTACAAAATTACATGTGGAATTTCACAAAGGAGTCTAATTCTCCACTAAAACACCACCTCCAAGGAGGTGGTGCTAACAAAAGCTACTTTAGACTACGTTTCCAACTTTTTGATTATACATAACCCCTTTTGACACAAAAAGATACTTGAATTATAGCGGACACCAACTACAATGGCCTATTTTGTGGGCTAAAGTTCTTATGTGCACACATATTTTCATGAATTCGTTCGTTATCTATGCATGTCTCTATGCGGCTATAGCTGCACGCGAATGCACACACATCCATGCATATATCGTGTGTTGTACATAATGTTGGTAGAATTGAGAAAGACAACTAGAGAATTTGTATAGAAAATGGCAACTTTATTGAAAGCGCGCACACTAAAAAATCACATCTAACATACGTGCATCCCTACGGGGCTTGTTGCATTTGTGTACAAAAAGCTTCCTATCAATTAGCCACAAGGGCCAGCACCACAAAACATTGCATGCAGTCAAGGAGATGACCACACAAGTCGACCTCAGCTAGAGGCCACACAAGCTCACTACAAGACTCTCTCTCCAAAGATGAGAGGCTCTCCACATAAGAGATCGTAGCACAAGAAGCTCCAACTTATAGTGTCCATAAACCGCTTGCAAGATCCTCCATTGTCACATACTATCCGCCTATCAAATTGTGTCGCCAACACTTCCATGTTCATGACCAACCAATCGAGATGCCAAAGGTTGCTTTTTGGCTACAGCTAGCCCCGACTCTCATGAAAAGTTCCTTGAGAGTAGGAGAGAAATAAAAGCATTGCTCCAGACAACTGACTAGAAGATGACCACGTTGATATTCCCATAAAAGCTTATGCCAAATATCAATATCTGCAACAACCCCTTTGCTATGTGCAAACATTACATCATTCATCTCTGGTATCCTTGCATCCAGAGTAAACATCCTGCCATTTTTGTTGCCTTTTGCAACTAGGGAGCAATCGTTCTTCATATCTTCCATGAAGCATCCATAAGAATTAAATCTTACTTGCAGGCCCTGCTCAACCATCTGTCTGACAGAAACTAGATTCTTGGTTATATTTGGGACGTGAGGTACATCTCCCAAGTACTTTGTATTTTCATCTTGCATAGACAGAGGCACCTTTCCAATGTGTGCAATAGGATGTGCAATATCATCCCCTGTTTCAACATAACCTAGTCTCTCTAGGTCCTTCATCTCTCTAAACCACTCAACATGGCTGGTCATGTGATTAGAGGCTCCACAATTGGCATCCCATTGTTGAAGTGCCTGAAAACGAGCCTTCTCCACCTCTACATTTGGGTATGGAGATTCCTTTATTTGAGGCTCGGGAGTTGATGTGGATGAGCTCGGCTGCTCATTGCCTGGTGGAGGTGGAGGCACTTGTGCTTTCTTTTTAAGAAGTCGCTTTGGTTGGATTGGAATGTTAGGGTCCTTGGTGGCCTCTTTCTGTTGGCGTGTAATTACATTTATAGGTTGTGATATTACACTTGCCAGACCCAGACTTTGATGGTCCACCCTAATGATGCCGATCGGGATGTCAGGCTTAACCTCTGTTTGTTATGGGACTTTATTTTTCATGGGGCAATCCATACACGCATGTCCTATGCCACAATCTCTGCGGAGTGGTTGGAAAGTAGCTGGGCTACCATGATGAGGGCACTCTACGATCCGGTGATTTTCACCACAACCGTAGCACTTGATTGGTGCTCGATATGTGTTGGGACATACTTGATTTGGATAAACTGGTATTAGATCCTCTACACCTTCTACATAGTACATTGGGTACTCTGTTTCATACTCAAATGACGAGCCTACTTCCTCGCTTTGTAATTGATGTATTGGAACTGCCTGAGGAGCTGCATTTGGTGCTCTGGGATATGGTCGTGGATTCGGATTCCTGAGTAGTTATGGGACTTGTGACCGAACGGGAACAGGATTTAGCCTTGGAGCTAGGGGTGCTTGTGCAAGTGCCAGTTGCCTATACACTGAAATGGGTGCCGCTTGGTATTGTTGAGGTTGAGGCGGGTTGTTGCGCATGTTGAAGATGCAACTGTTTTCATCATGGCGGCCGACGACACAGATATGGCACCACAACCTTAGCAATGGATTTGCTTATGCAGAGATCCTGGCTCTTAGGACCGGGCACTCATTTGCTGTATGATTGCCCATGCAGTGTGGACACCAGACATTTTCTCGCTGTGGATATGCCTAAGTTGGCGGCTGAGAAAAGTGAAGTTTTTGTTCCATGGCCTGCATCATGTCTTCTTTTAGCTTCATGGTCATGGCCTCTAGGCGATCTTCATTTGATGTTTCGGCAGTGGACTTTGATTTGCCCTTTTTCGAGCACTTATCTCGAGTACTAAATCTGCCATCATCACTGCTAGTGTCTGAGTCGATCATGCCATCCTCGATGTCAATGGCTGCCGCATGAGTAGCACTGAACGTTTCATAGCTGCTTATCTTTTTCATATCCTTTCGGATTTTCTTTCTTAGTCCTGCAATGAACCAGGCCGTGGGTGAGGTACTTTGCATCTGGGCGTGGGTCACATTTGGCGATTAATCTTTTCATCTTACCCAGGTATGTGTGTACATCTTCACGACAGCCTTGTTCGATCTTGCTTAGTTGGAGAGCGGGATTATCTTGTAGCATCTCTGTTTGAAAGTGTCGTTTAAATTCTGTTTGAAGTAGGTCCCATGTGGCGCACTCTTCTACTAAAAGGTTTAGGTACCATTCAGATGCTTCATCAGTTCAGGCCATGGGAAACCAAGCCACCTTGGTTTCATGGGATTGATCTCCACCTGCTCAGCATGCGACATCAAAATGCTGGAGGAATCGGGCTGGATCTCCCCTACCATTCTATTTTGAAAGTTTCAGTTTTCCCAAGGGGCGCCTGCCTTGAGTGTTATTATTTCTTCGATTAAAGAAATTGTCAGCCTCTGCATTGAGGTCGATATCCCCATCATTGTCACGACGGCGTCCAGCCATGTTGTGGCATGGAGGAGTTAAAGGGATGATTGAATATCAGGGGGGGATTCGGGGTAGAGGATTGTTGGGGGCGGTGGTTGCAGCAGAGCTGTATGTGGATTTGGTGAGCATTGGAGTCAGAGGCATTGGCTGGAACGTAGCTGCATGCAGATTGGGCAAGATTTGCAAAGTGTGTCTGTCGGAGTGTGTCTGTCGGCTGCAAGTGGGGGTGTTGATGTAGTTTTATTGCGAGGGTTAGAGTGGTGTTAGTTTGTGTAGGGACCGTTGTGGTAATATTGTGCCTAAGATTGTCTTACATGTGTAGGGAACTGTGCCGGTGCAGATGGATCGTTAATCGGAGGTCACGGCGTGAAGATACAAGCAAATTTTTGCAAAATGAGGCCCACATGGGGGCATGAATGAGCGAGTGCTAGGGATGCCACAATGGTGTGCAATGGGCTGGAAAAATGCCCCATAGCTTGTTGATTCCGTGTGTGAAATTTTGGTTAAAACGGGGTCCAGTTTGGGTCCTAGCATCTCGAACACGTGCTCAATCATGGTAGATTTGACAGTGGAAGAGTAAAGCTTCGAGTAGTACCTTCTAAAGATTTTAGTGCTAGTTTACAGGCGTGAAGTCTTGCAATACGTCTTGCTCCTGGAGCTGGTCCGAGACACCATGATTGGCTAGGAGCAACCCTGGGGCTTGCGTAACTAGTTCTCGAGTTACAAACCACAGGCGCAAAGACCTCTTGGTTCAAAAATTATGCTCATGCTTTGTATTTTTGAACATCCAGAAGCCTTCTCGATCAAACTGCTTCATTTTTGTTCCCAAGCCTTCTTCATAAACTTGTGGAAGAGATAAGTGATCGTTTGACGCCTTTGGCTTGTTATGGATAGCTCGGTTTGCTCTTCTGCAAAAAGGTGAAATGATTGAAATTGCAAGCTCTATGCATTCATGTCCACTACCTAGCCTGATTGTTTATCAAGTGGCTTCTATTTAAGAAATAAAGAAAATTTCTTAAGGTAGTAACCCAAGGTAGATGCTTGGGGTAGATATGTTTGGCTAGAAATGGAGGGGGGGGGATGATGGAAATGGGGGGGGAGGGGGAGGGGGAGGTAGAGATGGAGGGGGAGGGGGAGGGGGTGGTGAAGATGGAGGGGGGAGGGGGTGGTGGAGATGGAGGGGGGAGGGGGTGGTGGAGATGGAGGGGGGAGGGGGAGGGGGAGGTGAAGATGGAGGGGAAGGGGGGAGGGGGTGGTGGAGATGGAGGGGGGAGAAGTGTGAGCAGGTAGTGTGCGTCGTGGGCGGGGCTGGCACACCGTCACTAGCAGGCGCTGCGAGCGCCGCCACGGGCCGCCCTCTGTAGCAGCAAGGGCCTTAAGGTCCTTGCTTTAGAAGGTAGGGAGCGGCCAACGAGGGGGAATAGAGAGAGAGGGGGGAGAGAGAAGAGGGAGGGGGATGGTAGAGAGAGGGGGGGTAAGGGGGAGAGAGGGAAAGAGAGAGGGGGGGGAAATAGAGAGAGGGGGGGAAGGAGGGGGAGGACGAGAGAATGAGAGAGAGAGTGAGAGTAGAGAGAGAGAGAGTGAGAGAGAGAGAAAAAAGAGAGAGTGTGTGTGTGTGTGAGAGAGAGAGAGAGAGAGAGTGAGAGAGAGAGAAAAGGAGAGAGAGAGAAGTGAGAGAGTGGGAGAGAGAGAGAGAGTGAGAGAGAGAAAAAGAGAGAGAGAGAAGAGAGAGAGAGAGAGAGTGAGAGAGAGAAAAAGAGAGAGAGGAGGAGAGAGTGGGAAGAGAGAGCAAGTGTGAGAGAGAGAAAGGGGGAGGGAAAGAGAGAGAGAGAGTGAGTAAGAGAGAGAAAGAGAGAGAGAGAGAGTGAGAAAGAGAGAGAAAGAGTAAGAGAGAGAGAGAGTAAGAGAGAGAAAGTGATAGAGAGAGAGTGAGAAAGAGAGAGAAAGAGTAAGAGAGAGAGAGAGAAAGAGTGAGAGGGAGAGTGAGAGAGAGAAAAGAGAGAGAGTGGGAGAGAGAGAGGGGGGGGGAAGGTGGAGGGGGAGGGGGGAGGGGGAGGGGGAGGGAAAGGGGGTGGTGGAAATGGAGGGGGGAGGGGGAGGGTGTGGTGGATATGGAGGGGGAAAGGGGGGAGAGGGTGGTGGAGATGGAGGGGGGAGGGGGGGGGAGGTGGAGATGGAGGGGAGAGGGGGAGGTGGAGATGGAGGGGGGAGGGGGAGGTGGAGATGGAGATGGAGGGGGGAGGGGGAGGTGGAGATGGAGGAGGGGGGAGGGGGTGGTGAAGATGGAGGGGGGAGGGGGTGGTGGAAATGGAGGGGGGAGGGGGAGGGGGAGGGGGAGGTGCAGATGGAGGGGGGAGGGGGGGGGGAGGTGGAATTGGAGGGGGGAGGGGGAGGGGGTGGTGGAGATGGAGGGGGGAGGGGACGGGGAGGTGGAGATGGAGAGGGGAGGGGGGGAAGGTGGAGATGGAGGGGGATTCATGAAAGTTCGAAGTAGTTTGTTTTTTACACATACCTACGTATGTTTACTCATTTACTTGAGATGCTAGTCTCCCCGGCAATGGTGCCAAATGTTGGCTCTTTCCTACTTCTTTCGTAGGAAGAGCTGGGTTCTCTCAGTATGCAGGGTTCCGAGGCTTTTGGTCACCTACAGATATATTAGAGTTGTTGATTGTAGTATGTGTAGCTTAGGACCTCGAGTCATGTTCCGGTGAGAGATGTAGGCTTAAGTGTGGTGAGCAAACAAAGTGCATGCATGTGTAAAAGAAACATGTATCATCATGATTGAGGTAATGAAGGCTTTTGCCTTCACTGGGGGTTGTAGGGTTTAGGAGGAGTTTAAGGGTTAGAACGAGTTTCCAAGGTTAGAAGGAGGTTCCAGGGTTCGAAAGGAGGTTCTAGGGTTTGAAGGAGGTTCCAGGGTTTAGAAAGAGTTCTAGGGTTTAGAAGGAGTTCCAGGGTTTAGAAGGAGTTCCAGGGTTTAGAAGGAGGTTCCAGGGTTGGAGTCCAGGGTTAGAAAGAGTCCAGGGTTAGAAGGAGGTTCCAAGGTTCATGGTAGAGTACATGGTGGAGAACTCATCTCCCTCATAGATCATGGAGTTTAAGGGTTGAGGAACAAAGGGTTTAGGGGGAGCATAGGAGTGGGAGAGGAAGAAGATGTAAGAGCATGGGGGAAAGAAGAGAGAGAAGCGAGGAGGAAGAGGGAGGAGGAGGAGAGAGGAGGAGGAGGAGGAGGGAGGAGGGAGGAGGAGGAGGGAGGAGGAGAGGGAGAGGATGGGTTGCAAGGTTGGAGGAGAGGGGGAGGTGGAGATGGAGGGGGGAGAAGGGGGGAAGGGGTGGTCGAAATGGAGTGGGAAAAGGGAGAGGGGGGGAGGGGGTGGTGGAAATGGGAGGGGGGAGTCCATGGTTCAAAGGAGGATCCAAGGTTTAGGGTAGAGTACATGGTGGAGAACTCGTCTCCCTCATAGACCATGGAGTTTAAGGGTTGAGGAACAAAGGGTTTAGGGGGAGCATAGGAGTGGGAGAGGAAGGTGTAAGAGCATGGGGGAAAGAAGAGAGAGAAGGGAGGAGGAGGAGGGAGAAGGAGGAGAGAGGAGGAGGAGGAGGAGGGAGGAGGAGGAGGGAGGAGGAGAGGGAGAGGACGGGTTGCAAGGTTGGAGGAGAGGGGAGGAGGAGTTGCAAGGTTAGGACATGCTTTTGGATGTGGAGTGCAAGGAAGCATGGACACTTGAGACAAATGCTTGGAATACCAAAGTAGACTCAACACAATGCCCCAAAGAGTGTGGGCTTCATTCCATTATGGGGTATTTATACAAGTTGGAGAGCTTCTCTCTCTGCATGTAGGAATTGTAACACAAAGTTGTAACACATCTTCTTTCTACATGTAGAAGTTGTATGTAGAAGTTTTAACACAAAGTTGTATCACAAAATTGTAACACATTCTCTTTCTACATGTAGAAGTCGTATGTAGAAGTTGTAACACAAAGTTTTATCACAAAGTTGTAACACAAAGTTGTATCACAAAGTTGTAACACAAAGTTGTATCACAAAGTTATAACACATTCTCTTTCTACATAAGTTCATGTTGGCACAGAGTCAACAATATGTCCACTACCTGATCCTCTGTGCTGACATAAACTAGATCAATAAAACCTACTAGAACCTTCTCCCACACATAGTGATAATGCACCTCAATGTGCTTTGTTCTAGCATGATAGACTGGGTTATTTGATAAGTGTATACTGTTCATGTTGTCACAATAAATGACAACTGGCCCATCTGTATACTGATGCATATCATAAAATAGCTTATGCAACCAAGCTACCTCACATGCAACCATTGCTGCACCCCTGTACTTAGCCTCTGTGCTCGACAAGGCAACTGTAGGCTATTTCGTGCTGCTCCAAGTGACTGCAGCACTTCTAAAAGAGAACATATATCCCCTTGTAGATCGTCTATCAGAAATACTACCAGCCCAATCAGCATCAATGTATCCATGCAACTGTATCTGAACCCCATTCTCATAAAATAGCCCATACTGTAATGTGGACTTCACATACCTCAGTATGCATCTAGCCGCATCCAAATGCGGCGGTTTCCTTGGAGCCTGCAGAAACTGACTTACCAACCCAACAGCATAGCTTAAATCTAGCCTGGTAATAGTCATAAAAATCAAACTTCCTACTATGCATCTGTACATAGTAGGGTCCTCCAGAAGCTCACCTGCATCTACGCTCAACTTTACATTCTGCTCCAAAGGAACTGAAATAGGCTTACAGCCTGTCATCCCATATTTGGATAGCATGTCAATCCATACTGCCTCTGCAAGAGCCATATCCCACTTGTGGATCTAATCACCTCAATGCCCAAGAAGTAACGTAGCTCTCCCAAATCCTTCATCTCAAAATTTTGCTTCAATAGCATTTTCACATGAAGGATATCTTCATCACTATCACCTGTGATGATCAAATCATTAATAGAAATGACAAGCAGCATAATGCCTTTCTCTGTTTTTCTCACATAAAGTGAGAAATCTGCCATGGAAATCTGAAAGCCAATAGTGACAAGATACTATCCTATCTTGTCAGACCATGATCTGGGTGCTTGCTTCAAGCCATACAAGGCTTTCTTCAACCTACAAACAAACTCAGGATGAACACCATGAACATAACCTGGTGGCTGCTCCATATAGACCTCTTCTTGCAAATCACCATGCAAGAAAGCATTCTTTACATCCACCTGATGTAAAGACCATCCCTTTGATGCAGCCATAGCAATGCCTGCTCCTATGGTTGCCATCCTTGCAACCGGACTGAATGTTTCTTCATAATCAATGCCATATGTCTGTGCATACTCCTTGACAACTAATCTTGCCTTGTATCTATTCACAGAACCACCTGCATTGTGTTTCACCTTATAAACCCACTTGCAGCTAATTGCATTCTTGTCTTTAGGCAAAGGCACCAATTCCCATGTAGCAATTGCTTCCAAGGCATCCATTTCTTCATCCATGGCTTTCTCTCATTTTTCTTTTCCCATGGCTTGCTCAAAAGAAGTGGGTTCTGGTTCATGTATCACTTTGACCATATAGGCATAGTGAATGGCTGTAAATCCATCATATTTCAGCCTATCCACATGATACCTAGCTCTGGTAGACCTGCATAAAATAGGCTCACTACCAGGTGCTCTCAAAACATCCCTTGTCTTCCTTACTCCAGGTGTAACAACAGAAGGAATACCCAACTCATCATCAAGGCTCTATTCTGAGCCATTGGATTCACCATCCACATAAGAGTGACCTGCATTCACATCAACCATGGGCTGATCTACTTTTTCTTTTTCTTTTCATGATACTTGCATACCACTATCTGTATTGCTTTGAGGAGATCCTCCTGATCTTAATCTGCCTGTCCATGGCAAAGTATGTGAACCACTGCTAGAGGACACTACAGGTCCACTAATATTTTGTGACTGCTGCTATGAATTCTGTGTAGCATTACCATGACTGCTGCTATGAATTCTGTGTAGCATTACCATTTTGTGCATCTACATCATCAATCACATTTACTAGTTTATACCAGCTGGTCATCTCATCAAAAACAACATCTCTGCTCACTGTAAAATTACAAGTAGAAGGGTTATAGCATCTATACCCTTTCTGTTGCAGAGAATAACTAATAAAAATGCACTTCTTAGCTTTTGGATCCATCTTGGATCTCAACTCATCTGGCACATGACTATAGGTAATGCAACCAAAAACTTTCAAACGAGAAATATCTGGTTTCCTACCAGTATACCTCTCCTCTGGCGTCATGCCATGTATTGCTGCACTGGGATTCCTGTTCATTATGTAGGCTACTGTAGCAATTGCTTCAGCCCAATAATAATCTGGCAGGTCTTTCTTGTTGAGCATGGCACGAGATACCTCTCCAATATGCATGTTTTTCCTTTGTGCAGGTCCATTTTGCTGTGGGGTATGACTGCATGAATATTGCTGCTTTATGCCATGCTCTTGCAGGAAACTTGCAAACTCTTTTGAGAGGTACTCTCCCCCTCCATCTAACCTTAGGCATTTTATTTACAAGCATGTTTCTTTTTCAACCATAGCTTTAAAAGCTTTGAAATGCCCAAACACTTCACTTTTCTTTTTCATAAAATACACCCAAACTTTTCTGCTGTAGTCATCAATAAAAGTGACAAAATAATGACAGCCTCCAATAGATGCAGCTCTAGTAGTCCACACATCAGAGTGGATTAATTCCAATGGCCTCTTACTCTCTTGAACATGTCTAGGAAATGGTTTCCTTGCCTATTTTCAAAATTGGCAGGCTTCACATACCTTATGCATTTCTGCAACCTTGGACTTAGGGAATCCTGCAATAATATTTTGAGCCTGCATTAATTTAAGTCTTTGAACATTAACATGACCAATGCGTTTATGCCATATATCAATATCTGCAACTACACCAGTCCCATGTGTAAACATTGTTGCACTCAATTCAGGCATGTCCGTGCATCGAACGTAAACAAACTGCCCTTCTTCTTCCCTTTTGCTATCAAGCGACCTTTATTTTTCATATCCTCAACAAAGCATCCATGAGGATTAAATCTAACCCCTGCAAGCCTTGCTCAACCATTTGACCAATAGAAACCAAGTTCTTGGTGATATTCAAGACATGAAATACATCATATAGGTATTTCTTTTTGCCATCCTACATAGACAAAGGAATTTTACCAATCTGCACAATAGGATGTGCAGTATCATCACCAGTCTCCACAAATCCTAGTCTTTCCATTTTCCTTGCATCTTGCATCCATTTTGCATCACCTGTCATGTGGTTTGATGCACCTGAGTCAACATACCACACATCATTGCTTTCTTCTGCACTTGTCACATAATTGGTCATGTGGTGTACCATAAACAGATGCTCATTTTTGTCATCACCCTATCTACTAGAGGATGCATAATTGCCTTGCTGCAATTTTCTAGTCATGATGTCATTCTGCTTTTTATAGTAGTCTTTAACCATATGACCCATTTTACCACAATAGTAGCATTCAACATTGCTGTTTGCATTTTGGCCTCTCTGCCATCCACCACGACCTCTTTGGCTCCCCCTGCCTCTAAAGTTACCATGTCCTCCTCCATATAGGATTGGTTTTCTTGAATTTATTGCGTATTCTAATTTCTACCACGGCCTCCAAATCGACCTGGTTTACCTCTACCTCTACCTCTTCCAGCATTTGAGTAGAAGATAGCTTCTTTTGAAGTTCCTCCTAAAGAAGATGCAGCACCATTTCTCTGCTCTTCAGAAATTACAAGAGCAATCAACTCCTCAAAATCAGGAAAATTGTCACGAACGGCAATGGATGTCCTAAACCATTCAAGGTCACAGAAACTAAATCATCATCTTCCACTGGCAACCCAATAGAAGCAAGTGCATCTACAATCTTCTTCACCTTCATGTGATAGTCATTGATGCTCATATTTTCTCTCTGCAGATTATGCAACTCTTGGTTGAGCTGCATTTTCCTGGCTTGCGTATTTGTGCTATACATTTTTGTCAAAGTATCCCATGCCTCCTTCAGCGTGCTTGCATCCTGAGTATGCACAATCATAGAATCTAAAATACTAATAGACAGCCAGTACATAACTTTTCTGGCTCTCTCATGCCAACCTTTAAATGCCTGCAACTCTTGTTGATTGGGAACATTAGGAATAACTGGTTCTTGTTCAGCTCCAATAATGAACTCCCAATAGCCTTTTCGCTTAAGGAAATTCGTCATTCTAAACTTCCATGCTTGGAAGTTATTCTTGTCAAGCTTTTCAGTCACAATCTATGAAAGAGCATCAGACGCCATTATAGAACAGTGCAAAAATATGCTGTCACTGCAAAAAAACACAACTTCTGTCTCACAAGGGCAAATCTGCAAAAGTTACGAGAGTGGTATTTGACCATACAGTCATTTCCTAGTGACGATTATGCATCAACAGGAAATAAGAATGATTTTGTCACTCCTAATATCTCTACACACAGGCATATGATGTAATTTCTACGATAACTTTTCGCTGACCTACAGATCAGTGGTCGCACAAAAAAAATAGGGCACTTTCCTAAGTGCCTGTAGGAAACTTCTGCCACCAAAACGGGCCCCAAAATGGCCTCATAGCATATACTTCCCTCTCGCCACACCGCAAAGGGCATCCGAATCTGACACAGTGCACTCTTGCACTTTCTGGCTGTGCTACCTGCAGAGATTTGCTCCCAAACTCGAAAAAAAAGGAAAGCAACAATGATCCTCTTACTAGGACACCGTGAACTTGGTTTGCTTTCTTGAGCTCCTTACCATGAACTGAGCTCTGATACCATGTAAAGAGAGTGGGAGGGAAGGAAGGAGTCTACTTGCAGCTTTCTCACATACACAATGGGGGAATATACATAAAGGTGGATGCTGAAAACAGTTTTCCTCTTCTTAGTTGTGAAAGCCAAAAGAACTCTCTCTTAGTACAAAAGAATTTGTGAACCCTATATCTGGGTCTCAAACCAAACTCAGCTAACTAAGGCGACATACTAACTGAGCCACTAACTAGAGTACATAAAGATAGCTGTCATCCCGCTATTATTCATGGGCGGTGTACCAATTGCATCTACAGCTAACAAGTCGGTGACATAAATGCACAACAGTCACCTTGGCATATCACGAGTGGAGCTCGATATCTCAACAGAGAATGTCGAGAGAAGCTAGGGAGGGATGGCAAAAAATTTAGATTACCCCTCCCACTACCCACATCCCTCAACCGCATAATGACCTAACAAAATCTTGTAACTGCCTTTCAAAATATCGTTATTATGTTAATATTTAAACAATATTTTTTCATTTGTTTTGTGCTGAGAATACATGCTGAAAGCACATTGTCCCGGACAATGCTTTTTGTGTCACCTTCCCATGCTAAGACCTGAATAGGCTAGTGAATGTGTACTTGTCTAATTTATGATTACTTTCACTACTTTGTGCTTGAGATTTTGAATACTCCACAACAAGTCATTACGAGAATATTATAACCGAGAATATTGAAAAAGATGTTAAATGCAAGAATTCTATTAGAAGAAAGATGCAAGGTTATAATTACAAATGCTGAGAATATCGATAACAAAAGATGGAAATCCTGATAAAATATGACAAAAATGCCATTAGAAGAATGCAGTTGCCAGAATGCTAAAAAATCTAAGACCATTGAGAATGATAAAAAATTTGAGACTAATGAGAATGATAAAAAAGCTGAGATGATTGAGAACAAGATAAAAAATTGGAACCGTTGAGAATGATATAAAAATTGACATTGTTTTGAGAACAATAAACTAGGAGCTGATAGTGATTCTTGTGCATACTTACTACCATGTTCTCCCCAACAAGAGACCAAAGACATTTTCTTGCTTTCCTTCCCACCAAGAATCAAGCATTTCTTGGATGTGGCAAAGGACGATCTGATCGGGTGCTGGGACACACTTAAAAACATGGGAGATATACCTACCTACCATGCAGAGGGATTTAATGGCTTGTATTAAGGAATTCATAGAGACAGAAGGGATCTCAAAGGAGACCTGATCCAAAGCAAGGAATCATTGGACTTTTTACTTAATCTCTATGGAGGGAGTAGTCTCAAAAGACAAAAAGAAGGAACCACAACTAAAGAAAACATTGGGTCTACTGCATGCAACATCCATGTTCAAAGGCAACAACAACGTCTCATTCAAAAACACTCCTTTGCATCACGAATGGTCAAAACCTGCATATTAAGCGTGAACCACCAATATCATCCAAAATTTGCAGAAGGAAAATAGGCAACCACTTACACTAAGACATATATTTTTTTCCATCTAGAATAAAGAATGTAAGCCTTGAAATAAGTCAAACTTGGGTACTATTCCCACATCACCCATTTCTTGATGCTCTTCTTGATCCCTCTCATGATCTCCATTTTGCTAGAGGTGTGTGGGCTCAGGCCTCAGGATCTATGGTGGGCTACTGTAGGCAGTAGTCCTTGTGTTTTCTTTTGTTATGGTTCCTTTTTTTTGTCTTTTGAGAATGCTCCCTCCCTAGAGATTAAGTATAAATTCCACTGATTCCTTGCTCTGGATCAAGCTGCAAATTTGTCATGACATTATGAAGTTTGAGATGACTCTTCTTTGTCTCCAAGCTTCAATCATTACTCCCACTACTCCGCCAAGGTGTTTGATGCTCTGGACTCAGGGTGCTTTTTGAAATAATTGCAACCAGTGACTTGTCCTCATGTTGGAATAACTTTTGTGGAATCAATGGGATACTATTTCTCACATTCATTCATTGTGGTGATGTGTTCGGAATAAAGTTATTCAATGATGAAAATGTAATGTTAAGGAGATATATTGCCATATGTATTGTATCTCAAGCTTCTTGTTGTGTGGGAACAACATTCCATTACAATAGGTATCTACTGTAGGTTAAATTCCACCATCTAGCCGTAAGGTTTTAGGCAAACAAGGGCAACCACAAGGTTACCCTTAACTTCATTCCAAGGGTCTTTTTAAAACCTAAAACTTGACTTTCAAATTGTCCATCTGAGTTGAGCTGAAAATTCTTTCTTTACTTGATTAGCCTCCTTGTTTTCTCCCTTTACTACACTACTTTTGTCAAAGCAATTTTCCATAAACACCGCAGTCAAATGAAATTTACTAATGAATTGTGTTGGGACGTAGGTGTAGCTACATGAAGATGTAAAACTCTACATCACATTTGGCATGCCCAAGTGTTAGCCTTGATTATGCTTTTCCTAATGTCTAAGCATATATGTTATTGATGGATTGTGTTGGGACGCAGGTGTAGCTGCATGAAGTTGATGTAATGCTCTACATCACCTTAGGCATGCCCAAGTGCTAGTAGCTGTGATGATGCTTTTCCCAGAATGTTTAAGAATATACATATTTTTACATGAAAATCTTTTTTCGAATGACTCCCATGTTTCCATGTGTGCTTATGCAACAATTTACATTTAGCATCTCTCCATCTTGTTATTCTTTATACTTTGTAAATATTTGAGCTATCATGTTTGTGGCTATATTATTATTGTTTGGCTTTGCATGGCAAGAACTATGGTGCTGCCATAAAGCTCATGTAGTGTGAATAGCCTTCTTATTCTGTCTAGTGTATATAGTTTCTTTTCAAGTTTTGTGACTTTAATACCATGATTCCAACATGTAGAAGATCTTTTCCCAAGTGCTAGACTTGATTATACCTTCTTTTCATGGAATATCTAAGCATATATATATTCTTCCATGAACTTCTTTGTTCAAATGACTCCATGTTTCAATGTGTGCTTATTCAACAATTTGCATATGCCATCCCTCCATCTTGTTATTCTTTGTATTGTGTAAATATTTGAGCTATCATATTTGTGGCTATATTATTATTGTTTGGCTTTCCATGGCAAGAATGATGGTGCTACCATAAAGCTCATGTAACATGCATTACTTTCTTGTTTTGTTTTGTGTATATAGGTGTTTTTCAAGTTTTGTGACTTTAATTAGCATGTGTAGACCAAATATTGATTCAAGTTCTTTATTGAAAATCTTTGTTGTGTATAGTGAAGGAAAAAACAGAGAGAAATTAGTGGAAAATTCATGAGACTATATAAAGTCAACCACTACCACACGTTATACAATTGTGATGAAGTAAAAATAAACATCCGAAGAGGAAAAGGACGTAGATAGGAGAAGGATGGGGAAAGAGAATAAGGAAAAGGGAGAAGCTGAGTTGCCTCATCGATGCACTTCATACACCACATACACACCATCGCAAACTACCTCAACATCACCTCATCCCCCATTTTTACCATGCTCTATTTTCAAGATGAGCTGGATCTCATAGTACCTTTTGATATCTCCCTTTTCCATCTTCATCCCATTGTACTTAATTTCTATGCATGGTGTATAGTCTTGTATGATAGCCATCTTTCTTATGATGATGATATAATTAGAAGACCTACAAGTGTTCCCCTGTGACCAAGAAGTCATTCAAGATAGTATCACCTGGACCAAAATAGTGGGAACAGCCTTAGCCAAGCAGGTTTTTGATCCTTTAACCCTAAAAGATTCTAGGATATATATCCCCAGGGGATTCACAATGGAAAACTTATGATATCACGTGAGTGTACAATACGGGGGATTTTTGAGATGAGGCATAAGCTTATACATTAGGGGTGGGGGCCCTTTTTACTTTTTTCCAATCTTAAATTTAAGTTAGGGGGACTTGACACCTTTGGGACGGGAGAGGTAAGGGTGTATGGAAATACAAGTTTGTACTCCCTAAACATAAAAAGTACACACACATACACATTTGAATAGTGACAATCAGTCATATACCGAGTCTGCATGAACTAAGCCTGAGCTATTGCTAGTTTTAGTCCATGGTATGGAAACAAATGAATATTACCCATTGGTGAATATTTGAAGATGGTTTAATCTACATAATCTAAATTTTATTATGGTCTTGTCTAAATAATCAAGAAAGAAAGTAGATTTGGGGAAAGGGGGACATAGTGTGCTTTTGGTGGTATCCTTATAGCTTAAATAGGGGTCCTTTATTATGCTACATGGTTCATAAATAGGGGTTTTCCTTGAAGTTTTCACCCAGGTGATGTCCCCCTTATACTAAGAGTGAATCCCCTGAGTATATATCCCACTTAGAATATTGTGCCTCTTTACTAGAATATGGGAAAACCTAAACAACAATGCCTCTTCTGATACATTTGTTTTTTATGATTCCCTTATTCAATATGCTACCTTGATCCCTGATGTGATCAATCAATTATTATTATACCTCTTTTGCTAGGGTGTGGGAAATATCTGATCCTCTAGATGTTGATCTAAACCCTTCATCTCCTCCACCTTCTCCACCACCTGTTAATACCTCTTCCACCTCATAGCCCGTAAATCTCAACCTGGCTCCTCTTCCCAACCCCCTCCTTCTCAAGGTGCATCCTCCTCTCAACACACACAACCACCTACCACACCCACCACTCGACTTGTCAATCCATTCACTACACATGCCACACACCAAGCACCTCTCGACACTGTCACAACAATGCACCACTTTACCAATGCTTCCCAAACCAGCTCTTGCCCATGGCTACCTTTTGATACAACGAAGACATGCCAAATGAAAATCCCCATGATGATCTCCAAGAAGAGAAAAGCCCCCCACCCATGCACTACTATACACAAGATGATGGCATCCACAACATCATGGAGTGGGAAGGAAAAAGGTTATTTGAACCAACGAATACAGTGCCACCAAATGTTGAGGAACAAGTATTCCATTAGAATTGATTCTTCAATGCATTTAGAGCTTGACTCCATTGGACTACCCATGCTGGATCCACTGCCTTGCCGCCACTAAGTGGCTCCTCAAAAATTATTACTAGGATAACTATCGATGCACTCCACCCTCCATTCGCATTGATCCCCAATACTTCCCAAATGTTGGGCGATGGTCGTGGGAGGCATTCGAAGACATTCAAAATGCACACCCGAGCTATTGGTACAAATTTCCAATTATCCATGAGCCACTATACAAAGTATCCACCTAACAACGATTTTGCAACAACATGGAGACATGGATACAGCAACACGCTATTTTGGTAACTAGCCAATTATCAAGATTGCTATTCACTTTACTCTAGAAATTCCCACTGAGACTTGAGGAAGTCTAGCAACATATAAATAGCAAGAATATCGGCCCAAATCTCCACACAATGGTATGAATCTACTATCGTGTATGGTACCTCATAACCTTCAAGGAGATGTTCAAATGCGGCTTCTTCAAGCCCTACCATGTTTTTTTCCATCGTGAACTCCACACCCTCTCTTGCTCTAACTTCATCCAACGGTTGGAGGTGATGAGCATGCTCCTCATGCACTCCTAATTTTCTAGCTCCCGAGGATGGGATATCCATCAAGAAGGGGGGCATGTTACACCCATTTTGTAGCCATGCCAATTTTGTTCAACATCAGCAATCTTTATTCTTCAGGGCATCAGCCGATATGACCATGAATGTAAATATTCTAGTGATAGAGTAGCCCAATGTAGATATATTGAGCCTACAAGTTGTACATATCACTAGGATTAGCTAGGGTAGTGAGCCCGTTAGTTGAGGAGAAATGTGATGTAAAAAAGAGGGCTAAATGGCCAAGAGGACATGGTATAAGGGACAAATCATCAACCATGGTCTTCAGTCTCATGTGTAGCATTCTTGGTGCAAGCTCTCAAGCTCCCTTGAACTTGCTTTTTGAATACAAGCTTGTTGCTTCCTTGCACTTCATCTTGCTTCTACATCTTGTATGTGGTTGATGCATCGTTGCTTTCTTCCCTTCTATGCATGCCACTATTCGATTTCCCTTTCACCACACTCACGTTGTGCTTCTCCCTCTCTCTCCCTCTCTCTCTTGTTGTGAATTCATAAATGTTGAGAATCGAGAGTGTAGCTTGATGCCGTATGCCATCTACGCACTACTCATGGCCTTCATAAGAGGTTTCGTGAGAGGTTGAGCTCTCTCACGGGCTAGCTGCCAAGATCTCCCAATGACAATTTAGCATCAGGTCTTAACACTTAGCGCCACAACAAACAATGCATTCACAAATGCCATACCAAGCACCAAATTTGTGTCTACCACCTCCAATCCTAGGACCCCAAGCACCTCCACTTAGAATCACTCTAATGAATCAAGTAGTGGTGGAAGAGCTGCTTAATGAGTGGATGGAGACAACGTCAAACCCAAAAGTGTTGCAAGAAGTACAAATGTCCTCGGAGGAAGGGCAGGAGTAGATTTCCTACTTTAGTCACTATGTACTACAAGGAGACCAATACATTTTGATTTATCACATAGCTCATATCTATTAGAAGGCAAGGGACATGAATGTATTAATAGTGACAAGAGCGTTGATACAGTTCTGTGTGCAAAGAAAACCATAAGGTGAGTCTTAGAGTGGAGATTCTTGATTCGGGAGGGCAAGGTCCTCCAGAACATCAGTTGGGACCCAAGGGATTCGCTTTGATCCTCCTCATGACCAGATGGAGGCATGGATTAGGATTGGTCGACAAATTCATCTCCAAGCAACAAAGTGGACCCTGTGTTGGGTGACCCATTGGCAAAGACAGCTCATTGCCAACAGTTGGTACACGATTTTTGGAGACGACTCTGGAACAACTTTTGCCCCTATAGGGTCACTTATTTTTGCTGGCTATTGGCACATGGTAGTTTCCCTGTTGGCTAGCCTAGATGAGCCATGAGGGCTCTTGCATCTGATGTGGTCCAGCTACCCTAGGGACCACTTAGCATTGCATCTGGTCCTGCCCATTCACACAGGAGGTTTAGAGGGGCTCCTTTTCTCTTCTGGCTAGAGCACTCTCTCTAGCTGGCCTAGTGTCTTGGGGTTCATTGGCCTGGATCACCTTATGGCTAGGACCCCACTTGGCCTATGAGGTAGGCCTCTCATCCCCTTCTTATGATATCATACAAGGACCATAGGAACTGGCCACTCGTTTGCTTTTCTGTACATTCTCTGAGAGAGATCTGCTTGTGATTTAGGGTGTCTTCCCCATTGTATTTTTAGGGCTGTTGTGTCTAGGGTGGTTGTGCCCACTGGTTAGCCTTGTCTGGTTTTTCTCAGCAGTTTTGCTAATGTATCCTGTTTCTTCATTTTAATATAATCAGTTCCATTTTGCTTGTTTAAAAAAAAAGTCCTGGACATGGTCCCTACTATTATGTGACTGATTGAAATTTGTTTTGTTGAGTGGCTGAAATTTTTTCAAAATGATGAATGAGATGGAGTACACTTGTCCTAGAGCTGATGCTTTTAGGTGATAAGAAATTGAAATTGTATAAAAAAAAATTTCTAAAAGTATAAATACGATGATCAATTTTAAAAAATCGGCATCCTTAAGGTGGATTGAGGCCAAGATGGTGTATAAATGCAAAACAGAGTTTTTAAACTGAGCAAATGATGGAAGGAAAAATGATTAAAATTGCAGATTTGCAAGTTGATCTCCCTTAACAAGCTTTCCTTTGAAACTGTAACAAATTTGCAGGACATCTCAAATAGTTAGCATGATGTGTTTTTGTACCTTCAAGATGATCAAATAGATGAAGGAATCTTCTGATTTCTATGATGTATATCTCTCCATGTAAAATGTGAAGTGTTGTTCTTTTGGTAAATTCTTTTTTGATTGAAGATTGAAGAGCTTCCATTTCTTTGAATTCACAGAACTTGCTCTACATAGTTCTTAGTTGTTTGGGGATGTCATTTTGATATAATGGATTTGTAGCTTAGAAGCTATCATGGAATGTAGGCTACCAATTTTAAATTCTAAAGATAAGGTCAATGAGAAAGTAGGGAGAAATTGGAGGTAAAGATAGAGGGACTTAGGATGCTATTATGGCATGCATTTTTTAAACACCATGATTAAATGATTGATTTTACATCAAAACCCTACAACATTTAAAAGGTTTAATATCTTTCCTTTAAAAATCACCTCTTTCATTCATCCTCCTTCTCCTCCTCCCTCTCCCCTAGCTCCTCTTGAATAACGCTCTGTTGAGATATGGTGCCATGAGCACATATTAGAGGCTAAGGTATGGTATAGGAATGTATTAAAGTAGCCACCCTAGGATGTGGACTACATGATGTGGAGATGTGGATCAAGGATATCCACAAGGAGAAATGTGGATGAGAAGATCCCACATGTATTGACTATTCTAAAGGCTCTCTCTATATAAGAAGCCTATCTTTGTATTGTTCAAGAATACATTGTAATAGATTGAGTGTTTGCTTCCCTATGTCTCTCTTGTTGTGCTTTGATCCTCCTTGATCCCTCACCTTGACATGGTATTAGAGCGTAGGTCTAGTCTCCTAGATTAGTTGTAGGCATGCCTTACGAGATCATGTTTTCTCCAAGATTAGTTATAGTTTTTGATTGAGAGTTCTCTTCTATCTTGAGAAATTTATGTCATGCATTTCCATTCATTAGAAATTTCCATTAGTCTCCTTTCCGTCCACTCTTCTTTATTTTGTGTCAGAAAGAGAGAATAGAGTTGCGAGAGAGTAATGCTTCAGAGTAATGCTTCTCCATCAACGTTGTAACCTCTGCGCCCATACTCTGGCATGTAAGCTTCGTTATTGGCCCAAGAAGATTCAGGAGATTATTGGCCTTCATCTTAACTCTATATGTGCAATCGTTCTGAATCAATAAAAGAAACTCCTTGATGATTCACGCTTGCACTGCATCCTTCTGCACCTTCTCCAAATAGCTGCAAATTGCAAACAGTGATCCTGTAGCATACTCCATTGCACGGTCGGAGACTTTAAGAATCACCTCCATGACTCCAGCAATTGCCTCCCAACGTCCCATCGGCTGCTCCAAACCCCACGTTGTTCTCTAGCGTGTTTGCACCAGCGACCTACCTGTAGCATAGGTGGCGTTCCACAAGTCTCGAGCCAGTCTGGCTACCCACGACCGCCTCTCCAACAGCAGCAGACAACGCTTCAAGCAAATGCCTCCAACGCTTCTATAGAACGGCTATCCACTCTTAGCATCACCGGCTTCCTCACAGCGTCTCGACCAGTCTCAGCTCCAGCCTGTCATCCCGACCGCCTCATGTACATCCTCCAGCCGCATGCAACAAACCTTGCTTCAACAAAGCTCTAACAAGCCTTCGATCGTCTCCAACAATCGGGCCTTCTCTGCGTGATGGAAGCCATCGAGGAAGCCGCTTGTTTCTCTAGCGCATCGCCGCCATAGCCAGTCTTCACAAAGCACCTGAGCAGCTTACTCACACGTGGCAGATAAGATTGAGTGTGGTTAAGTTAATCTATAGTTAGGTGAGTTTTGACCTTGGTAGTAGCTTGCAAGGAAGTATAGTCAACTCAATCCACATTTAACCATGGTTAGGTTTAGGTTCAGGATTGGTTAACTACCACATCATCATGCAGCCATCTAAGCAGTCAGCACCCTTGCTAAGCACAATTTGTAAGCTGCATGCGAACAGCCTCTACCACCATCAATTGGATCCCTCTTCTTCACAAAAACTTTGACAAGCCATAACTTCCAATCCAGGAAGAATTTGCACACGCTTCAAAAAGAAAACGTGATTGCCTTTTTTAGCTCTACGCGCCTGTTAAGTCAATTTTTTCGTATGCAATTAGACACTGCTAGATTTGAAAGTTTCTTCAACTGGTAAGACCTTTGGAATGGGAATACACACCCGAACTGCTGAGAAGTTCACGGGGGAAGGATTTCACACCTAGTCTACACAAATGAGGTATCTCTTGATGAATCAAAAGCTTTGGAAGACTGTAAAAGAAGACATACCCACTACACAAAATGATGCCTGGAAGGAAAAAGATAAAGTAGCACTATCACTCATTGGTTTGTACTTGGGTCCAAACATATTTCATCATATTGAGGAATGTGTATCCTCTCTTCTTGAAAAAAAAGAGAGGTGAAAGCATTGACATCGACATCTACATCAACACACAATAGCAATAATGAAGAACAAGCATTGTTCAGTAAAACATCAACAAAGTGTTACCATTGCGGAAGAATGGATCACTATCAAAGTGACTGCAGACTGAAGAACAAACCAAAGTGTCACCATTGCAAGAAGCTGGGACACAAGGAAGAAGATTGCAGATTGAAGAACCAGCAGGGCAACTACATGGAGCCATCATCAAGCCATGAGTTGAATGATAAGAACAACATGTATTGAGAAGCAAAAGCCTTGCCACCTTCAGTCCACACGTTTGTAAATCAGACCTGACCACCTAAGAGTGGCAATGTAAGCACCCAGGGGAGGATTTGATCTTGTAACTCATATTTGACCACCTTTCGTTAGCCAAAGGATCATGGCACCAATCATTAAGCAAATCATGTGGAATACAAACTATTGGCATACCTATTTCATCTTGTTGAGTTGAGCCTGCTTGCGAGCCACCATACAAATCCTGTTCCTTCATTTTGATGGGCTTCGAGCTTTGGGACAAGCCAAGCAAGCCATTTGTGGGATCTTGGGGTGGCTGTGGAAATAGCATGAGCTCTCCCCAAGTTGGGGGGGGGAGGTTGAGAGCGTAGTAGTTGTTGCTTGGGTGTAGGGGTGCCCCATCCAGGCTGGAGAAGAAGGGCCATCCATGGGCAAAAAATTGTTGATATTGGAAGGATGGGGATCCCTAATAAAGAGGGTGACGCAACAGATGAGCTCCCCTGCCTCCAACAAAATCTTGCATATGTGCTGAGTCGATGTTGAGCATGTGTGATCCCTCGAGTGGATACATGAAAGCATTTGTTCCATGAGGAGCTTGAGAGAACCAACTTGGCCTCAAGTGTACATTCATTTCATTCATGATTGGGTTGAGGCTTGGAACTTGGTCTGCATCAAATGAAGTGGGTAGAGCGAACGAAGGTGAATCTTGCAATTGTTTTGTTGGTGGAGAAGTAGGGGACCTTGCATCTGCCATTTTGGCCTGCAAGCCCCCCCTTGGGGGGAGGAAGGAAGTGAGGAGAAGTCAGACACCAGAGAACCTAGAGAGGACTTGGAGATGATGGCATGCATAGTGGGAGCTTGCATGAGCTCGAGCAGCAAGGATGAGTGCACTGTGGGGGGCATGCAACGGTCCTCTTTGATCTCGTTTTCGTCATGACTCCATGAGATTTACTTGTGTCAAGTACAATCACTAAAATGTGGTTCCTGTGAAGTGTTTGTTGCATCTTGGTGGAAAGTGGAGAATGTGATTATTGCATGGAAACTTGCAAGTGCTCAAGGATTAGTCGAGTAAAGTTTTGTCAATAGAACAAAAATTTCATATGAAAAATGAATGAACAAAAATATCGTTCAAAAAACTTCGTCACGTAAAACTTTCGTCGACAGAAAATTTTTGTTGATAGAAATTTCAATCCATCGATGGAATTTTTTCCCGTTAATGAATTTTGGGAAACCTCTATTTTGGGAAAAAGAGGTTTCCCAAAATTCATCAACGGAAAAAAAAATTCCGTCGATGAAAAAAAATTTCCACCGACGAAACTTTTCCGTCGATGAAAGTTTTACGTGATGAAATGTTTTTCCTTATACTGGAATGACATTTGCATTCACTCATGTTAGAAATTTTCCTTTTTTTGGATAAAATTTTTGTTTCATTGATGAAAATTTTATCCGTTCAACTTTATCACAACAAAATGGGACTCCAGAGTCTAGATTTACATCATTTTAAAAAAGGACAACAATTTTCACCTTCATGATTCATATTTAGATCAAAATAAAGTAAACCACTAAATTGTACTACTCACAATCGTCTAAAATTTGACTGTTCAGATATTTGATTTTCTTTCTACATCTATCAAAATATTTTCTTTCAACAAGCCTCTTCTTTGTCTATGGACAACATATACCTACTTATCTTAACACCCCATATATTCTCTAATTCAATGATAAGGATGAAGTTCAATGATTGGGATGAAGTTTTCGCAAAGGAAAAGACATATTTTTGTAATTCTAAGTAGGTAGTGTACTATACTTTATGTAGACATGCATGAATTATTAGTAGTTTCAAAGAATATTAGATCATATCATTGATCTTGTTTTTTTCAATTTTTCATTTGATGTGAAAAGTAGAAACTTTTTCATCTTTCAATTAGTTATATGTACATTTTTCAAAAGAAGTTTGAAACTATGCTTATTTTGTGAAAGTTATGAAAATAGTTCTCATTAATGTCTCCAAAAGATTGTAAAATTGATCAATATTTAAGACTAGTGAAAAAACAAAATAGCTTGTTGCAAATGACAACTCATGACTCGTTGTCATTTTTCATGACTCGTTGTTATGCCCTTTGAGCCTGCATTTCCTTCTTCCACCACAGCTCTAAAAGCTTCATGCTGGTGCTTCATATGGATTGGGGGTTCACGACTCTTCTCTAGAAGAGACTCTACACTAGAAATCTGATGATAAGGAGGACCAGATTGCAATTGTTGAGACATCATACTCAGGATGTTTCGTCGATTTCCCATTAAGGACAGGCGTGATTCCCCTTGACTTTTATTTTGGTTTTGGGGTTTGGGGGGTGGGGGGGGGTGGGTTTGTTGTTTCCCTTTGCTTTGGTGAAGCTCACTCACTTAATAAAGTGGTTAAGAAAAAAAATTATATTAACTTAATCGTTTTTAAGCATTTATGTGGTATTTCAATCACATTGGAAACAAGTAGGTCAAACTTAGCTAGGTAAGGAAGCAATTAGCAATAATGCCCATGTTAAAAGCTATTTCTTTCAAGCATTTATGTGGCATCTTAACCACTCTTTACACTCATTAAAATCAAGGAGGGTCATAGTGGTTTTAACTCAAAATTTGAATGCTCTTTTGGGAATTTTAAATGGATCTCAATTTAGCCTTAGCATTTGAATATCACGTATGTGCACATATGGTCAATGGTATGTATGCTTGTATAAGTGTACACATGTACTCCTATATGGCTATATATATATGTGTGTGTGTGTGTGTGTGTGTGTGTGTGACACTGTGTGTGTGTGTATGTACATGAATGTCCATGTGTGAAAACATATCATGTTGTTTCTACACACATGCACGTGTGTTTTTTCTTTGAGTATGTTTAGTGTGCATGTCTGTATCCGACATGTGCATGTGGTCTATGTGCATACATGTATATGAACATGTGTGCACATAAAGGTAAAAAGACACATGAACACAAACATCTACACATGGCACATGTACAATAACACGACATGTAGATAGACACACTCACTCACAACCCATACAATTGGCATACACATGTGGATATGTGTAGACAAGCTCTCACATTTGTGTGCATACTAGGAAACACACATACACATGTGCAATTACACATGTATGTAGACTCTTGAGCATGTGTGTGTATAATTTTCCATGCATGTGATCTTAATGGATCCATGTAATATGTTTGTGTGTGTCTGTGATATGTGTCTACATGTTGGTTTGCACACACATGCATGCACATGCTTTACATCTATCAACTCTATACCTAACTTATCCATGCATGTGTGCATGTGCGTGTGTATGCATGCATATACATATCCTTATAAGGTACCCACACTATGCTACAATATTGTTTGGATTATCTATAAACTCAGTGCCTAACTTATCCCATGTGCGCATGCATGTGTGTCTGTATGCATGCATATACATATCCTAGTAAGGTACCTGCATTATGTTGTGATGTTTTTTGGATTAGCATATATAATAGTTTGGTTTGGGGATCATGCTAAGCCTAGTGTACATAAGATCAATGTAAGGACTACGGAGGCTCAAAGCATATAATGAAAAACATGAGGAGAGAGAAAGCAAATGGGAAACACTCAATCTATTTCAATCTATATATATCAACAATACATGATAGGCTTCTTATATAGAGAGAGCCTTTAGAATAGTCAAACCATGTGGGATCCTCTCATCCACATCTCTCCTTCTGGATATCCTCAATCCACATCTCCACATCATGTAGTCCACATCCTAGGGTGGCTACTTTAATTCTTTCCTATACCATACCTTAGCATTTAATTATGTGCTCATGGCACCACAACTCTCAACACCTCCCCTTGGTGCCATGATCCTTTGGCTATTGCAAGGTGGTCAGATGTGAGTTACATTCCATCACCTCCCCTTAGTGCATGCATTGCTACTTAAGGTGGTAAAGTGTGGCTTTTACATGTCAATACCTGCCCTGGGTGCTTTCATAGCTACTCTCAAGTGGTCAGGTTTGATTACAAACATATGGGCTGTAGGTGGAAAGGATGTTGCTTCTCAATGCTTCATGTCGATGGTGTTCGCTTCTTCGCTTGACATAGCTTGATGCATGATGCTTTGTTCTTCCATGTGCCTTGATGCTTTATGTGTGGATGCCATGCTTCGTGCTATGGTCATCTCATGCACTTGTGCTTTCGGCATGCTTATTGCATTCATGCTTTGATTTGTCATTTGTTACAAAGGTCTTACCAATTGATTTCTTTCAATATTGGCAGTGTCTAATTGTTAACAATGATTCTTATCTGACAGGCGCGTAGAGCTTGAAAAGGCGATCACTTTTCCTTTTTAGAGCGTTTGCAAATTCCTCCTGGATTGCAAGTTACGGCTTGTTGAATTTTTGTGAAGAAGAGGGGGCCTTGATGATGTGGCATAGGGATTCACATGCTGCTAACAGGCCTGTGCTTACAAAGGGACTATGCTTAGGTGGCGCTATGCCATGTGGCAGTCTTCTAACTAGACTGAGTTAACTCAAGGGTAGATAAACTGGACTATGGTCCAAGCATGGAACTTAACCATACTACCTTAACCACGCCTAACCATGGCTTAAGGTGGGTTAACTTAACTAGTCCTATCTGCCATGTGTCATTTTTCTAAGGTCTAACCTTAGGGAGAAGGAGAAGGTGACATAGAGCGGGAAGGCGTCGATGGCCGGTGGCGTGGAGAAGAAGGTGAAGATGCTATTGATGTCATGACGGAGGTGCTGCTCCTTCTGGTGTTGCTCCTTCTGGTGCTGCAGGTGAGCCAATTGGAGGTCGTTGCTCTGTCGTGGAAGCCTTGAGCTGCTGCTCATGCGTTGCCATGCTGGCACTGTAGATAGCTGTGGGTGAGCAGTACAATTGGCTGGAATTGTCGTTCGGGCTAGCTACTGCTGTTCGTTGTGACCAAGCCCAAGTGGAGAGCCGTTGCTGCAGGTTGTTCTATTGCGATTCTTGAGCCCAAAATGATTCTTCTCTGATGATGGGGAGCTCCATCGATGAAACTTTCATGCGAGACCCTTGAAAAGAATTCATGGGCTTCCTAGCTCGGGAAACCAGCTTGTTGCGCTCAAACTTGTCATCCTTCGTGTGTATTGTAGCACCCATCGATTCACTTTCTTCCTCCTCATCCTCGACACTAGAGCTTTTATCACTGCACTTGCTTGTTGCAGTTTCCTAGACTTTGGCATGAGTGTCTTGTGTGAGCCAGCAATGGTGCAAGGCTGCCAATGATCAAAGACTCTGGGAGGGTATCTGCACTCGGAATTGGCCTTCAACGGTCGGTGGCCTATTTCGAGACCAACCCCCAGTCGACCGTTTTGGGCGAACTAGGTCGATCACCCAATTGGGTCTAATTGACTACGACTGGTGGCTATATAAGAGCAACCCATGAAGCCCATTTCATCACTGGCTACAACAACCCTGATTCCTTAGCATCCAGCCTCTGTCCTCTACTGTTTCCAGCATGCCATCGAAGCTTCTCTCATAGGAGTGCACAGTTGGGAGGCAGCACCATCTATTGCATCAGTTCTATAGTAATCAAATTTTTGATTCTCCATACTATCTGTTTTCTCTCTTGCGTACGAGATCCTGTTATCTGTTGAGCACAGACGTTGTATTGTTTTCTTACAGATAATGCACCTCAATGTGCTTTGTTCTAGCATGATAGGCTGGGTTATTTGCCAAGTGTATACTGCTCATGTTGTCACAATAAATGACAATTGGCCCATCTGTAGACTGATCCATATCATATAAAGTAGCTTATGCAACCAAGCTGCCTCACATGCAGCCATTGCTGCACCCCTTTACTCAGCCTCTGTGCTCGACAAGGCAACAGTAGGTTGTTTCTTGCTGCTCCAAGTGACTGCAGCACTCCCCAAAAAGAACATATATCCACTTGTAGATCGTCTATCAGAAATACTACCAGCCCAATCAGCATCAGTGTATCCATGCAACTGTATCTAAACCCCAGTCTCATAAAATAGTCCATACTGCAATGTGGACTTCACATACCTCAATATGCATCTAGTTGCATCCAAATGCAGTTTCCTTGGAGCTTGCATAAACTCCCTTACCAACCCAACAGCATAGCTCAAATCTAGCCTGGTAATAGTCATATAAATCAAACTTCCTACTATGCATCTGTACATAGTAGGGTCTTCCAGAAGCTCACCTGCATCTACGATCACCTTCACATTCTACTCCAAAGAAACTGAAATAGGCTTATAGCCTGTCATCCCATATTTGGATAACATGTCCAATCCATACTGCCTCTGCAAGAGCCATATCCCACTTGTGGATCTAATCACCTCAATGCCCAAGAAGAAAATCCTTCATCTCAAACTTTTGCTTCAATAGCATTTTCACATGAAGGATATCTTCATCACTATCACCTGTGATGATCAAATCATCAACATAAATGACAAGCAGCATAATGCCTTTCTCTATTTTTCTCACATAAAGTGAGAAATCTGCCTTGGAATTCTGAAATCCAATAGTGACAAGATACCATCCTATCTTGTTAGACCATGCTCTTGGTGTTGCTTCAAGCCATACAAGCCTTTCTTCAACCTGCAAACAAACTCAGGATGAACAGTATGAACATAACCTAGTGGCTGCTCCATATAGACCTTTCTTGCAAATTACCATGCAAGAAAGCATTCGTTACATCCATATGATGTAAAGACCATCCCTTTGATGCCACCATAGCAATGACTGCTCTTACGGTTGCCATCCTTGCAACCGAACTGAATGTTTCTTCATAATCAATGCCATATGTCTGTGCATACCCCTTGACAACTAATCTTGCCTTGTATCTATTCACAGAACCATCTAGATTGTGCTTCACCTTATAAACCCACTTGCAGCCAATTGCATTCTTGTCTTTAGGCAAAGGCACCAATTCCCATGTAGCATTTGCTTCCAAGGCATCCACGGCTTTCTCCCATTTTTCTTTTCCCATGGCTTGCTCAAAAGAAGTGGGTTCTGGTTCATGTATCACTTTGACCATATAGGCATAGTGAATGGTTGTAAATCCATCATATTTCAGCCTATCCACAGGATACCTAGCTCTTGTAGACCTGCATACAATAAACTCACTACCAGGTTCTCTCAACATTGGATTCACCATCCACATAAGAGTGACCTACATTCACATGAACCATGGGCTGATCTACTTTCTCTTTTCCTTTTCGTGATACTTGCATACCACTATCTGCATTGCTTTGAGGAGATCCTCCTGATCTCAATCTGCCTATCCATGGCAAAGTATGTCAACCACTACTAGAGGACACTACTGGTCCACTAATATTTTGTGATTGCTATTGTGAATTCTGTGCAGCATTACCATTTTGTGCATCCACATCATCAATCACATTTACTGGTTTATACCAGCTGCTCATCTCATCAAAAATAACATCTCTACTCACTGTAAACTTATGAGTGGAAGGGTTACAGCATCTATATCCTTTTTGCTACAGAGAATAACCAATAAAGATGCACTTCTCAGCTTTTGGATCCAACTAGGATCTCAACTCATCTGGCACATGAGCATAGGCAATGCAACCAAAAACTTTCAAATGAGAAATATCTAGTTTCCTACCAGTATACCTCTCCTCTGGCGTCATGAAATGTATTGCTGCATTGGGAGTCTTGTTCATTATGTAGACTACTGTAGCAACTGCTTCATCCCAATAATAATCTGGCAGGTCTTTCTCGTTGAGCATGGCATGAGATACCTCTCCGATATGCATGTTTTTCCTTTCTGCAAGTCCATTTTGCTGTGGGGTATGACTGCATGAATATTGTTGCTTTATGCCATGCTCTTGCAAGAAACTTGCAAACTCATTTGAGAGGTACTCTCCCCCTCCATTTGACCTTAGGCATTTTATTTGCAAGCCTATTTCTTTTTCAATCATAGCTTTAAAAGCTTTAAAATGCCCAAACACTTCACTTTTCTTTTTCATAAAATACACCCAAACTTTTCTACTGTAGTCATCAATAAAAGTGACAAAAGAATGATAGCCTCCAATAGATGCAGCTTTAGTAGTCCACACATCAGAGTGGATTAATTCCAATGGCCTCTTACTCTCTGAAACATGTCTAGGAAATGGTTCCCTTGGCTGTTTTTCAAATTGACAAGCTTCACATACCTTATGCATTTCTGCAACCTTGAACTTAGGCAATCCTGCAATAATATTTTGGGCCTGCATTAATTTGAGTCGCTATAAATTAACATGACCAATGCGTTTATTCCAGATATCAATATTTGCAACTACACCGGTCCCATGTGCAAACATTGCTGCACTCAATTAAGGCATGTCTGCATCCAACATAAACATCCTACCCTTCTTCTTCCCTTTTGCTATCAAGCGACCTTTATTTTTCATATCCTCAACAAAGCATCCATGAGGATTAAATCTGACCTGCAAGCCCTGCTCAACCCTTTGACCAACAGAAACCAGGTTCTTGGTGATATTCGAGACATGAAATGCATCAGACAGGTATTTCTTTTTCCCATCCTACATAGACAAAGGAGTTTTACCAATATGCACAATAGGATGTGCAGTATCATCACCAGTATCCACAAATCCTCGATTTTTCTTTCATCATGCATCCATTTTGCATGACCAGTCATGTGGTTTGATGCACCTGAGTCAACATACCACACATCATTGCTTTCTTCTGCACTTGTCATAGAATTGGTCATGTGCTGCACCATAAACAGATGCTCATTTCTGTCATCACCCTGTCTACTAGAGGATGCATAATTGCCTTGCTGTAATTTTCCAGTCATGATGTCATTCTGCTTTTTATAGCAATCTTTAACCACATGACCCATTTTACCATAGTAGTAGCATTCAACATTGATGTTTGCATTTTGGCCTTTCTACCATCCACCACGACCTCTTTGGCTCCCCCTGCCTTTAAAGTTACCATGTCCTCCTCCATAGGACTGGTTTTCTTGAATTTGCTGCATATTTTGATTTCTGCCATGGCCTACAAATCGGCCTGCTCTACCTCTGCCTCTACCTCTTCCAGCATTTGAGTAGAAGACAGCTTCTTTTGAAGTTCCTCTTGAAGAAGATGCACCACCATTTCTCTGCTCTTCAGAAATTAGAAGAGCAATCAACTCCTCAAAATCTAGAAAATTCTCACGGACGGCAATGGATGTCTGGAATTGTGCATAATCCTTTCCTAGACCATTCAAGGTCACAGAAACTAAATCATCATCTTCCACCAGTGACCCAACAGACCCAACAGAAGCAAGTGCATCTACAATCTTCTTCACCTTCATGTGGTAGTCATTGATGCTCATATTTTCTCTCTGCACATTATGCAACTTCTGCTTGAGCTGCATTGTCCTGGTTTGCGTATTTGTGCTATACATTTTTGTCAAAGTATCCCACACCTCCTTCGGCGTGCTTGCATCCTGAATATGCACAACATAGAATCTAAAATACTGATAGACAGCCAGTACATAACTTTTCAGGATCTCTCATGCCAGCCTTTAAACTCCTGCAACTCTTGTTGATTGGGAATATTAGGAATAACTGGTTCTTGTTTAGCTCTAGTAATGAACTCCCAATAGCCTTTTCCCTTAAGGAAATTCATCATTCTAAACTTCCATGCTTGGAAGTTGTTCTTGTCAAGATTTTTAGTGACAATCTGTGAAAGAGCATCAGACGCCATTACAGAACACTGCAAAATATTCTATCACTACAAAAAAGCACAACTTTCGCCTCACGAGGGCAAATCTGCAAAACTGACGAGAGTGGTATTTGACCACACAGTCACTTCCTAGTGATGATTATGCATCAACAGGCAATAAGAATGATTTTGTCACCCCCAATATCTCTGTGCACAGGCATATGATGTAATTTCTGCGATAATTTTTCACCGACCTGTAGAACAATGATCGCGCAGCAAAAACAGGGCACTTTTCTGAGTGCCTGCGGAAAACTTTTGCCACCAAAACGGGCCCCGAAATGACCTCAAATAAAAAATATATTGCCCTCTTGCCACATCGCGAAGGGCATCCCAATCTGAGACGGTGCACTCTTGCACTTTCTTGTTGTGCTACCTGCAGAGATTTGCTTCCAAACTCGAAAAAAAAGGAAAGCAACACTGATCCTCTTACTAGGACACCACAAACTTGGTTTGCTTTCTTGAGCTCCTTACCACGAATCGAGCTCGGATACCATGTGAAGAGAGTGGGAGAGAAGGAAGGAGTCTCACTTGCAGCTTTCTCACATACACAATCATGGGGGAAATATACACAAAGGTGGAGGCTGAAAACAATTTTCCTCTTCTTAGTTGTGAAAGCCAAAAGAACTCTCTTAGTACAAAAGAATAGGTGAACCCTATATGTGGGTCTCAAACCAAACTCAGCTAACTAAGGTGGCATACTAACTGAGCCACTAACTAGAGTACATAAAGATAGTTGTCATCTAGCTATTATTCATGGGCGGTGTACCAACCGCATCTGCAACTAACAAGTCGGTGACATAAATGCACAACGGTCACCCTGGCATATCACGAGTGGTGCTCGATATCTCAATAGCCCCCAGCATTGTTCCCCTCTAGGTTATCTTGGTTTGGATTGGATGTGTTCTCAGAATGGTTTCCCTCTAACCCTTGGGTCTTTTCTCCTTCATGTTACCCAGTGCCCTACTCTTCCTAATCTTGCTCTTCCTCGGCTATTCCTTTGGTAACTCCTGCTTGGTTTCCTAGTTAGCCTATTCCTGGCCACCTAACCCTTGCTTGTCCTGGCCCTATTAACTTCCTTATTCATGTTCATTGTGCGATGCTTCCCAATGGCTCGGCTCTACGTGAAAGTGGAAACATACCTGGCCAAGGCACCCATCCCGACACCAGATGGTGGTGTAGCATGCAAAGATATGGGCCAAGTTTGCAATGGATCTTATCGCTCGAAGCTAGTTCTTGAACACTTTCTCAAAGATGTTGAGCTAGTCCACCATCACTTGGTCCTCCACTACAGTGACCATGCAAGCCACATACTACCTTGAGACATACCCTGCACTCTTCTTCAATCCAATGAATGCGGATAGGAATTGGTAGGTGGTCATCAAACACTTTCGCCGACCGTGCTGATTAGGTAGCCCTACAAGGATGAGTAACTTCCTTCTTCAAAGTAGGTGTCACACCATTGTCAACTTTGTTGATATATTTTGTTGCTTCAGTTAGAAGGCCCTCTTCAACTGGTCCAAATTGATTCTTACAAGGGTCTCATTGATGATGAGGCCATGATCATCCTCATTGTAGGAGTTGAGAGTCTCTTCTGCTAGCTCCTCAATGTAGACTTCCTTCCACAATAGCTATGTGAACTTCAACAGGTGATTGGCCTCTAAAATGCATGTTAGAACATCACTCAAAAAGTCTTCAATTGGATGCGGGGGTGAAACACACGAGCTCCTTTTGCACTTCTGTCAGATTGGGTGCTCTGCTCCTTCCATAACAACAAAGATAACATAGGTGGCAAAAGAGGAGAAAGATGGCTAGTGAAAAGACTGGGTAATGAGGGTAGATGGATGCAATAAAGGTAGGGGGATCAAAAAGGATGACATAAACTTGAGAACTATGGCAAGCAACGTCACAAAGAGGATTTTTGAAGATGATGAAGATGACAATGACAAAGGGTATATTGAATCAGCAAGTGAAGTTGAACAGTAGAGTTCCTTATCAAATGTAGTTGATTCGAATATGCAATTATGGTTCCTATCAAATTAGTGGTAGCATGAGCCTCCCTTTTTTTAGCATGATGATTTTGCATTAATAATCCTTCAACCTTAATCTTACCACATGGCAAAACACAATGCATTTGCACCACATGACCAAATAGCTAGTTGGCATGTCATCCTTTGAAAAATGCACCTAGGCATTGTCAACCGAGTCATCCATCTTCGAGTTCTATTTGTCTGAAGAACTTACTACCCAATATGTCTTTACTTTGCTTCCATTGTACAACTTGGAGAACACATTGCCTTCTAGATTAGTGAGTTGAACTATCCCTTTGTCAACAACTTCCACTATCTCATAGGGTCCACTCCAACCCAGCTTAAAATTGGTTTTAATAGGCCCCAATTTAGCATTGTAGAGTAACACAAGCATACTCTTCTTTAGATTCTTAGGCACAATTTGTTGATCATGCCAAGCCTTCCTTCTGCACTATATTACTGCCGACTGTGACTAGGCAGCTCGAAGACATAACTCATCTAGGTGGCTTAGCTGATGCAATCGCCCCTTGGTTGCCTTTGTTTCACCTAAGTGATTCTCGATAGCAATTCAAAGACTCAGAATAAATTCTAAGAGAACAACTTCCTCTAAGCCAAAAACCATATGAAAAGGTGTAAAATTGGTAGTCATGTAAAATTGGTAGTCACCTTGTAAGCAATGCAATAAGCCCATAAAGTAGAGTGTCACTTGTACCCCATTCACCCTTAGCAAATTGTAGTGTCTTAGTGTCCTATGAGTTTTAATGTCTTATTAATTGACTCAGCTTCACCATTAACATAGGCATAGTAAGTAGTGGAAATTGTATGCATGATTTTGAATTCTATTTTGAGTAACAATATCACATCATTGAGGAAATGTGTTCCTTGATCACTTACAAGTTGCAAAGGGCATCCATACCTACATATAAATGTTCAAAGATGAACTTAGTAGTACTCCAAGCCAAGTTGTCTTAAAGTGCCTTAGATTTTTCCCACTTTGCAGCATAATTAGTGGCAATGGGTAAGCCTCGCTAGTTTAAAAGGACCAACAAATTCCAAAACCTAGTTTTGAAAAGCTTCCCATGGCCTTGCGGTTCACAAAGGCATAGATTGATTAGCCAACAGCTATCCAAGCATCCTTAAACAAGGTTTCCCACCACAAACCTACTTGTAATGCTTTTTTGGTAGTTAACTCCCCCTGAAAATGTCCTCCTGATGGACCCAAGTGAGGCTCTTATAATACAATAGCTCGTTCATGTGACAAAACCCAACATCGTAGAACTCCATCTACACATTGATGATATAGCTGCTCACCAATCAAAGTATACTTCCAAGCCTTTAAAGCTAGTTTTCTACCTTTATCTCAAGGCATGGTGTCCAAAAAAGTGCATTTAGATAAGTAATTCATCAACTTTGCATATTCATTCTCAATGTTATCTATTGCCAATATTCATTCTCAAAGTAATCTATTACAAATAATTCAACATCTGGCAATTCCATATCAACTCGTGTTTCTTTGGGTGCTAGTAACCTGGACAAATAGTCAGCTCCTACATTACTTTTGCCTGGCTTATGAATAAATTTAAAGTTGAATTCTTGTAGCAAAAGCATCCAACAGACAAGCCGTCCTTCTGACATAGAGAATGTCACTAGTGCCATGGGAAAAAACACTCTCCATGTGGTGATAGGGGATAGTACTTTCTATAATTCTCTATGTGTGCCCTACCATTAAGAAGCCCAGTTGAACTCTCTTTAAAATTCCCCTTGCTACAAGAAGAGAAAGGCATGCAAACAAGTATCTATTTTCTCAGACCCACAATTATCTAGCTGGAGTAGCAAGTTCTCTTGCAACTTTCGGTATGTTGGCTCAATAGCAACACTGCCATGTGAAGAGGGTGGGTTTTTTCATGTATTGAATTTCTTTCCATAGATCTATCAGAATTTGGAGAGTGGCACTAGTGCAATTCTCTGATGATTTTTTTTAGAGATATTCACCATAACCTCATTAAGGGATGATGTTATTGTCATCCACTAAAGCTAAAATGGTACTAGCACATTTCTCTGCCACTTCATATGAGGTTGTGGAGAATAAGAGTAAGTTCATTTGTAATGCATTTTTTGTTGTATTTTAAGTGCTTCATTCAGAACCCTCGTGATGTGGAGAATGTCACTAGTGCCATGGGAAAAAATACTCTCCATGTGGTGATAGGGGATAGTACTTTGTATAATTCTCTATGTCAACCGTCCTTGAATGATAGTCTTATTGTTGATGAGATAAAGCAAGGATTGATGATCCACATAGAACACAAAATGGTTACCGAGTAAATAGTGCCTTAGTTTTTGCACACTAAATACCATTCCCAAAGCTTCTCACTCAATAGTGCTATAGTTTTTCTCTGTAGGCATTAGCAATCTGCTAGCATAATAGACTGGATAGTCTAATTGACCTCTAGCTACACCAAAATAATGCCTAAAGCATAACCAGAAGCATCCATTTGTACATGGAAGATAACATCCCACTTGGGTTGTTTGAGAATTGGTGTAGCCATAGCTCAATTCTTCATATCATCGAAAACTACAGCCAACTCAACATTTCATTCAAACTTAGCATTTTTCTTTATCAGCTTGTATAAAGGCACTGCAATCCTGGCAAAATCTTTGATGAATCTGTGAACTGATAAGCCCCACAAAAGAATGCAATTGAGTTAAGTTTTGAGGCTCAAGGATCTGATACAGTATGGCTTTAATTTTACCTGGCTTGGTTCAGATGCCATCTTTGGAAATAACATGGCCAAGTAGTATGCCCACCCGAACACAGAAATCACTTTTAGCTAGATTTAAGGAGATACCCACTTTCTCCAAGTATCCATGATGATCTATATCTGTGGAATCGACACAGAAATCATCTAATAAATGGCAATGAACTCGGTAAGGTAATCTTGGAAGGTTTCAACTATAAACTTCTAGAAGGTTGATGGGGCATTTCTCAATCCAAAAGGCATAACTTTGGTTGCATAAGCAGCTCATTATGTAATGAAGGTATATTTGATTAATCTTTTGGATCCATTGTAATCTAGTTATAGCCACTATAACCATCCATAAATGAGGACATCTCATGTCTTGCCACTTGATCCAAAATTCCATCAGTAAAGGTTATCGAAAATGGATCAAGAACTATCTCGGCATTCAAATTCCTTTAGTCCACACAAACTTGGAGTTTGCCATTTTTTTTAAGGAACAATCACAATAAGAAAGAGACAATCACTATGATCAATGGTATATATCAACCCATCACATAAAAGTTGATCCAACTCAGCTTTGACCTATTGGGCATAGTTAGGATTCATTCTATACCTTTGTTGCTGTATTGGTTTAGCACTAAAGGGATCTTATGTCACACAACTCAAGAGGAGCTCCCCTTAAATCTATTTAACTCCATGCAAACACGTCCTTGTATCTAACAAATAAATATTGTTTCTTAAACCAGTAACGTATCAAGATGATACTTCTTTCCAAAGTTCAATTCTTATGTGGCCTCTGAAATTAACTCAGAATCAACTGTTCAGTACCTAGTCAAGTTGTAGTCACTAGTATCTCAACAATTTCCCTTTCTCCTTCAATGTCTTCAATAGAATTGTTCAGAAAAAGATCCTTCTGCTTAGCAATCTGCTCATTCCTTAACCTCTGCTCAATGTCTGCAACCACTTGAAAATTTCCTATCTAACCCACAAGTAGGATGTGCAATTCCATCAACCAAGACTCAACATCTTGAGGAAATAGATCTTTGACTTCCAGATTCTTAAGTCAACAACAACTCAGGACTTTTTGAGGGTTGGTCGGTATACAAACATCTTAACTATCTGTCTTAATAGTCATCTCTTCTATACCCCAATCATGGAGTACTTTTGCAATTCTCAACCAAGGTCTTCCCAATAGGATTGGGTGATCACAATGAAACTAATTGTATAATGGATGTTGCCTATTAAAATGACAACATCTTGCAACATACCTTTGGGATCAACCAGTCATTGCTTTGCCATGCACACATAGAAGAGTGATGGCTTATATGATTTAAACTTTAGCCTCTATGCAATCTCTTCATAGATAATATGTAGTCTTGATCCTCCATCCACTATTACACCTAGTATAGTTTGCTTCTTAATCTTAATAATAATCACCAACTACCAGAGTATCAATCACCAAGTACTTCACCAACTACTGGCGTATCAATCATAGGCATAGTGGCTAAGAATTGAACTCCCTTTGGTTGCCCAGATGACTCCTTGATCTGCTGAGCAAAGAAATCTTAGCAATGCAAAGCTATTCACATTAGCTCAGTAAGGTTAAACTTACTTGCATATTTTTAAACGTTTCCCATGCTCGGGCTAGCTTTGCACTAGTTTCCTATAAAGTGTTTGATTCTGCTACTTTAGACTCAGATTTTGAGGATTCCCCTTTCTCAGTATTGGAGTCTTGAGTCTACTTGGGCAGTTCTATTGTTGGAGCTTTTCCCTTTAATTCCCTTGCAATTCTATTTGCCAATTCCTTCTATGCTTTCCAATTGATGTCTTTACTTGAAACATCAGTGTCTTCCATGGTTGTCACTAGTCCCCTCGATTGAGTGATTACTTGAGCATCAATTGTATCTGACAACTTGGCTACAACTACTTAGCATTCTGGATCCACTTCTTTCCTTTCCATGTTATTCCTAAGGAACCTCAAGGGTTCCACCCAAATTGGATGGTCATAATGTAGATGATTTTCTCCACAATAGAAACATTTGATTCTGGATGGATCAACATTCTTACGCTCTTCTTACCCTTGTCCTTCTACTCAAGACATAGTGGTTTTCCACTTGGTGCTTGGTTATCAGTTGCCACTTGATTTGTTGATACTTAGTGAATAATCTGACTCATCATGGCCAAATTTAGTATAGGTGTTGCAATATTTAGTCTTGTATTCCTCTTCCGCATGTCCACCTCTAGAACATCTATTACACCACTTCTCATTATTACCTAGCTTACCTCACATCTCGATTTTCAATATATCTTTCTTTGCTGATGTCTCCTTAGTGTCACTATCCACATCTTTCTTCTTTACCTTACTTTTTGAACCTTTACTCTTCTCTAGGACGACAACTTGGTTTAATAGTTCTTGATAGGTTCTAGTCAGGTCCACTATCTCTAGCTTGCATAAATCTACCTAGGTGCATCATGTGATTAGCCAAGCTCACATAGACTTGTCATCTGGAACCATACTCAACGATTTTATAAGATCTCTCATCCTAAGCACAAAGTCTTGTACAGATTCTCCCTCGTTCTGCTTTAGTTCACTGAGTTTCATCCTCACATCTTTCTTGTTGATCTCTTTTCTGAACCTTCGCAAGAATGCTTTGGACATTGCATACTAATCAAGGAAAACCCAATCGGAAACTAATTGAGCCACATTTGGGAATTTTTAATTAAGCTACATTGAAAATAGTCCATATACTCTTCATCTCTTATTGCACCATTGATGTGACCAACACACAAAAACCCTACAATTGACTATAAGTATCTTCATCATGTGTGTCTTTGAAATTTTGAAAGTTTACCTTGATGTTGGAGCTAGACTAAACTTTTTTGCTAGTCAAGCCTTCCGATTAGAAGATTCTAGTCACTAGCCCTCCACCTATCATAACCACCTTCATGGTTTGTGAGGTCATTGTAAACTCCTCCTGACTCAGTTCGTACTATCTTCAAGCCTCAAGGGTACTGATGAGCTTGACATATATATATCGGTCGGGTAGTATTTCTATGTGTTGTGAGAGGAACTCAGGCAAACTACCTTAGTTGTTCTTCATTTACCTCAGATCTTTAGTGGTGCCTCTCTCCATCATAAGCATGCATGTCCTCCTGACAATGAGTAGCCGGTCTTCTACCTTCATACCTTTCTTGATGCAATCCTTCTAGAATGATAGCCGAGTATTGTCAAAGAGGTTCTCATTGCTCTCTAATTTGGTCTTCGTGTTCATTATGATGCTCAACTTAGGAGATGACCACCCATTTTAAATCCAAATTCTCCATAAGATGAGTGCTCGAAACCTCCATTTGCCATGATGGACCTTCATCTACCAATCTTCTGGGATGCCACAGCCCAACACCATCATTCCAACCCTCCAGATCTACATAATAGTAAACTTCCACCCTTGGGGTAGTGTATCCAAGATTCTCTCCTTGCACTTGTCGCTCCTGTTGTATAGTTGCTTCTGCCATCCTTTTTTGAGCATTGAACTCTAGTTCTAAGACTACTCCACTTCTTATAATCGGATGTAGCCAATGCCTATGGCTCAGATACTCTTCATGTCTGGCCACATATCTTCTTCGTCTTTCCAAGCATGTGTCATCCATTTCTTAAGACCAAAAGTAATCGAATAGCAATTTGAGTACTTTTTCTATTCCACACATTGGTCTTCAAGCACACTACTAGTCCATGACACTCATCTAGAGTTACTTGAATATTTTTTTTGTAATAGCCCACGATTCCCAACAATTGTTTTACTTCATCACTTGCTAACATGAACTCTATTCTTGTTCTACCCTCACACTAAGCTTATCAACTCAGTTCTCTAACTCTCTTATCTTGATAGCTCATCAACTCGGAATCGACTTGACCCTTCTCTAGCAGGATCACCAAAATTTTGATGCTCGGGTCCCCTCACCTAACTAACTAAAAAGTTCTTGGTCTACAACCCAAACCGATGCTGTAGTTGGTGAAGATGCTTGCTCTTGCAATCAATTGAACGTGCTCAGGTGCAAAATAGGTGCCAACATATAAAACACTCGGACGTCAGGCTTCGCTGTCGTAGGAGAACCATGTGATGGCAGGAGGATATCGAGTCATGAACACACTTAAACACTTAGATAATGGAGTATATGAAACAAAATGGAATATAATAGACAATAATTCAGTTCTATTGAATCAAACTTGCTTGATTACAACCAAGCTGCCTTGGCTTGGAATGGACACTCCCTATCCTAGCAAACGTAGATTAGAGGAAGAGAACTCGGTACCTTGCTCTCTTGTTCTCCCCTCTGCCTATTACAATCATATCACTACCTAAAGAACTTCCTTCAAAAAGAGTCTACGCTCGATGCGCCAACCTCCATTCATTAATTCGTTATGTCGTCTTGATCAACAGCACCTCTGCTACAAAATTGGTGCTTAGTCGACTCCACCGCTTCCAACCAAGGTTGATGCTCTGTGACCAAGCACGACTGTTAGCCTAACACTGGGGCTAATAGTTATGCACAATATCAAAATGATGTTGAGATGAATCCTCAACAGCTCCTCCATATGAGAAGTCTTAGTGTCCTTGGACTTTGAGCCTTACTCCTCCATTGTGGCTTAGTATGTAAAGGGACTTTACCCTCATCCAGAGGGGATTCTCTCTACCTTAAGGGATCCAAGGGGGCCCTTGAGTCTGCTGTCCAATTTAGATCTCCCATTGGATGAGAACTCGTGGTGTGGTGTGGTGGCACCCATGTATACCAACCAATGAAGATCCATCTTCACCTTTGTACCCCTTGAGCATCCGCTGGTGCCCTCAATATGTTTACCATGTTCAGGGGGATTATAGTCCCTGGCACCTTGGGATCATAGGCCACCATTTTTGTCCTTGTCTTTCCAACCATGTCTATGGTCGCCAGGACATGCATCCAATTTTGAGAGAATTCAGGCTGAATAAGGAGTCATAAAAAATAAAAACAAAATCATGCAAACAATAACACAACTCCTTTTTTGAAAAAAAATTTTAAAAAGTACATTTTTTCCAAACTATGGAGACAAAATGTGCAATTTTATGTCAAACATCTTTTTAAAATAGCTACTTTTATGGAAAAAACATTACTTACATCTTACTCTAAAACCTAAAAACGTCCAATACTATGAACTGGTAAAAGTGTTGTAACCTGTAATTTGGAAAACATGACAAATTACAAAGGAGAAGTAACTATTCTATTTAACTAGGAAAATCCTTGGACCTTTTGCTTTAAAATAACAATTATTTTTTAGTGCTTAATTGTCCAAACTTTTTTAAGTCAAAACCATACACAAGAATTTCTACAGCTTGCAATATAAACATTTCTACACATTGATGAATTTCACTTTTCTTTTATTTTTATTTTTTTAAAGCATCTTTGAATCAACTTCCATTGAGCACTTTTGTTAAAAGAGTTTTATACAAATTACTTCTAGACAAGTAACAACAGTGCCCTCAAGTATAAGCTTTGTACCAATATATGTTTCCAAACTCCATGTTGTATGTAATGTGCTATCCATAAACCTATAGGAATGCATTGTCATTAAAAAAATATTTCTTTTTATATAGTGTTAATCAAATGCTGGAATTTAGGAATATTTCAATAGTAACATAGGTAGTTATATGCATTTCATAGCCACAACAAGGATGTCAAAACAGAAGCATAGTAAACACGTATACATACACTATATAAAATTTAAAGCATGTACACAGTACAAAGCATGCGGAGAGAGAAAGTTAGTTGGTCACATCATTCTTTAAAGAAGAAAACATAAGTGAGTTCATTTCGCATGCACATGAGCATCAAGCACAAATTGCTCATGTAGATGTAGATTGTAGATAGAATGTGCATTGTTTGATGTCACTACAGTGCGCGCACGAGAATGAGAATGCAAGGAGAGATGACACAAATGCCAAACGAATGACAAAGCGTCGAGCTCTCGCGTAGAGACAAACCTAGTGTAACGACACAGACGGTCGAATAAACGACCAAGTGTCAAAATCCTACATAACTTAAACAAACCCTACATAACTCCCCACTGCCCAAAAACGACACACACAGCTGACTAAAGGACCAAGTGCCAAGTCCACTTCTACTCAGTAGTGCACACTTCTAAGAATGACACACAATCGAATAAATGACTAAGTGTCGAACTATACCTAGATATTGGTTGGAAAGGAAGGTGTTACGTCTCAACTATACGCACGGCCGAAAAGATGACCAAGTTTCGAGGAGAGTAACATACCTATGTGAATGACCCATCTTGCCGAATGAACAACAAATGGGGTAGCTAGGTACCATATATATGGCCTACTATTTTACTATAGTTATAGTATTTTTGAACGACCTAATATGTCGAAAGTATGACATCAGGCCGAACATTTTTACATTAACTACGGAGTAACTACCTAAACTAGTGAGACGACTCATTATGTCAAATTAATGACACAAAGCCAAATTAAAACTATGAAATTAAAATTCAAAATAACATAATTATAAAGGTTTAAATTTTACCTGAAGGCTGAAGGTTGTAGGACAAGCAGGTTGTAGGGAGATGAATGTGAGGAGCCCGCAGCGGGCCCGCTATATATAATAAATAGCATGCCAAGCTTTTTAATTATCCCGGCGGGCTTTTGAGTTTTCTCGTCGAGCTCACCGGGAAAAGCATATTTCCCAGTGGTTATTAGGTCACTGCACTCCAGCTTGTTACCAAGCTCTTAATAACGTGATGATGTGAAGTTGTTATTAACACACATTATTAACGTAAAAAAGGCCCGTGATTACATAACTACTTGAACCCTGCTTGATGCTGGTTCTTCAATCTGTAATCTTCTTCCTTGTGTCCCAGCTTCTTTCAATGGTGACACTTTGGTTTGTTCTTTAGTCTACAATCACTTTGATAGTGACCCATCCTTCTGCAATGGTAGCACTTCGTTAATGTTTTACTGAACAATGCTTGTTCTTCATTATAGCTATGTAGATGTCAATGTTGATGTCGATGTCGATGTTGATGCCTTCAACTCTCTTTCTTTTTCAAGAAGAGAGGATACACATTCCTCAAACTTTAGATCTGGAAGATTCTTCAAAGTGGTCGTCAGCGCAATGTACTCTACAAGCATGCTTTTAAGAAGAAAAGAGCATATTTTTCCCCTACTTTTGCATTTATGCCTTCTAGTTGGGTCATAATGCTTTTTATTTTGCTGACAAATTGTGCCATTGATTCATTGAAGCTCATGTGCAAACCATAGAATTCAATCTTAAGATGAATTTCTTGGTTTTTGGCTTTTGCACCAAACACTGTGTTCAACTCATCCCATGCATCTTTCGCATGATCCTTGGAGTCTATATGATAAAATTATGTTTGGACCCAAGTGCAAACCAATGAGTGATAGTGCTACTTCATCTTTTCCCTTCCAAGCGTCATTTTGTGCAATGGGTATGTCTTCTTTTCCAGTCTTCCAAAGCTTTTGATGCATCAGGAGATAACTCATTTGTGTAGACTAGGTGTGAAATCCTTCCCCAGTGAACTTCTCAATATTCGGGGTGCATATTGCCATTGCAAAGGTCTTACCAGTTGAGGAAACTTTTAAATCTAGCAGTGTCTAATTGCACACAACAAAATTAACTTGATAGGCGCATAGAGCTCGAAAAGGCAATCACTTTTCCTTTTTGGAGTGTGTGGAAGTTACGGTTTGTTGAAGTTTTATAAAGAAGAGGGGTCCAATTGATGATGTGGTTCAGGGGTTCATATGTTGCATGCAGGAGATGGCACTACTGACTGTGCATGCTGATGTGGCAACCTTTTGACCCAACTAGGTTAATCCAAGGTTACACAAACTTTTCCATGGTCCAACTAACCCAGGTAGCTGAACCTAACCATAGTTAATTTGACCACCTTATCTTCCACGTGGCCTAAGGTAACAGCCTTGGAGAAGAAAAAGGAAGCTTGAAGCTTCTTCTACAATGCGGACGGTGACGTGGGCGTGGCGATGAAGATTGGAACTTGAGGGAGAAGTCACGATGGAGCTTGGTTGCAAGCAAGGCAATTCAAATTTTTTCGAGTTTTTCTTTGCTGGTGAAGTCACAAACATAGCGATGGCGAGCACGAGCACGGCGATGGCGATGTGTGAGGAACCACAGAGACTAGAGATGGCATGTGATGCGGTGACGAAGAAGAGCAGGGTGACAATGGGATTATTGAACAAAGGTGATGCGCAAGAGGTATATGGCGAGGCTCTTACTGCTATTGGTAGGAGTTCGTTGACGACGGGTCACTCCTAATGCTCCAGTTCCACTAACCGATGCCAATGCCTGTCTACAGCCTCATTGGCACATCCCATTTCTCAAAATGGAGCAATTTTGGTGGTACTACTGCAGTGCCCACGTTGATCGCCAGATCCACCCCCTGTACATGCCAATGGAATGACGATGGACTAGGGTGGAATTTTGCGAGCTCCAACAACGGGACCCTAATATGTTGTACAATTTTCCTAAGTACAACATCCCAAAAGAAATGACTTAGGAGGGATTTTGCTTTCACCTCCAATCATTCAACAACATGTATAGCTCAGTACCCGATCCAACCATTGTAGCAGCGGTCCATTTCAACCGCCTCATCCTCTTACTCCTCCGTGACCTCCCCGTCCACAATTGCCCCATCGACGACCACCTCCACAATCTGACCAATCAAATGGTCTACAAGCCCGACATCGGTCCCATGCAGTTTCAAGACCTCCGCCTCTACCTGCGCGTCCGTAATCTCCATGACCACCACATCCGCACGTTATGAGGACATGCACACCACCCACTTTTGAAAGTTTTGCTCGTGCCTAACTCAGCTCACTCCATGCGAGCTGGACCGTTACGCAATCCTCCAAACCATCCTCTCCACACAACTCCTCTAGCGCGGCTGATCCGAGGGCGGCTCAACAATAGGAAGGGGGACATGTTAACACCCACGGAGTACAGGCTAGACGATGATGTATATGACCGCCTATGCCAAGTTGGGCTACCAGGTGCATGTGCCACCGCTCCTCCCCCCTCATCCCATTGAATTATTATGATCTTGGCTTTGATGACCGAGAAATTCTCCCATGACAACTATCTAATTGCACGTCATGGCTAGATGATTATGTATATGACTGCCTATGCTAGGCTGGGCTACCAGCAAAATCCAGCAGTGATAGGCACCTAGAGTCACACAAACAAACATAAGAAATGAAGGGGAAAAGAGTGGTAGGGTGGCAAGTCTAGCTATTTAAAGGCCTTAAGGGTAGAGAAACAATTCACCCCACCCAGGAAAATCCCTCTCATACCCCCTTCCATGCTCTCCAAGCCCCCTTCCACCCCTGTGATGAATCTTTTGTTGCAACCTCGATGCCCCTTCATAATGTTGCCCAAGTCATGGGATCCATTGTTTGCCTTGGTTCTCCATCTTGCAACACTCCACCAGCCATAGCCATGACCAAGAGAGTTGCAAGATGGGGAGCCAAGGGAAATGGGTCTTAAGGGGCGATCACAAAATGGATTACAGGTCTGTCGCATTTGATCTCCATTTGATCCCGTTCTCAGCTACAAATGTTCGTCATCATTATTTGGTCATACACTAGGAGAAAAGTCAACTTGGTGATGAGCCTCTTGTAATTGAGCACAACCTTCAGCATTGGGGAAGGAGAACTCAACTTAATGATAAGCTCTAACACACTGAGAGCATGCGTCAGTGTGCTAGAGCTCACCACCAGATTGAGTTCCCTATCCTCTATCAAAGGTTTTCCGTCACATTTGATCCCGTTCTCAGCTACGAATGTCCATCGCATCATTGTTTCGTCAAGTGCTGGGATACGGGTGCATAGCAAGGATAGCAAGGATATGGGGACTGCCTACTTTGGGTAAATTTTAATTTTTGTGTAGACGGTGTCATGCCAGTTCCTTTGTAAGTTTCACAATGTGGACCCATAATGTGTCCTTTGTAGGGGTAAGTTGGAACCTTCTCTCACCTCTTTTGGTCATGTCTAGTGGTAAGGAGGGTACGGGTGACATTGTAGGCTAGTGCAAGGCTATGGAATAGTTAAGGGAAACCAATGATTTTAAGTAAACTCACCACATGGTAGCTCTGCGATGAAAGAAGAGATCCACGATGGAACTCCAGTGAGCTCCACTTAGCTTCAGTTATCTCTGCGATGTCTGCTGAGAGGAAACGGAATGGCGAAGCCAGAAAAGTCCAACTGGTAGATTCTATAGCCAGAAAGGTACAGAGGGTAGATGAGGCCGAAGAAGACGGAGGGATACCTAGCTCGTTTATTGAGACACTTAAGGCAGGTTTAGAAGGACAGGCAGCTGTCGAGCTCGCATGCTTGGAACATGATCTTCAGCGCATCAACGTCTGAACGAAGGAGTCCTTCCAAGCACCTAGCAGAACGCCTCGAAAAGTGGTCAAGCTGTGAGTGGACATTCGACCAGAGAGCTTGTGTCGGGAATACTCAAGGTTGGTGGATTGTGGCTGTTCCTTGGCCAGGTCTCAATGGAGGAGCTCCCCAAATGGTTCGCAACTGCATATCAAGGCAATGTTTCTCTTGCTGATTACCGGTTCGTCGAACGCGGATTCTTCCAAGCCATAGTGCAAAATGCAACTGAACGGGAATGGCTCATTTCCAGTTCTGTGGGATACAGAGGCAATCTTGTCTACTCTATCCCGTGGAGTGCCACCTTTACGCCAGAAGAGGTTCTTCAGCATGAGTGTCCCATCTGGGTACACTTCCCTGGTTTCAACGAGATCTTGGCTCCTGAGCTCCTCACCGTGGCCTCTAGTCTTGGTAGAGTCCTCTACCTCCCGCCCACCCAACCAAAAAGAGCTTCGTCCAAGGTATGCCTTCTGTGGGATAGAAGATAAACTCCCCCAGAAGCCCTAGAACTCGAGCTCCCCAATGGTTGGAACTTCTTCGTGGAAGTCTGGTTTGGTATATTTCCATACGCATGTTACTTTTGCAAGCGCAACAGTCACTTTGCATGTGACTGCCCAGAGAAGGATGGCGGAACCAAGCATGCAACTGGTGAATCTTCGCCAATGGAAGTTGCAGACAGAGAGGAACTTCCCCCCGAATAGGCAGGCTAGAAGGAGCAAGGAGTGGCCACTCAGAATGAAGCTAGCCCCAAGATCCAAGCTCTCCCGTGGGTGGAGAATGGCCATGCAGACAAAGCACAGGGTGAGGGGGTTGCCAACAAGGACCTACCGCAGAAAAACTCAGAGAGATCTCCAGCTTCCAAACAAGAGAGCCCAGTTAAAGCCCAGTTAAAGGCAAGGAAAGAAGAAAGCCCGAGAATAGAGAAACGCAAGGACAGCCCAACTCTGAAACTTCAGCAAAGAAGACTGAGTCGCTTAAGAATGTTAAGAGCCGAGCTAGGAAGAACTCTTCCTTTGTCAACATTTATGCTCATTTGGTAGTCTAAATGGACCAGTCCAATTCTGATAATGGTTGACCAATCTGATAGGCCTCAACTAGCCTTCCTCTCTTGGAATATCAGGGGGGCGTGCACGAATGGAAGCAACAAGCTCTAAGGGGGCTGGTTCGTAGACACAAGCCAACTGCAATGGCGATTTAAGAACTAAAGGTAGGTCTTAGGAGAGTGGATGGACTACAAGTTCTCGGGTATCACTATCTAAGCAATTGCCCAGCAGTGGGAAAAGGAGGCACCGCACTACTAGTTAGTGAAGAACTTAGCATGCATGCCGAGTTCAAAGACCCATGAGGCAAGTTCTTGATGGTGGAGATACGTTACCAAAATGTAGATTTCGTTTTGGCCTCAGTATACGCGCCCAACACCTCTCCGTTGCAAACCTTGATGCGAGAACGTCTGACGGAGGCCATTGCTGACAAACAGGTTATCCTAATGGGGGAGGATTGGAATAGCACCACAAGTGTGCTTGACATATCTCACCCGGCAAATGACATCTTGGTTCTAGAGAGACAGCAGGCTTGGCACTCACTGGAAGTGGCCTGTGATCTAGTAGAATGGACAAATTTTGACAACCTCAACTATGTGAGGACGTTCACTTGGCACAACAAGCAAGCAGGAAGGGCTTGGAGATCAGCTTGACTCTATAGGATTTATTTTTCCTTGGGCGGATGGTGGATCAAACCAACTATCCAAGGTAAGGTTCTAACAGAAACGTTCATCTCTAACCATCTTTTGATTATGGTATACATGGACCTGCTAAACACGGAGCGCAAGTGTAGTGGCCCGATCCCTTTTAAATTCAACACCTCCCTCTTTGGATGGGATGTCTTCGATCGCATCTGCTCGAAGTGGGAGAGTGCCTCCTCTCTCAGAGATCACCCGGTACAGAACTGGAAGGACTACATCAAGGCTACAGTTCAAGTAGCCAAGGCAATTGGTAGAAGCAGAGCCCGTAGTTGCAGGAGGATGGAAGCCAATGCAAGCTTGGCAAGGGAAGACAAAAGACAGAAAGAGTGCATTTTCGTAATTGAAGACAAAAATGGAAATCTCATCTTTGGAGAGAATATAGCAAGGGCATTTACTTGGGCTACCTTGCAAAAGTGGCTGGTAGCGAGAGCCTGAGACTCCGCCCAACTATGTACAAAGGATGTCTAACTTCCTTGCAGACATGCCTAGGAAGGTGCTGGAACACGAAGCAACTATGCTTTAGAGACCATTCTCTGAAGTAGAGGTAAGGTACACGGTCATGCAGATGCCTAAGGATAAAGCCTCCTAAGGATAAAGCCCTAGGTCCGGATGGCATGCCTATGGAATTTCTACAAGAGTATTGGAACACATGCAAGGTGCAAGTGATGAACTTAATTGAGTGGTGCTGCAACACAGAAAAGCTCCCGAGCAATGTCAACACAGGGGTCATAAAGCTTATACCTAAGGGATGTAGGACAAAGCTCAGTCAATGGAGATCGCTTTCTCTCCTGAACACGATTTACAAGATCATGGCTAAAGTAATGGCTAATAGAATAAAGTTCATTTTGGCCAGGTTGATACACTCTAAACAATTTGGGTTTGTCACAGGAAGGAACATACATGAGGCAATCCTCAATGCCCTAATGGCCATGGACTTCGCTCTTAGCCAGGAACGGGAGAGTGGTGATGCTGAACTTGGATCTAGAGAAAGCCTATGACAGAATTAGTTGGGACTTTATATCTCGCACTATGCAAGCTCTTGGCTTTGGCAGAGGATTCTGCAGGATTGTAGACATGCTTTTCTCAAACGCTTGGGCAAGGATATCCACTAATGGGTACCACTTTTAGAAATTTTTGCTCAAGAGATCCATAAGGCAGGGATGCCCTCTAACACCCCTAATGTTTGCTATTGTCACTGAACCCCTGCTGAATCAGATTGACAAGCATCTGAACAGTGGGCTCAATCAAAGGCTTAAGGATGCCTGACAACAATACAAGCTTTCTGGCAAGGAATGAGGTGAACATCTCCCGGTTCATGAAGGCCTTTGGGGAGTTTACTACCTTGTCTGACTCTAGAATTAATCAAGGGAAAATGACAGCTCTCTGGGTAGGGTGGGATGGCCCCCCTGAATGGGTAGCAAACTTTGAATTTACTTGGATTCCCATGGGACAAATAATCAAGTACTTAGGCTACCCTCTTGGAGTTGGAGTTTCCCTCAAAAGCAAATTTGAATGGGCATTGCAGAAGATACAAGAAAAGATTGTCAAATGGCGTGGCAAAACAATTGCGCTGGTTGGCAGGATCACAATAGCCAAGCACGTGATGGAATCACTACCGGTGCACATTCTATCAATTCTGCCCTTTGCTAAGACTAACCTCAGGAAGGTTGATAAGATGATTATGGACTTCATTTGCGAGAAGAGATGGCATACTATTAAGTGGGAAATCTTGACAGAAGCCAAAGCCAATGGTGGTCTTGGGCTAGGCGTGATGAAGAGCAAAAATGACGGGCTTTGTGCCAAGTGGCTATTCCAACTGCCATTTGAGCAACCATGGGCAAAAATTGCAAGGCACATGATATACTAGAATGCACCTAGGGGAATCAGCACCCCGTGGTAGGATGTCATCCTCGCGGATAGCCCCATTAGGATACCTCAGTCGAATTTGCTGGCAAGGCTGGTAAAGATCTGAAAAAATAAGTCACAGGGATGCTACTGGAAGGGAACTAAGCCATTTGTTGTAGATGCTTCGCTTGGCAGGTCCTTGTGGCTGACAGACTGTCCCTATATCAGACCTGCCTCAGCCAATTCGCACCCTCGAATGGCAAAGCGGCTCGATCGGAAGGACCTAAGGACTTTCAACCAAGCCTGGGATCCAAGGGGAAGGAAATGGATCGCGGCTGACATTATTGCACATTGCTTTGGACTCAGCAACAGTGAGAGGAGGTTCCTGGAAGATGTTATTCAAAGAATCAAACCGGAATGGCCTACTTCCCAAATTTTTAGGAATGACATAGGGTTCCGAGGGATGCGCAGGAGAAATGGTAAACCTTCAAAAGAACTAGAGTAATGAATGATGGGGGAAGGTCGGTTTACCCTGCGCTGATGGCAGCTCAATCTCAGTGGAAATTCCACACCCCTCGGGACAGACTTGACACTTGGGCCATGAGGTTCAGGAGGATCTGGAGATCCACCCCGTCTTTCAGGATCAACTATATGCTCTGGAGGGTTCTCTTGGGGAAGCATCCTATGCATGCCAGGATAGCCAAATGGAACGCTAAGGTGCCCCCGACTTGCCCCTTTTGTAATCAGTGCAAGGAAACTCACATGCACTTGCTATGGGAATGCGCCTTCTCTAGGAGAATTTGGACAAACGTGGTGGCAAGGCTCAGGACTGCACAGATCCATAGCAGTATCCGATGGAAGGTAGCACTCTTAGGCGATCGGGGCAGTCTCAATGAGGTAGCATATGAAGTCTGGCAGATACCGAGGGGGATTGTTATCATTAACCTATGGAAATTTAGGAATGATGTGGCTTTCGCAAGACCTCACTATGGCAATGGACTCACTGTGACAATTTTGGAGGATGCCAAGAACACTTTGCTTTTTTTTTATAAAAAGAATGAGTCACTCAGAATAGTAGGAAAGCTACTCTAGCTTTACTGCAGAGTGCCCCTTGGATGGGTTGATATTTTACCTTTTTGTAATTACTTTATAAATCTTAATATGAGTTACTTTTCTCTCGCCAAAAAAAAAGGCCATGGAATAGTTTAGTCTTCAAGGTTGATTTTGCCATTGACTAGGAGACATGATTAGATTTCCCATATGTTCGGCAAATGTTTAGAGCACAAGTGTTGTACTTTGTTGAAACAAGTTTGTGGGGAGAAGAAATATAGGTGATTTTATCAATGATTAGAGTAGGTTTACGGAGCTATGCATTCCCTGTTGTAGGGAACTTTAGAGAGATGGCACCTCAGCCCATGATTCCGAGTGGGAGGGATGACTCCCTTTTTGGCCTGCCGCCGTGAGGTAGGTCTTAGTGAAAGAAGGAAAAATCGTCATTTTTCGATTTTCAAAAAATCATGAGTTATTTTATGATCCACTTACTATTTTCTTTTCTACAGATCCTCCATATTTTTATTAGCCACTCTCTCTCTCTCTCTCTCTCTCTCTCTCACTCTCTCTCTCTCTCTCCCTCTCCCTCCTTCCCTCCCTCGCTCCCTCTCTCTCTCTCTCTCTCTCTCTCTCACTTTCGATTCATCATCTCTCCACCCTCTTTTCCCAGCTGCAAATCCAATTCGTCTTCTTTTGTGTATTTTAGATTTTGGGGAGGCTTTATGAATGATTTATTATCATTCACCTTGTTTTCTTAATATTTAAATATAGTTTAAAAGAAAATAGCATAGGGATATTTACCCAAAATCGAGCATTCTAGCTCTTAGAGCATTTAAAGAAATTTCCACCAAGAATCAACGACCCAAAAAGTATATACGAATTGTGATGATATTTCTATTTAGATTTGGATTTCTTTAGGAAGACACACGCTTGAAATGTTGTTGAAGGAATGAAGAGATGTGATTGAAAGGCAAGCAAACGGACGTGGGTTGCATGTGTCAAAACATTCGAATGTGAGAGGAGTTATGAGACGCGTGTGTGATTAGGCAGCCGGCTCCTGTCTAATACGCGCCCCCAGCTTCCACAGAAACGACTGTTTCAGCGTTCCGACAAGAGAAACGGATCACGTCCGATTCTTAATAAAGAAACAGCGTATCTGCAGCGTCGGGAACTCCGGCAAGTCTGCAATCGGTATTTCCTGTGCATGACTGCTTCGTGACATGGAGTATCAAGTCGAATGTTCGACAGTCTCCTCGACGCCCAAAGCAATGAGCACTGAGGGAATTTGGAAAGGAGAAAGAAGAACCTACGGTTACCTACCCAAAAATGTTTATTGGAAGGTTTGGTCAAGATTGGATGGCATCATCAATCCTGCGTTCTTCCAGGTTCCTCAATCCGTCGGGCATCATACGCTGCAACGCTTATATTGTATGGACGATGCGATTCGGCCGCTCATCATAGGCGCAATCGCTGAAGTGTAAATTGCGAAAAGCAGGCGAGCCCAGGAGGGAAATTGGGCGTCGGGAGACTATTAAGCGTGCAGCACGGCGAGAGGAAGAGAAGGATCCCGATTGCATTACTCTACATAGCGCACTGGCAGCCAGCTACACCCCTATTGATATGAGAGCGCGACAGACAGCCTATTTGGCCCACTGGATTGTGACTAGAATGACACAAAGGCAAGAAGTGAGCCTGCCTGGGTGCCTGCGCCCGGTTAGCTTTCGCCTTTATCGCTGCCGCATGCATGCCTGCGAGAGGTGACTCGGGACGCGGGCGAGGTCGAGTGACTCGAGTGGCAGAAGAGTGTGCCACTTGGAAGTGCGGACTGCCTTAAGTAAAGCAGAACAGCAAGCTCCATGTCTTGTCTGCAGAGATGCATTCCCTTTTAGCTTGTTATTTGCTAGCTAGGAGTAGCGAGTCGCGACGGTGCGAGAGCCCCCTCAGCCGGGAGTTTGAAGGGAAAGCGGGAGTGTGATTGATAAATTCAGGATGCAGGCTGCGGTGTGGATGTACTTGCCTGGAGGTTTTCGTCCTGGCCATGGCCTAGGCTGGCGGCCTGGCGTGCGCAGTCTTGCTGGCTACTGCTTTACTGCGCACGCACCAGACCGGTCGTATGAAAAAGGATGAGGATTGAGGACTCTCGCTTGCTCCCTTCCTCGGGCGAATCTTCAGATTTAGAAGGCTAGAGGAGAGGAAAATCAACAAACCCGCCTCTTCTCCGCTTGTGGAAGGATCCCTTAAATCAATCATCAAGAGAAGCGCATCAATGATGGTGAAGAAGAAGAAGAGCAGCAGCAGCGCGGCTGCTAGGGCCTGCGTAGAGAGTTAGTGTTCTTCCATTCTCTCTCTCTCTCTCTCTCTCTCTCTCTCTTTCTCTGTGTATTCGTGCATGTTTATCTTTTTCTTTTTGTTGGTTGTCTCCGTCGTCTTTTGTGGAAGTCCCTACTCCGACAAGCCCGGGTGATGGCTGGGTTTGTGCAGGTCGCGGCGGTGGTGCAGCTACTGTGTAGAGGTCCATGGAGGTCACAAAATAGGTACAGGAGCGACTGCACGGCAGGGACTTTTGACCCAGACGCAAGGGGGGACGGAGGAGCCTGGAGGGTAGGGGGAGGGGGGTGGGAGAGACTCAGCAAAGCTGGAGCAAGCAGAGGACGCGACAGTTGCAACGCTGGAGTGGAGTAGCATCCTGCTCCGTTCCTTCTTGATGGAAGCGGGATTGTCCATCCTGGATCAGGAAGGGCAGGGGCAGGGGCAGGGGCAGCCGGGCCTCCACTCCTCCTCCAGCTTCCCTTTCGAGCAGGAAGACGAAGACGACGATAAAGTATGGATGGATGCTTGTCTGTGGAGTAGACTTTCCGAGAAGATCGTTGAGAGAGTGTTAGCTTGTCTTCCTCTCGCCAACTTCTTCCGGATGCGCCTCGTTTGCAAGAGATGGTACAATCTCTTGTTTTCCGACAGCTTTCTTGAAATGTGCGCGAAGGTTTCTCCGCCACGGCCATGGTTCCTGCTCTTCAAGCCGGGAGACTGGTCGGAGGCCTTCGTGTTCGACCCCGGAGCCAAGTCTTGGTTCCGGATCAACCTCTCTTTCCTGCCACCTCGCATTAGCGTGGTGGCCTGCGCGGGCGGACTGGTTTGCTGCATCTCCGAGGCCGCGGGCTGCAAGACCGTGTTCATCTGCAACCCGCTCACCCGGGCGTGCGTGCAGCTGCCTCCCACCCTTAAGGAACGCTTCGTGCCCACGGTGGGGCTCGTGGTGGACAGAGAGAGCAAGTCCTACCGCGTCATGGCGGCAGGCGACGACCTCATATCGCCGTTCGCAGTGAAGAACCTCACCACGGAACTCTACGATTCGAGCTGCCAGGCGTGGAGGATGACAGCCCCGCTGCCGCGCTTGTGCAATCTGGAGTCGGGAAAGACGACCTACGCCAACGGCTTCTTCTACTGCATGAACTACAGCCCCTTCAGCGTGCTGGCGTACGACACAGAGCAAGGGGTATGGAGCAAGATCCAAGCGCCGATGAGGAGGTTTCTGAGGACGCCGAATTTGGTGGAGTGCAGGGGGAGGCTGGTGCTGGTGGCGGCGGTGGAGAAGAACAAGCTGAACGTGCCGAAGAGCATAAGGATATGGGGGCTACAGCAATCGGGAACAGGGTGGGTGGAGCTGGAGCGTATGCCACATAGCCTCTACGAGGAATTTATGCGAGCAGCAACATCATCGTCATCAGCAGCAGCAGCAGCAGCGGCGTCGGAGGAGAAGGCCTTCAGCTGCATTGCGCACGGCGACCTCATCCTCATCACGCTCTCCCACGCTCCGCACTTGCTCATCTACGATTTCTACCACAAGCTCTGGAGGTGGTCGCCCCGATGTCCTTTCCTGCATTCCCATTCCAATTCCCAATGCCAACAACAGGGCTTCCTCGCCTTCCCCTTCGAACCCAGGCTCGACGCTTCCGTCTACTGAATAGCACCTCCAGGTCTGTGTCCCAAACAAATCAACCAACAAACAAAACATCCCAAGTGGGTTGCTATGCTTCCTCCTCTTTTCTTTTTTGCCTGTTGCAGGTTCCTCTCTACGTATAGACGCATCAGGGCAGTCCTCCTTAGCCATACATACATATCTACGTTGCTTAGAGCAGCATTTTGATTATATCCACACAGAGAGAGAGAGAGAGAGAGAGAGAGAGAGTCCCCTGCTTCTTTCGTACAGAAGCACTTTTTGTCCTCTCTCCAAAGAAGCGAACTTATATAACTAAGTCTTTTTGGTTTTATTTTGTCTTCATTGCACGTTGTTCTTGCGGAATTTTATGGGTGATTTTCCAAGGAGCGAGATCGTAGAATGTGACACTGAAAGAGGAAGTCAAACGATTTGTTGTTCCGCCACTGTCAGACCCATTCCCTAAGAACAAAGGAATTATTGAATTTGCTTAGCAAGAGATTAAATCAGACTTCATTAGGCTCTATCAACGCAAAATGCATTACTTCCTCGGGTGTAAAGGGGTTCCGGTGCTCTGCACGGCACAACAGTCCACTCTAAGCGTTTGTAAATGGTGAGAAAACTATCACAAAAACTTGCATAACCAAACTAGAGCCCTAAGCGTAACATGTATGTTCTCTCCATAATACCCACGAGAAACATGACCAGTCTACTACAGGTAGAGACCTGCTCAGTTGGGTCTCAAAATAGGATCTTAAAATGCCTTTAGTTTCAAGAATTAAAATTTCAGGTTTCAAGACCCCTCCACTTGGCTCACTCAATTTTGGTTATGGGACACACTAAGTGTTGTAAAGAGGCCCAACCTTCAATTTTAAATAGATAGGCTTTTCATATTTGTATGAGATTCTCGTTTCCATTCATGGGCATTTTTTATGACATGTCTTTTTCATTTACCACTTAGGCCAATGAAGGCCCATTGAGAGAGAGCAAAATAGAGAGAGAGAGAGAGAGAGAGAGAGAGGTCGGTTATGCTTGAGGGTAAGGGTTGAAATTCTACACACATCACCGGATTCATTAAGTGTGTCATGGTTAGAGCTAGTGTTGTTGAGTTTATCCTTGCCTATCAATGTTGGCTTGCTCCTTGGGATAGGGCAAACTTTGAGCTCAAAACCATATAGCCTCCCTTGGTTTAGTGGCTACTATGCTATAATGCCTTGAAGCAAAACACCAAACCCACCTAGGAAATAACGATCTATGCTTTGGAAATATTTCTTAATTTTTACATACTTAACAAACAACCCATAACCCATAAATTTCTTACATTCTAACAATAAGAGGATGACAACCAACAAACTTATATACCCCTTGGGTACCAGAGCTATAAAAGAGTATGTTTATGCACATGCATGTGCATGTGTGCATCTACACATGCCTACTAAAAGTTTAAGTATTTCGACGATCACATCTCCTTGGAAGGCTTAAATTGTCTAAATGCTTTTTGCTTTCTTACAAATAATTTGTCCAGTGGATCCCTCAGCTTTCTTTATGGCTTTCTTTGTTTTGTGCAAGATTATGTGCCTAATGTGTTAGAAATGTCGATGTCAATGTAGTGCTAGATGGCAACACAATGAATCTTGGTTTACAAATAAACTTTATGAAATTGTTTGAATTAGGCATGTTTGTACACATACAAATGTGTATGTGCACACGTGTGCACAAACACACACCCATACCTCTACACATGTATATATGTACATGATATTTGACCGACCCTTGCTTATTATTATTATACATTAGAGTGAGTAGTAGAGGGGGGGATGTGGAGGGAGAGAGAGAGAGAGATGTATAGGTTGAGAGAGAGTGGGGGGATGTGGAGGTTGAGAGAGAGTGGGGGGATGTGGAGGCTGAGAGAGAGAGAGAGAGAGAGAGAGAGAGAGAGGGGGGAAGTGGATGGAATCAGTAGGTGGGAAGCTTATTGGGCGTGGCATGCAAGGATGGAGAATGTAGGAGGAGAAAGGGAAGGGGCAAGGAGATGGTATCATGTGGCACAACCTTTTTTTGTACTCAGAAGGAGTTCGCATGGAAGACACCAACTTTCAAAACAACTCCTTGCTTCAACTCTACAGTTGTCGTACTACATGTTCTAGTTGTGACATCATTCTATAACTCATCCTTTCAAAGGTAGCAATGCGCCACAATGTGGCTCAACTCAACTCTCTTTAGGGGGCTATGCGCCCAACTCACTCTTTGAGAAACTCTTTGCATTGCACGTTCATTGGATGCCATATGGCAACACTCCTCCACTCATTGCAAGTAGCATGACCCATTTAAAAACCCACATTTGGATCACATCTCAAGGTTGGGATCCTAGGTTTCCTTGAATAAAATTTGAAGATTTTACTTATAAATCTCAATATTTAAATACATCTTAGGGATTTTTCAATTTAAGCCTTAGCATAGCTTTTAGTTGGAAAGATCTTTTTTTAGCATTGCATGCATGTGTATGAAGCATTTATACTATAAACATTAAAAAAAAAGAAACCTTTTATGTCTAAGGGGTTTTGTGTGTGTGTGTGTGTGTTTTGTTTCTTTTCTTTTCTTTTTTTTTGGGGGGGCGGGGGGGGGGAGGGGTCATTTGTAGATATATGTATTTGTATTAAAATGTGTGTTGCATGCATGTGTATGTGCAACATCTCTCTCTCTCAAGCTTTGTGTGTGTGTACACACACACACACAAATCATGAGAGAGCCGCAAAATATTAGAAAAGCTTTAGAATACAGGTATGGTAAAAGCTTTGAAATGCAACTATGCCATAGGATAGCTTTATAAAGGCTAAGTGAGACTACATTCCATTGGAGTTTCTTATCATCGATGCTTAAAACTTGATGGAGATTTTGAATTCTATGGAACCTCTTGAGTGGATGACATGAGGATTTGGGCAAGCCAAAGTTAACGAATTGTCAGCTTTATCAAAGCCTTCCATAAGACCATTGAATCTAGAATGCATCCAAGTGGCTTTTTACAAACCCTACTCTTTTTCACATCATAATGCTCAAGAAATGCATCTTGCATCCAAAGGTTAATAGAATTAGGAATCGCATTCACTTCTTGTGCAAAATGGCCTTCACATTGTCAGGGGTAGCTAAATGGTATGCTTTTGACTTCAAATTTTAGGGCATTCATCACAATCTCTCTCAATAAAACTCCTAGCCACTTGGATATTTTCTGCAACTTCCTTTAGTCAAGCAGTAGTAATCCATTTGGGTGCATGCTTTGGGTTTCTTTAGATCAACGATTTGTGAAATATCCTCACATTTGTTGTGTTTGATGTCTAGACATCGCTTGCAATCTTCGTGCACTTAAGATGAGTTAGGCAACCTTTCGGATGAATGATTGTCACATTACAAAAATTTTGGACTAAAAAAGGGGCCCTTTGGAGAATTACTAAAATATTAGAGGCTTGGATAAGGGAATATGGTATCCATGAAGGAGATTATGCTATGTGGACTTCTCTGTAACAGAGGCTCTCCAAATCTAGGGGAAATTTCAGTTTTTTTTCAAAATATCCCAAAAAACGTCATTGGGGGTTCACAATAAAAAATTATCTTTGGCAAGCTTGCCTTGATCATGTCAAGCCTCCTTGTTTTCCTCCCATAGCTAGAACTATGCTCATGTTTTCCATTTGGTTTAGCCATTTGGCCCAAACTTTGACTTCCTAACCAACTCTCTTCCTATGCTCTCTCTTCCAACATCCATTCCTACCACTTTCTAGCAACTGGTTTCAAAATATATTCTTTCCACTCTTGCTTAGTCATTCTCTCTCCTCTTTGCTCACGTTTTTCTTCCACATTCGAAAATGTCTCAGGGAAACTTCTGTCCAAGCTACGTTCATCCCTCTCCTCTTCCATTCATCCTCTACTTATTTCACTCTCTTAGAAACCAAAGTTGCGACATAAATCTGCTTGGAAGGAGTGAGAAAAACAGGTGTTCTTTCATTTTCGATTCTTTTCTCACCTTTTTGGAGTATAGAAAGTCAACTCCTGAAGTTGCGACCTAAATCTGCTGGGAAGGAGTGAGAAAAACGGGTGTTCTATCATTCTCGACTCTTTCTCTACCTTTTTGGAGTATATAGAGTCAACTCCAGAAGAAGGAACACATACTTTTCAGGTAATGAAGTGATTTCGCCTTGAAAGTTTTGTTTGTATTAAGTAGATATGTTTATGTATCACACTTTGTCTATATGTTTGTTACAAGAGACAGGGAAGAGGGAGAGATTGAGGTAGATGATATTTAAAACTACAAGATGATTTTTGACATTTTTTCCTTCACTGGTATAGGAGGTATAGATAGAGGAAGGGAGAGAGAGAGAGGGAGAGAGAGAGAGAGAGAGAGAGATTATTTCAAATTGCTATGTTGTTTTCTATCTGAGGAGATGAGTGAGGGAGAGAGAGACATAAAATAGTCGTTTTTTTCTTCATTAGTATAGGAGGGATAGATAGAGGAAGGGAAAGAGAGAGAGAGAGAGAGAGAGACTATATTTGAAACTGCTATGTTTTTTTATCTGTTTGAGGGGATGTGTGAGAGAGAAAATAGTCGTTTTTTTCTCTGCTAGTATAGGAGGGGTAGATAGAGGAAGGAAAAAGAGAGAGAGAATATTTCGAACTAAGTTGAGGGAATGATTGAGGGAGAGAGACAGAGATTGTATTTCAAAGTGATAGGTTTTAGAAGTAATTGAGAAAGAAGAAAGAAAAAGAGATTCTAATCAAAGAGTTTTGGGAGGGAGAGAGAGAGTGATATGATATTGATAATATTTTCTTTGTTTGTGGAGAAACAGAGCGGGAAGAGAGCATATCGTAAACTAAGTATTTCTAAAAAAATTGATGTTTGTTTGTGTGAGGGGTACCTTGGAAGATTGACTGAGAGAGAGAGAAGTATTCTATGTTTTTTGTAATAATATTTTATTTGTTTTTGTGAGAGGTTTAGTTAAAGGAGAGAGGGAAGGAGGGGGAGGGAGAGAGAGAGAGAGAGAGTGAGAGTGAGAGAGAGACTTGCAAAGAAAGAGAAAGAGAGGATAGAAGACATAAATTTGGAGGGTCTTTGGAAGTAGAAAGAGCTAATTTTAATCATATGAGAAATATAGAAGTAAAAAATTATAGATATAGAAGTTGTTATATTGAAGAATATTAAGGATGAGCATGGGGAATGGATTCCTCAGCTCTACAGGAAATATTCTTGGATCACAATGCAACCCACTAATCGTGAGTACTACAAAGTGGGTCAAAATGATGCAATGGACATCTCTAAACATTGGAAGGGAAGAATCTTAGATTTTGAAATTTCTCCTAGCAATAACACAGTGACACATGTATATATTCAGCATGTCTTTACCCATGCAAATATATATGTGCATACGAATGCAGGACTTCCATATCGTAGGCCCAATTGTAAGTTTTTTAAAGTGTACTAGTACTTCATTTGCTTTTTAGAGTATTTGCATTGATTTGGGGACTTTGACACAATTGTCTTATGCCTTGTATTTGTTTTACAGACTTATATCCATCTACTTACAAAGAGTGGGAACCTGCAGCATGCGTAACTGGGGTGTTGCATGTCCTTCATGTTGAGATCAGGAGTCTTCAGTATGAAGGTCGCACACCATCAGAATTAAAAAAGGACGAGATCTTCTTCAATGACTCAATGTTCATTGTGCCAGATGAAGAAGGACAGTATGGTAGACTAGAATCTCTTTCCTTGTCCTTTTTTGATCGTCCAAAATGGTTGCTTTCAAGCATGGAGATAAGTGAATCATATAGAAATAGAATGTTTAATGATGTAAGAAATGCTATGAAGCCAACTACTGATGAAAGAAATGCTAGGTTGAGCTAGTTTCTTCCATTTCCATGCTTTGTTGATTTCTTTGCAAGTTGTAGGCAATTAAGGAAAACAAAGATTACTTACACTTGCAAGAGCTTAGAAATGGACTAGTTGTCTGAGCTATTTGACAATGGATGGACAACAAGAACATGTCATGCAATGTCGATTGAACACTTCAGATGTGACATTTTGATAAGCAAATCTTACAATTCTTGTTTGTATAAAAAATGATCAGGATACTATGTATTAACTGATCTCAAATTTTGCATGTATTTCATTGGAAGGAAAAATCTATGCATGACTTTCATATATAGAAGGTTTAGATGGAAGAACCTTTAATGGGAAGCAATAGATGATGATCTGCACGATGGGACTCACAGTCCTGTTACCGAGGTATCAATTTATCGACAAGGACATCTTGATCTAATGTTGGAATTGGAAGAGGAGTGGACCATGGGATTTATTAGGAAAGAATTGTAGTTGGCAACAGGAAGCCCTCCCTAAGACTATCATTTTAGACTTGATAATCTCGCAAAGTTAGATATAGGGATGAGACAAGTATCCTTTGTAAGAATTGTTGCCCCCCCCATACTCTAGAGATAGTAGAGACATGATGGCAGGTATTTCATAGTATCCAGTTTCTTGGATCCTTAGTGCTTCAATAATGCACTTGGCAATGAGGCATTATTACATGTATGAACAGAAATCATAAATAATACAAAGTGTTGTTTCATTTATTGTTAAGATTTTATTTATTAAGTCTGCACCTCTAGATTGATGGCTCTCTATGGTCTATGAATGATAAAGCGATAAATATTTGTAATTTTAAATCTGTGTGGATATTTGTATATCTGTATTGTGCAAGAGAGAGAGTGTGTGAGAGAGATAGATAGCAATTAGAGTATGCAAGAGAGACTGAGTGAGTGAGAAAGAGAGAGAGAGAGAGAGAGAGAGAGAGAGAGAGAGAGAGAGAGAGAAGTTGAGAGTGCAATAAGCGACACAAATAACGTATCTGGCCATGAGACAGAGTTAGATATATGAAGAGAGAGAAAGAGAGAGAGAGCACAAGAGAGCAGTCAGGGACATAAATAATGCACCTGGCCATGAGACATTGTTAGATGTATGAATAGAGAGAGATATACTATGAGAGAGAGAGAGAGAGAGCAGCCAGAGACACAAAGGGAGGGAAACAGACAGAGGGAGGGGGAGGGACACAAAGGGAGACAGAGAGAGTTAAGATTGCATTTATTCATTTGCATCTCTAAGTTGAGAAAGAGAAAAGTACGAAAGTTAATTAAGGTCTTTGAGAGACTATGAGATTGAAAAAAAACCCAGATACAACTGATCCGAAGAGTGGAGCTACTAACAAAATACAAAAAGTGTATATGTAAAATCAATGTCCATGACAATGGAGACGGGACAGAAAGAGGGAGATGGAGAGTGGGATAGAGAGAGAGAGAGAGGTAGAGAATGAGAAGAGAGAGAGAGAGAGTTAAGATTGCATTTATTCATTTGCACCTCTAAGTTGAGAAATAGAAAAATAAGAAAGTTAATTAAGGTCTTTGAGAGACTATGAGATTGAAAAAAAACCTAGATACAACTGATCCAAAGGGTGGAGCTGCTAACAAAATACAAAAAGTGTATATGTAAAATCAATGTCCATGACACAGATAGCTAAGGGAAACAAGGCAACAAGATGATCATTGGGTGTCAGAGAGAGAGAGAGACAGAGAAAGAGAGAGAGAGAGCAAATAGGGACACAAAGGGAGGGAAAGAGATATATATATATATATAGAGAGAGAGAGAGAGAGGGGGTGGGAGCAAGAGAGAGAGAAAGTGAGAGAGAGAGAGAGAGAGAGAGAGCAATGAGGGACACAAAGGGAGGGAAAGAAAGAAAGATATAGTAACATCCTCGAAAGACCTTGCGGGTCTATGAGAGAGAGAGAGAGAGAGAGAGAGAGAGGGAGATAGCTAAGGGCAACGAGAGAGAGAGAGACAAAGAGAGAGAGAGAGAGAGAGAGAGAGGGAGAGAGAGGAGAGGGAGATAGCTAAGGAGAGAGAGAAGGAGAGAGAGGAGAGGGAGATAGCTAAGGAGGGAGAGAGAGAAACACTTTCCAAAGAAAAAATAATAAATATAAAAATATTGTAATTAAGAGCATTTTTAAGGGCAGTGCCCATTTTATAAAGTACACTTCTAAGGTCATTTTCACATTTTTAGTTTCCCACTCTTGAGTAACCTTGCATTCCACAGCCTCCTCTTTCGTCTTCTCGAGCATCCTCCTACACTCATGGCTTCCCTTAGAGAGGCACCAGTGGATTTCATCCACCACTGATTCCCATGCCTCTACAAATCAGGTTTATCCTATCTTTTGCAAGGCATTCCATCTTAAGTCACACTTGGGAGCTCTCCTTCCTGCTGATAATTCCTCTCTTCAATTTTTTGATAGACTTAGCCATGGGCAATCCGTTGCGATTGCTAACGCCCCTCACCAATGGCTTTCATTGGATATTTTGAGCTCTTTTGACCAGAGTACTAACTTCAAGAAGACACTAGGTAGGGCCATGGAGAATGTCCCTATCTCTCTCCGTGAGTACGCTATTCTCATCGGAGATGATTCATCTTCCCCAATTCATTGGATCGAGAGAGATGTAGCCCTTACCACTCCTTGCGACTAGCAAGTTTGATGAGGATGTTGGCGAGCAACCTGAGGGTCCTGCATCCACAAGTGGTGGAGCAGGTCCATCAACAAGTGGTGGAGGAGATGACCTAAACCTAGACCTAAAGCCCGAGGAGCATACTATTAGCCTAGCTGAGGAGCAAGTTGAAAATGAGGTCATCTTATCTTCATATCCGACTCGTGCATATCCATCCTCTACCTATAATCTAGATGAGGCAGCAACCAAGCCACACCTTGCTTCGGTTGATCCAATCAGGATTGAGGGTGAGGAATACCTTACCCTATTGGAAGTGATGGAAGAAACCGGTCTCCGAGAGGATGAGGTGCTATGTCGGCTCTCGAATGACACTTTTGATGATGCCATTGACTTTGATGCTCCAGTCAAGCCAACAATCAATGAGATTGACCTTGCAAGCCCAAAATCTGACATCATCTGCAACTGGGCTCTGGTCGCATGATGTCTGCAAGGTTTTTTTTGGCATAAAATTGATGCACATGGTTGGTAGGGCCTCATTGGCCTCCCAAATATGATTTTTTAAAGAGATTATTTTTCATCTATGAAAAAACCATAACTCTAATTGTTTCCACAAATGGAGTGGCAAGGGCATGTGTTAGGGGCAAGTGGCATTGGCAAGATGTCTTGGGTTTAAAATCATAGAATTTTGTTGGGTTTTGTACTCTAAACCCTAAACCCTAATTTTATTCCCTAAAACTAATTGTATTCCATGTGGCTGGAATAAAAACCACAAACTTGTTATTTTTCCTATGTTTCAAAACCATAACCCTAATTTATTCCACAAATGGAGAGGCAGGGGCAAGTGACGGTGGCAGGATGTCCTGGATTTAAAATCATAAAATTTAGTTGGGTTTTGTACCCTAAACCCTTAACCCTATTTTTGATTCCCTAAATCAAATTTGGGAGGCCACTGAGACCCTAGCAACCATGTGCATCATTTTCAAGCAAAAAACCCCCTAGAAACCCTAAATCTGACATCATGCGACCAAAATGATGCACATGGTTGCAAAAACTGGGCTCTAGTCGCATGATGTCGGATTTAGGGTTTCTAGGGGGTTTTTTGCTTGAAAATGATGCACATGGTTGCTAGGGTCTCAGTGGCCTCCCAAATTTGTTTTTTTTTTATATTTCTTTCCTAATTACAAAACCATAACCCTAATTGTTTCCAAAAATGGAGTGGCAGGGGCAAGTGGCAGTGGCAGAATCTCCTGGGTTTGAAATCATAAAATTTAGTTGGGTTTTGTACTGTAAACCCTAAACCCTATTTTTGATATCCTACCAGTTGAAGAAAAAGCAATGATTTTTGTTGCTAAAATAGAACCTAGAATTATACTGATGATTTTGAATCACATGATGAAGTTGGCAAAGCTACATACCTTTTCTGCCTCATTACGGAGTGCGTTAGCTTCTATAGTGTCCAATTAGACTCCCTTTTGTGGTTGGCCTTGAACTTCATGTTGGCTTGAGGTGCCAGCTTCTTCATCTCTCTCCCCAAACAATTCCCTCTGCAAATTCATGAACTACTCATTGGACATGTCGTACTTTGGTGCGGCATCCTCGATTGCCTTCTGTGTTAGTTGGATTGTCGGTGAGGCTCGAGTCATGGGTGGAAATGTGAGGGGCAATTGGGAGGTGGTGTGAGAGTGGAGAGCTCTTTAAACAATGAAATGAAAATGAGGGCCCATTCTTTTATATAGGGCCCAAAACTCTAATTTTTAAAAATTGTTTCAATAAAAATCCTTAAAAAAGTAAAATTAGTGCAACTTGAGCTAAATACTTATAATTAACATCCAATAACACAAAATTTCTCATTTATACTGCAACTCATGTCCATTATATGTTGGCTTCACTGCAAACTACATAACTAAAATTACAAAGAAATTTTGAAACTTATGCATGGGCATCCACATTGGAAGAGTCTACACCATCATTTTCATTTATCTCCACCCATATGCGCCCTTGTCTATGACGGGTTGCATGCCACCTTGCATGATTTTGTCTTGCATTTAATGAGTTAGATATTCTTCTTCGACGTTCCACCTTAACATCTTGCATTGCATGGGACACTAAGGACTCTTTGAATGCTAGTGTTGCACCTGCTCTTATTTCAATGCGCCTGTACCACCATTGAACCAATTGAACCATTGGGCTTGACTTAGTTCTACCACCCCCGTGTTGGGTCGCTCTATTATATGCACAACATGCTTGCCAATGCGATCTTTCCATGCCCTGAGTGGACCATACTCCGATGCTTCCATAATTCCATGCCATATATATGGTGCATGAGCAGATAAAATGTACTACCAAATAGAAAAACAAATCAGTAAATATAGGACCATTCAATATGCACATCTGAATGTCTAAGTTAGAGATTACCATGTACTATGTGAAATAATTCTTTCCCTAATACAACAAATGAGTGCCCACTCCTCAGAGCCAGGATCACTACACAAGCAAATCCACCGCCACGGTTGTGGTGCCATATCTACGTCGTCATCGGCCATGATGATTTGTGCATCCATTCAAACAAACAGGACCACTTCAAATGTCTTGAAGAAGTACTAATCAAATCTCCCTAAATCCAACAAAATGCTAGTTCATGGTCACCCACGGAGTTGTTTTGGGACACATCGTCTCTCAACATGGGATCGTAACTGACATGGACAAAATCAAAATCATCATGGAACTGCCTCCTCCTACAATTTCCAAAGGTGTACAGGTCTTTATGGGACATGCTGGCTATTATAGAAGATTTATATTGTGGTATGCCATGATAGCTAGACCACTTTACAAATTATTAGTGGAGTTCTTATGGACCGAAGAGTGCGACGAAGCCTTTGAGCTTTAAAAGTGGCACCTAATCACAGCACCCATCCTTATATCTCCCAATTGGGATATTGATTTTCATGTACATACTGATGGATCCAAGTATGCAATTGGGAGTGTGCTTTGTTAACCTGGTGAACATAAGAAAGAATACCCCTTCTACTTCGCCAGTCGACAACTCAATGATGCAGAGATCAACTATACAACCACAGAAAGAGAAGCCCTAGCAATGGTGTATAGTGTAAAGAAATTTTGGCACTATCTATTGGCAAATGATTTTGTCTTCTACACCGACCATCAAGCATTGCTTTATCTTATGAACCGTCCGTGTACCACAGGAAGAATAACCAGATGGCTCCTCTTGCTTCAAAAATTCAACTTCAATATAGCGGTCCGCAAAGGTGCCCAACACTACATTGCCGATCACATGTCTCGAGTCAAGTCGAGAGAAGAAGCCACTAGAGTAGAAGACGACTTACCAGATGCCACACTATTTCAAATAGATGCTGTTCTAGAGTGGTGTGGAGATATCATTGGGTACTTGATGGCAGAAAGACCACCCCCTGACATGAAAGCAGTAGATGCCAGAAAATTGATTCTAAAAGCTGCACCCTATCAACTCATTGCAGGACAACTATACAAGATGGGCAAGGACCAGATATTAAGAAGATGTGTAATGCCTCATGAGATCATGCCAATCTTGAGTGAAGTCCATGAAGGCATTGCAAGAGGACACTTCCAAGGGGAAGCCACAGCAAGAAAAGTTCTCCTCACAGGCTACTGGTGGCCAACACTGTGGGCAGATGCCTATGAATATGTAAAAGGCTGTGATGTATGCCAACGGACTATTAAACCACAACACAAAGACTTCAATCCCCTAACACCAATTGTTGCACAAAAACCATTTGAAAAATGGGGGATTGACTGTGTGGGTCCCATACATCCCAGCAGTAAAAGGAACACAGGCATGCTACATCATTGTGGCCACTGATTACTTTACAAAATGGGCTGAAGCTAAAGCAGTCAGAAAGGCAAATGCCAGAAGCACAGCAAGATTTTTATACGAAAATGTAATCACCCAATTCGGATGCCCCATTGAAATTGTGTCGGATAGAGGCACACATTTTGTCAATGAGGTAATCCAAGAACTCTTGTCTGGCTTCATGGTAATCCATAGAAAAAGCACACCCTACTACCCCCAAGGGAATGGACTCGCAAAATCCACCAACAAAATCATATGCATTATCCTCACCAAAGTAGTAGAACCACAGCGTTTTGATTGGGTAGAGAAACTGAATGCAGCCTTATGGGCATACAGAACCACATTCAAGGTCAGTACAGGGAACACACCTTTTCAATTGGTGTACGGCCTTGAAGCTGTGGTCCCACTCAAATTTGTAATACCAAGTCTACGCATCGCAGTACAGGAATTCATGGGTGACCATGAATCCTTGAAAGAATGGCTCTATCAGTTGGAGAAGCATACAGAGACAAGACTAGTGCCTAACATGCCATGACAACAGAAAAACGCAGAAGAAAGGCATGGTTTGATAGAAATCTGAAAGCTAAAGACATCAAGGAAGGCCACTTAGTCCTGTTATACAATGCCAAAGTACACAAGGGGAAACTGAAGTATCTAGGTCAAGGATCCTACCGAGTACAAAAGATGAATCCCATCGGAGCTGTGCTGCTTGAAACATTGTATGGAGTCCAATTCAACACAACAATAAACGGGACCCGACTGAAGCGCTACTACATCAACACGCAAGCCATCCCCAACAAAAACGAAGATTTGGAAAACCAAGTCTTCCTTAGTTAGGATTAGATCGTATCACGAGCACTCACTTGCATATGTACGTCTTCGCACATATAGGTAGCATCAATCGATTTTACCTAGGGCTCAGAAGTGATGAATGAGTTCTAGCTGCCCTATGAAAATCCCAGCAAAAAAGCATATAGTTAGTCCCTACCTAGCTACTAGGTCACGTGCACTCACACACTTTCGCTTAGACATATAGATGATTGCATGAATAATTGTACCACACACTTTCATTCCACACTCTCAAAGCATGTTTAAAAAAAAGATCTCTCTCCTACACACACACAGAGAAAGGTCATACCGGCATGCCAATCAATCTAATGATCAATGGTACACTACATGCACATGGATGCAGGTGCAGAAAAGATGCTGCCACTAAAGAGGATGTGCAGAAAGAGCCCACCGCCTCAACCACAGGACCCCCTCCAGAGTTTGCAGCCATCTACATCTTCTCAACCACGGAGACCACAGGCATTCGTGGTCCAAAGTGATAGCTCCAAAGAAGATTCAGTGCATGACCAAGCAGAACAAATGCCACCCCAGTCACAACCGGCCTACACAACCATTAACAAGGCCCAATCACTAGCACTTGTCTAGCCACCCACATCGACTTATGCTCTTTCCCAGGAAGCAACATCTTACTTAAAGCAACGGGGTCTAGGCAGTTTGCATGAGGGCCTCAAATCCTTGGAGGAGAGTCCTACCCTGACCACCTACATCAAGGACTTTCTCCATTCTTACCACTCCAGCAATGCAAAAGGATGGCAAGTACGATACAATCACTGTACAGTAGAGCCCACTTAACATTATCCTCAACAGTACAGTCATTCAAAGGGCTTTCTCACTACCAAAACAAGGTGGCAAATACCTTAAACGGTCTGCTGATGCAAAGTTTATCGAAGTACAGTCTCTCCTCACCAAGGGCACACTGATCCATAGAGATGGCATATTGCTTCGCACAATCCTTGACCATCGCCTTAAGGAAGCAGCACAATTCCTATCCACAATCCTAGGAATTAAGTACAGCAAAGATCGCTCCCTTCCACTCCGCACATTTGTTTTGCTGAGTAGAAAGCTAAAACAAGACTGGGTCCAACACTTCGTCATTTTCTTTACCAAGAAACTTGATGGTTCTTCAAGCCAAAAATGTAAGATTCTGCACTTATTGGCTATAATCATCAAAAAGGAACTACAAGAAAGAGAAATGTCTCTGCCCCAGTCACCAAAACCAATTGAGGAGTTGGACATACCCTCCACTAGTATGGGAGCCATCACCAACTTCTCCAACTATCACATTGATAAGTGCATATGCCTTAGTAGAAGTACCTATTCTGGAGGTCGGGATTGTGGAATTGCCCCACGAGATGCTACAGCTCGGTGCACAACTGCAACTAATAAGTCTCCACCAACAGCACCAACCCAAGCTTGAGATAAGATCGGCACCCAAACCGGAGGAAAGATCGGCATCAGAGCCTGAGACTACATCAGCACTCGAACTGCCCATGGATGCCATGCCAGTCGATGAGCCACAAGGGGAGCTAGTGCCAGATCAGTAGTATGACTATTGTACACAAGGGACCGAAATGCCATTGGAACAACCTCCCCCAAGTACTACAGAATCATCAGGATGGCTACATGGGCACCACTTGTATCAGCAATATCACCAAACTTCATCACCGTCTGTCATTCTCCAACATCAAGCTAGCCAAATGATCCAAATGTCAGAACTATTCACTAGCTTGGCCAAGGAAGAATATGCAAGAGAATTGGAAAGGCAGACTACATTAGAAATCGAAGACCAATTCCCATAGAGGTCAAGGCACTTCGGGCACAGGATGAGAAGGAGGTAGAAGAAGTGCACATGAACCAAGGTCTCCAAGCTCAAGAGAAGGTAGTAAGGGATGTGACCTCCAACCTCCACCAAAGTCAAACACAGTTGACTACGATAGTAGAAGCAACGGCAATCCTACATACCTACTATAACTCCTTGACATCTGCACATGCACAATAGATGGAGGTAGACTCACCCTAATTCACAAAGAAGAATAGCTCTAGGATTGCAAAGACAAGCTTGAAGACATGAAATAATCTTTGGTAGTACGTGCCTTCAGCATTAATGAGCTTACAAGTGAATGCTGAATCTTAAAAGACCAACTTGCTACCGTTCAAGAGGCCAGCACTTCACAAGCCCAAGTCTTGGACCAATGGTCCAATACCACTGAAGACATTCCTCAACAGGCAAAGGTCACCTTGCAAATGAGAAAGCTTAAGGAAGCATACACAACCATCTACCATCAATACAAAGAAAAAATGAATGAGATGCACTCCCAAAAAATAATCATCTCCAAGCTTGAACTCCAATTGCTAGTGTACAACAATAAGGCATTGGAAGACAACACCAATGACGCCCCACTACAATGCACAACCGTGGTGTACCAAGAGCTTGTGGCTACTCTACAAGTGGAAGATCACCTCAACGCACGTGTGCTTATCCAATGGAAGCAACTCCAAATTAGGATCATATCTGCTCATCCAACAATCAACTAGGAACATTCCATCGGGACTAAAACCCTGCGCATAATTTGCCAAGACTTGTCTGAAGATGAGAAGATTATCTTCTGCCTGTCTACACATGCCGGGTTTATAACACTCAGGACGAATGCTTTCATTGCATATGTCTCCCTCATGGGTAGTCCTCCCCTCAGGGTTATTGCAGGTTTGTTGCCATTGCTACAAAGGCCATCCCTATTATTTGCATGGCACGACATAACCGACATCCCACCCATGCAGCTGATCATCCCATCGCACCAGCGAAAAGAAGTGTCGGAAGATGACAAGGCCTATCTCACATCCAACTTCCCATATTTAACCACTCTTTCTGCCAACATCATAACCTCACTTCCCCTTGCTGCTACCACCCTCTTAACCTTCCCCGAGCTCCATCCTAACATCTATTCCCTCCATCGTCTCTTTGCTCATGCCTCTCACCATTTTCAACTTACCCAACAGTCACGAACTTATGAGCCCCTCACACCTAGCTTTTTACCCTCCCTTGCTAATCCTACCCTTGAGGATTACCAAGCTGCTCAAACCATTTGCCCAATTCTTCCCCCCCTCCCCTCTGCTCCCCCTTCTGCCACTCACTCTGCCATGTTTCTCCCCAATGTCCCCCGATTCTCTCCCTGCCCCATCATCACCTCTGACACTTCTAGTGCTTCCATCAGTTGAAAATGACATAGTATTTGATTTTGAATATCAGGATCCAGATAATCCAATTCGTACGCCCATGCCAAGTTCCAATGATGGGTATGATTTTGATGAGATACCACTTCCCAAGGAATTTTGGAGCAAATATCCTGATATGAAAACTCGAGGTGGATGGACCCTAGACAACTTTCCTACCAACCTTTGTCAACGTTAAATTAGTGAAGGTTAGATTAGAAAGTTGGATCCACAACCTGATTGGCACCGCCGTCCCAAGCTCTTTGATGTAATCTTCTTAAAGGAGTACTTATGGGCACCTCCATGTCTCAGAACCCATCCCAAGTTCTATGCAATTCCACGGCGTAAAAAATGGGAAGCCAACATACACACTTTGGCTGAAGATCGAGTCATTAATTGGCCAATGATCGAACCCTACTCTGGTGTAGAATGGAATATCCAAGGCACTGTGGTCCGAGCACTTCAGCAGCATGAACAAATAATGCGTGACAACATTGATCGCTTCCTTCGCCAAAGTGCCATATTCTGTAAAACATTAGAATTCATTCTGGAGGTCCCATGTTATCTTGATTCCCATTTGACTCCACTTAGCTTTAATCCCAATGAAAGGATTGATGCTCAGATTACAAGCCAGCTCTATCAAAGAGTGATCTTCTTAGAGGCACGCCACATATCTTTGTTCGAGCAAATGGTGGATACAGGCCAGCTGGAAACTGTGCAAAAATTGTATGGTACTAAGGCTTTACAGCAGGATTGACTGGCACGACACAAGTTCCATAGCCATTAGACTAAAAACATGGCAACCCAGGTACGTGATCGCAATAAGCCATAACCCGAGGACAGGTAATAAAATGGATCCAAGAGTATGTTGACTCTGTGCCAACATGAACTTATGTAGAAAGAGAATGTGTTACAACTTTGTGATACAACTTTGTGTTATAACTTCTACATGTAGAAAGAGAATGTGTTACAACTTTGTGATACAACTTTGTGTTACAACTTCTACATATAGAAAGAGGATGTGTTACGATTTTGTGTTACAACTTCTACATGTAGAAAGAGAATGTGTTACAACTTTGTGTTACAACTTTGTGTTACAACTTTGTGATACAACTTTGTGTTACAACTTTGTGTTACATGCAGAGAGAGAAGCTCTCCAACTTGTATAAATACCCCATAATGGAATGAAGCCCACACTCTTTGGGGCATTGTGTTGAGTCTACTTTGGTATTCCAAGCATTTGTCTCAAGTGTCCATGCTTCCTTGCACTCCATGTCCAAAACCATGTCCTAACCTTGCAACTCCTCCTCCCCTCTCCTCCAACCTTGTAAAAGGAACGTAAATCATCTTTGTTGAGGTAATGAAGGCTTTCCTCTTCATTGGGGGTTATAGGGTTTAGGAGGAGTTTAAGGATTAGAAGGAGGTTCCAGGGTTAGAAGGAGGTTCCATGGCTCAGAAGGAGGTTCCAGGGTTTAGAAGGAGTCCAAGGTTAGAAGGAGGATCCAAGGTTCAAAAGGAGGTTCCAAGGTTTAGAAGGAGTTCCAGGGTTTAGAAGGAGGTTCCAGGGTTTAGAAGGAGGTTCCAAGTTTCAAGGTAGAATACATGGTGGAGAACTCGTCTCCCTCGTAGATCATGGAGTTTTAAGGGTTGAGGAACAAAGGGTTTAGGGGGAGCATAGGAGTGGGAGAGGAAGAAGGTGTAAGAGCATGGGGGAAAGAAGAGAGAGGAGGGAGGAGGAGGAGAAAGGAGGAGGAGGAGGAGGAGAAAGGAGGAGGAGGAGGAGGGAGGAGGAGGAGGGAGGAGGAGAGGGAGAGGGTGGGTTGCAAGGTTGGAGGAGAGGGGAGGAGGAGTTGCAAGGTTAGGACATGCTTTTGGACGTGGAGTGCAAGGAAGCATGGACACTTGAGACAAATGCTTGGAATACCAAAGTAGACTCAACACAAATGCTTGGAGGGGGGAAGGGGAGATGGAGATGGAAGGGGGAGGTGGGAGGGGGAGATGGGGATGGAGGGGGGAGGGGGAAGGGGGAGGGGGAGATGGAGATAGAGGGGGGAGGTGGGAGGGGGAGATGGGGATGGAGGGGGGAGGGGGAGGGGGTGGTGGAGATGGAGGGGGGAAGGGGAGGGGGGAGGGGGAGGTGGAGATGGAGGGGGAGGTGGAGATGGAGGGGGGAAGGGGAGGGGGAGGGGGTGGTGGAGATGGAGGGGGGAGGGGGAGGGGGAGGGGGGAGGGGGAGGTGGAGATGGAGGGGGGAGGGGGAGGGGGAGGGGGAGGGGGAGGTGGAGGGGGAGGGGGGAGGGGGAGGTGGAGATGGAGGGGGAGGGGGAGGGAAGGGGGAGGGGGTGGTGGGAATGGAGGGGGAGGGGGAGGTGGATATGGAGGGGGGAGGGGGAGGGGGAGAGGGAGGTGGAGATGGAGGGGGGAGGGGTAGGGGGTAGTGGAGATGGAGGGGGAGGGGGGAGGGGGAGGTGGAGATGGAGGGGGGAGGGGGAGGGGGTGGTGGAGATGAAGGGGGAAGGGGGTGGTGGAGATGGAGGGGGAGGGGGGAGGGGGAGGTGGAGGGGGAGGGGGGAGGGGGAGGTGGAAATGGAGGGGGAGGGGGAAGGTGGAGATGGAGGGGGGAAGGGGAGGCGGAGGTGCAAATGGAGGGGGAGGGGGAGGTGGAAATGAGGAGGAGGTGGAAATGGAGGGGGGAGGGGGGAGGGGAAAAAAAAAGAGAGAAGAAATAAAAACCTTGACGGACGGAAATTGAAAGGGAGGGAGAGGTGGTCACCTGAATGCTCTCCAAGTCTTTCTCGATGTAATGGGATTGTTGAGGAACAATGGACGGTGGGTGGAAGGCTGGGTTATTGCTGCGAGATGGGCTCGAAGTCACTTACTTTGTGAGGATGGGAGTAAAGTGGTGGTCGATGGAGAGGGAGGAGTGACTTGCGTAGGGCTCAGAATGAAGTAGAAAATGGAGGCAAAAAGTGAAAGATGAAGAATGAGGGGGTGTAATGGGTTTATATAGGATTTGAGTTTAGGTTTAGGGTTCAACCCTAAACTCTTCCCAAGCCATAACTTTTTATGGATAGCTCGGTTTGCTCTTCTGCAAAAAGGTGAAATGATCAAAATTGCAAGCTCTACGCATTCGTGTCCACTACCTAGCCTGATTGTTTCTCATGTGGCTTCTATTTAAGAAATAAAGAAAATTTCTTAAGGTAGTAACCCAAGGTTGATGCTTGGGGTAGATATGGTTGGCTAGAAATGGGAAAAAAATTTTACTCTCCTTGCCCTTGACTGTTATGTTTGTGAAAGTTCGAAGTAGTTTGTTTTTTACACATACCTATGTATGTTTACTCACTACTTGAGACGCTAGTCTCCCCGACAGTGGCGCCAAATGTTGGCTCTTTCCTACTGCTTTCGTAGGAAGAGCTGGGTATTCTATGGTTGCAGGGTTCCGAGGCTTTTTGTCACCTACAGATATATTGGGGTTGTCGTTTGTAGTATATGTGTAGCTTAGGACCTCGAGTCGTGTTCCGGTGAGAGATGTAGGCTTAAGTGTGGTAAGCAAACAATGTGCATGCATGTGTAAAAGGAACGTAAATCATCTTTGTTGAGGTAATGAAGGCTTTTGCCTTCATTGAGGGTTGTAGGGTTTAGGAGGAGTTTAAGGGTTAGAAGGAGGTTCCAGGGTTAAAACGAGGTTCCAGGGTTCAAAAGGAGGTTCTAGGGTTCAAAAAGAGTTCCAGGGTTTAGAAGGAGGTTCCAGGGTTTAGAAGGAGTCCAGGGTTAGAAGGAGGATCCAAGGTTCAGAAGGAAATTCCAGGCTTTAGAAGGAGGTTCCAAGGTCAGGGTAGAGTATATGGTGGAGAACTCCTCTGCCTCATAGATCATGGAGTTTTAAGGGTTGAGGAACAAAGGGTTTAGGGGAGCATAGGAGTGGGAGAGGAAGAAGGTGTAAGAGCATGGGGGAAAGAAGAGAGAGGAGGGAGGAGGAGGAGGGAGGAGGAGGAGAGAGGAGGAGGAGGAGGAGGGAGGAGGAGGAGGAAGGAGGAGGAGGGAGGAGGTGAGGGAGAGGGTGGGTTGCAAGGTTGGAGGAGAGGGGAGGAGGAGTTGCAAGGTTAGGACATGCTTTTGGACGTGGAGTGCAAGGAAGCATGGACACTTGAGACAAATGCTTGGAATACCAAAGTAGACTCAACACAATGCCCCAAAGAGTGTGGGCTTCATTCCATTATAGGGTATTTATACAAGTTGGAGAGCTTCTCTCTCTGCATGTAACACAAAGTTGTAACACAAAGTTGTATCACAAAGTTGTAACACAAAGTTGTAAGACAAAGTTGTAACACAAAGTTGTAACACAAAGTTGTATCACAAAGTTGTAACACATCCTCTTTCTACATGTAGAAGTTGTAACACAAAGTTGTAACACATTCTCTTTCTACATAAGTTCATGTTGACACAGAGTCAACAGCCATCGAATTCTAAATAATGATTTTAAAAAACCAAAGTGGCAAGAGACATGATGAGGTTCAGTTCCATTGTCTTGAACTTATTCCTGATCATCTGCTACAAGGTCTTGGGTTTAGGATTTAGGGTTTAAGGGTTTAGGGTCTAGGGTTTTAGGGGTTTGGGTTTTAGAAAAATAAAAAAAGGTGCATAGCAGTGAAGTGTGAGTGATTGGCCAGATACAGTAGCAAAACAGTAGCTGCAGCAACAAAAAATGAAAAAAAATGAGATTTTCGGGGACTGATTACGTGCTTAAAACTGTGTCTAAAAAACTATGTGAAAAAATGTGCCTGTGAAGTGTGCGTAGGTGCTTAAAGTGCTAAGAGTACATGCGTAAGGTAGAATACTCAAGTACTAAACACCTAACGAAGCAATAAAATGCTCATGGACAAAAAGATGGCCAAGAGCACACACGATACATGAACAAATTGATGTTCAAGTACTACACATTCAAGCAAGCACGAAACAGTACATGAGCAACAAGTTGCACAAGTACCCACACACAAGAGCAATACATGAGCAACAAAGTTGCACAAGTACCTCACACAAAGACACAAAGACATAAGAGGGACAAAAAGAGAGAGAAAATCCTCTTTGTATTACAAACAGGTGCTTTGTTCCAAACTAGTTTCGCTTGATATTCTCAAGCTCATCAGTGGAACACCCAAAATGTGAGAATAGAAATGAGAGAAGCTCCTCCTTTATAGTGGGGGGAGGCCACTTTTTGTCATCTTTGCTTATGGGAAACTCTTGGGGCATTGCCATGTGATATTAGCCCACAAATCAAAAATTTAATTTTCGGGGACCAATCATGTGAGCCCAAAAATAACCCTAAAATGCTCAAAAATGGTCCAAAAAGAGTGCGAAAAGTCCCAAAATGATGACCCAAACCTGAGAGGTCTCATATGCCATAAAGGCGGATGCTCTTAGGGATGTCTTACAAGGTGGAACCCACACGATAGGCATCTTAAGACGTGATTTGACCAAAAAAGAGTGAAGATTTCATGGATTTCTCCAGTAAATGATTGGTCGGGGTAGATGTTATAGCTCAAGACATTGTTGGCAAAGCCGGTGAAGTTTAGGGTTTAGGGCAACCCCCAAGTTTAAAGCTTTCGTGTACTTTGAGTAGTCAAGCTTAAGAACAAGGAGGGTCCTTTTACTAGTCGAGCCCTACCTTTTGGAAGATCCTTTGAGTAGAGTTGATCTCATCCTATACGTGATTTTGCCGAAGCAATTTCGTAGAACCTTATCTAGGTAACCACGAGATCTAAGGTGTTGGTAAAACAAGATTCTAAGCCTCTTGTAGCCTCCAAATGTTAGCGGCGAAGTTCTCTGATGGATGAAAGACTCTTTCTGGTGCTTCAGATGCCAAGAAGAGTAAGGAAGATATTGGTACCTATTCAACTCTTTTTGGTAACAACTAGAAGAGATCTTTCTTGTGATTGAAAAATCTGGTCCCTTGAAAAGGTGAATGTCCAGAATATCAACGGAGGATGTAGAGTAGCATGGGGTAATTCTGATGTGGTCCTGAAAATCTTTTTCATAATCTTCAAGGTATTTGTCCAGATCAGCTGAAGACCCTACCCATAAGCCAAATGCATCATCAATGTAGCACCTATAATATAACAGCTCTAAACGAGGCTATTTAACTTCTTGCATGTTCTCTAGGTGACAAAGGAAAAGCCAAGCATATACCATGGCAAAGTTGCTTCCCATGGCTCTTCCTCTTATCTAATGCTAGAATCTATCATCGAATTCTAAATACTGATTTTTTTAAACCAAAGTGGCAAGAGACATGATGAGGTTCAGTTCCATTGTCGTTGAAGTCATTCCTGATCATCTGCCACGAGGCTGTGAGACCTTCATCCGTGGGAATACTAGGATATAGAGATTCCACATCAAAGGTAAAGAGAATGACATCTTTTGGTAAATGCAACTCAGAGATTTCTTTCAACAGAGTGATAGAGTCCTTGAGGTGCTATTACTATCGAAGGAGAATCGAAAAAAGTTTGTGGTGCAACCAAATAGAAGCATGCTCAAATACAAAACCATTATCACAGTAGATCGGTCTACCTACCAATGTGGGTTTGTGGATCTTCGGGAGGAAGTATAGGACACAAACTCGGAAACCTAAACTGGGTTTCTGGAGGATGTATCTGACCTCTTCTAACGAAAGGATCTTGGACTTTGGGCAAACCTGTTGCAACTGAAAAAATAGCTCCTCTAAGGGAACCTCCCGAATTGGTTCATATACTGCTGCATTTGTCAATTGCCTTTCTCCCTCTTTGAGATACCAAGGCTTATCCAAGATGGCTAGACCGAGATTTTTGTCAGTTGGTTTGATAACAATATCTGGGTTGTTCTGCAATCTTTTGAGAGCCATTCTCAAGTGGCACTTGGAGAGGTTGGAGCAATGGGAGCTAGACTCGTGGAGAAGCTTCAGCTGATGGTGATAATATCTTCGAGAGGTTGGAAAGTTTCTCGAGGGTTCCAATTAGGATTGGGTACTCTAAAGAGTGGAGCAGGCCTATCTAGATTGGAGTGAAAAAACCATCGAAGGCGCATTTGTCTCGCAAAAACATCAAAGTCTACAAAAAGCTGAGTTGGTTCTGGAGGAGTGGACGGAGGGATGTAGCCCAAAGCTAAACCCGAGTTTCTTCTCATGAAAGGAGAGACATATCTGAGAGAGGTTATGGATCGCAATGTTGGAGATACGGCAATCAACCTCAAAAGAAGTCTTCCTAGAGAAAAGGAGAAGAGGATAAAGTTATGGATTTAGGAGAGGGAGCCAAAAGAGCCACCTTAACAGCGGGTGTTTTGGCCTCTTTCTCAACCTGGTGTGCTTCATGTACCAGGTCGTTTCTATTGTCGTCCCGAACCAGATTTCTGGGCATTTTGGTTTTTTTGTAACAAGAAAGGGTGTGCAACAACAATTTTCTATGCAACATACACTACGTTAGGGATAAAAAATGTCTTTATCAAAGCTATGCTTATATATGAATATAAAATCTTGGCAAAAGTTTTCAAGCTCATTTCTTTAGTTTAACAATATTGGTAGAACATATTATTTTTCTATATATTTTCTTTTGAATCTTGAAGGAATAAATCCTAGAACATTAAAGTTTTTTGTATAAAAGTTTCAAATCCTGGAGAATGTTTCAAACATTTATTTTTATTAGGGCATACAAACTTTGATGCCAATATAAAAGTTTAGCTTCTTAACGAAAGTAACTTGAAAAAAACATCCATGCACTACGTTGATCCATAAAAAACTTCTTGGTAAATCTAAGGGGGAAGGAACGGCAAGCAAAGACTTTCCCCCGACTTACGCATGTCCAGTTCGGTCTCATAGTTGGAAAATGTGATTTTTCAACAGATCTCATTTGTGATTTTTCATTTTTTGTTGGCTCCCAAGTAAAAGCTTTAGATGGTCTTTAAGACAAGCTTGACTTGCATTGTGAATGTTAATGTTCATCTCAACTGCCTTTGATTCATTTGGATGTCTCTTTGGAGTTCGTTTCTGCCTCAAGTAGTAGATTGCAAGACATGGCATTATAAAGATTTATCTCATTTTGTACATTTTTTAGGAACATGCAAGAAGGCAGTTAGGGATTTGGAGCTGGTTGTTGGTAGACTAGTCTCACCCTCATGGTGAGCAGTTGTGCTATCAAAAGATTTTTCCAACAAGGATTTCAGTAAAGGTGATCAACAAAACTTGCCTAGTTTTTTGCTAATTGCATTTAATGAATGGGTCTTAGCATGGGAAGGTGACATGATTTTTGTGCTTTTCATACCCTGGGAAAAAGCACATAAGGAGCAATGGAATTTTGCAACAATTTTTAAATAAAAATTTTGGATAATCATGCTGCTTGAAGTGACCACTCTCACACCGTTTGCAGGCGAGTCATTACAGTTAATGATACCACGTCGTGTTTGCATGTGTTGCTTCTTCCTGTTTCGAGTTTCTCTCCATTGTTGCTTCGTTTTCTCTGTTCCAAAAGGACAGAATACAATCAAAGGAGCCTTGACAGACAGTTGGAGGGAGGGTGGAAGGAGAAGATACTTCCTGAGGATTGTATTTCTAAACACACACCCCATGGCACAGTAAGAGTGAAGATGTAGATTGCTTCTTAGTCAGCAAACATGCCAAAGGCAACGAAGTCCAAAAAGGCACTCTCTCTTTCTGATTACCAACCACCTTTGCAGCCTACTTTCTGTAAGACAGCTGACGAGTTCAGCTGTCACAATGGATTGAGTTCTGAGGGCTTGGACCCTCGAACCACTCAATCAGGTAGAACTATGATGTTAGTGAGGAGGTGTGGCAGCACATTTTTAAATGCCCACGGCCAGCACCTTCGAAGAACGTGAAGTGTAGTGAAGTGAAGCCACAGTTTTTATAGCAATTCATGCAGTTGCACTAGCAACGGGGTTGTTGGTTGTAGTATACGTGTAGCTTAGGACCTCGAGTTGTGTTCCAGTGAGAGACGTAGGCTTAAGTGTGGTAAGCAAACATAGTGCATGCATGAGTAAAAGGAATGTGTATCGTCATGGTTGAGGTGCATGCATGAGTAAAAGGAATGTGTATCATCATGGTTGAGGTAATGAAGACTTTCTCTTCATTGGGGGTTGCAGGGTTTAGGAGGAGTTTAAGGGTTAGAAGGAGGTTCCAAGGTTTAGAAGAGGTTATAGGTTTAGAAGGAGTTCCAAGGTTTAGAAGGAGGTTCCAAGGTTTAGAAGGAGGTTCCAGGGTTTAGAGTAGAGTACATGGTGGAGAACTCGACTCCCTCATAGATCATGGAGATTAAGGGTTGAGGAACTAAGGGTTTAGGGGGAGCATAGGAGTGGGAGAGGAAGAAGGTGTAAGAGCATGGGGGGAAGAAGAGAGAGGAGGGAGGAGGAGGAGGAGGAAGGAGTAGGAGGAGGGAGGAGGAGGGAGGAGGAGGAGGAGGAAGAGGGAGGAGGAAAAGGGAGGAGGAGGAGGGAGGAGGAGAGGGAGGGGATGGGTTGCAAGGTTGGAAGAGAGGGAAGGAGGAGTTGCAAGGTTAGGACATGCTTTTGGACGTGGAGTGCAAGGAAGCATGGACACTTGAGACAATTTCTTGGAATACCAAAGTAGAACTCAACACAATGCCCCAAAGAGTGTGGGCTTCATTCCATCTGTGATGAACCATCTAGTTTCTTTGTAAAGAAGATGACTAAGTGCTGGACCCCGTCTTGTTTTAGCTTCCTACTCAGCAAAACAAATATGCGGAGTGGAAGGCATTGATTCTTGCCACACTTAACCCCCAGGATTGTGGATAGGAATTGTGCTGCTTCCTTGAGGCAATGGTTAAGGATTGTGCGAAGCAATATGCCATCCCTATGGAATAGTATGCCCTTGGTGAGGTAGTACTGTACTTCAAGAAACTTTGCATCGACAGGCTGTGTAGGGTATTTGGCACCTTGTGTTGGTAGTGAGAAATCCCTTTGAATGACTGGACTGTCGAGGATAATGTTTAGTGGGCTCTAATGTACAGTGATTGTACCATACTTGCCAACCTTTGCATTGCTGGAGTGGTAAGAATGGAGAAAGTCTTTGATGTATGTGGTCATTGTAGGACTGTCCTCCAAGGATTTTAGGCTCTCATGCAAACTACCTAGACCCCTTTGCTCTAAGTAAAATGTTGCTTCCTGGGAAAGAGCATAAGTCGATGTGGGTGGCCAAACAAATTCCAGTGACTAGGCCCCATCAATGGCTGTATAGGCCGGTGGTGACTGGGGTGGCATTTGTTCTTCTTGGTCATGCACTGAATCCTCTTCGGAGCTATCGCTCTGGACCACAAATGCATGTGGTCGCCATGGTTGCGAGGATGTAGATGGTAGGTGGTGGGCTCTTTTTGTGCATTCTCTTTAGTGGCGGCATATTTTCTGAACCTTCATCCATGTGCATGTGGTATACCATTGATCATTAGATTGGTTGGCATGCCGGTACAACCTTTCTATGTGTGTGTGGGAGATCTTATTTTTATACATGCTTTTAGAGTGTGGAATGAAAGTGTGTGGCACAATTATTCATGCAATCATCTATGTGTCTAAGCGAAAGCGTGTGAGTGCACGTGACCTAGTAGCTAGGTAGGGACTAACTATATGCTTTTTTTTGTTGCTGGGATTTTCATAGGGCAGCTAGAACTCAAGCATCACTTCTGAGCCCTAAGTTAAAATTGATTGATGCTACCTATATGTGCGAAGACGTACATATGCAAGTGAGTGCTCGTGATACAATCTAATCCTAACTAAGGAAGACTTGGTTTCCCAAATCTTCGTTTTTGTTAAGGATGGCTTGCGTGTTGATGAAGTAGCGCTTTAGTCGCTCTCGTTTATTGTTGTGTTGAATTGGACTCCATCCGATGTTTTTAGCAGCACAGCTCTGATGAGATTCATCTTTCGTACTCGATAGGGTCCTTGACCTAGATACTTCAATTTCCCCTTGTGTACTTTGGCATTGTATAACAGGACTAAGCCGCCTTCCTTAATGTCTTTAGCTTTAAGATTTCTGTCAAACCATGCCTTTCTTCTAAGTACCATTAAGTGGCAACACCTGCACCACATGTACTTGTTTTTGTGGACGTCTATTTGGGGCTTTAGCTCCCGCTTGTTTATTTTTAGGGTACTTCCAAGCAGCATGGTCTTTGCCCAAACATTTGAAGCAAAGATTTTCATGCTTGGCCCTTTCATAATCCTCTTTCTTCAAGAGAGGATAAATTTGTGTTTGAGGTTTCTTAGGTGGTGCCTACCTAAGAAACATCCTTCTTAAAGTGCCCCTTCCTTTTCAAATTGGAAAATTTGTTGAACTTAGGAACAAAACCTGCTCGTTCCAAAGTTCCAGCTTTCGATTTTCCCATTGTATCGTCATATATTTGGGCATACTTTATTGCTTCTTCAAAGGTTTTGGGAGAATTTCTTCTCACCTCAACTTATAAGTGTCTTTGAGACCTCTCGCAAAACCCCTTATCTTCTGGAATTCATGAATTTCTTTCAACTTAAGAAATGCCTCCCTATAATTCGCTATATATGGGACTAGAGTGTTTTTACCCATAGTGCAATCATCTCAATCTTCCCATGCTCTTTCTAGTTCATTTTCTAGTAAAATCTCTTTTAAGAAGGCTTGTTCAAGCTCAGCCCAATACCTAGGAATTATATTATTTTCTCTAAGGCTCATCCACCATTTATAGGCCTTGTTTCCAAGGAAAAGACTTACTTCCATCACTTGATTTTCATGAGGGGTATTCCTGAGTCGATTGAAGTCTTGCCATTCTTGCAACAACGTATTAATCACATCTTTATTACGCTCCTTTTCTTCCCCATTGAGAATTGACACTTTCAAGTCCTTAAGAATGTAAGAGGTTTCTCTAAGTCAAGAGGTGGTCCTCTCAACTTGATTAGGAGGAATCAGTGATTTTTCCATAGGAGTTATAAATTGAGAATCGAATAACTTGGTTATGGCTTCTGTTAGGGACTTCAATGTATCATTAATAGTTCCTAACTGTGTCTCAATGTTTTGCGTTCAAGTTTCAAGTTTAATGAATTTCGTATACAGAATTCCATAATCACCGTAGTCTCTGTCTTCCATTTCAATGTTATCCTCCTGAGTTTCCATATGTGCTTCCTCATGTATTCCCTCTTTCATAGCCGTCTTTCCCTTTCCAGCTCTTTCCTCTTTCTCCCTAAATGATTCATCTCTTTTTGGACTCGACATTTCAAAATACAAAATTTTCCAGAAATTATAAAGCAAAAACTTTAAAACAGAGAGAAACATGTGATGCCCACTTCCCTGGTATTTATTCGAGGCTTCGGATTTGCTTTTGAAGTGAATGCGTCCTTTTAGTTCACAAGCAATCTTCACTTTCGATCCCGCTTTTTGCCAAGCTACCATGTGTCAAACTCCTCGATGCAAACTTTGCTCTTTTGCTTGAAATGAGTGAGGCTAAAATGATTTGAGGTGCCTTGAAGGATACCCTTGGTAATAGAGGGAAAAGAACGGGCTTTAAGAATTTTGGATTGGAGAAGGGTATAAAAAGAGCCTTAGAGAAAAGGTGATGTGGCTTCTTTCCAAGGTTTCTCAACCTTTGAGTGATGTGGACATGGAGTTTCTTCTCTTGTGTAGGTCGACGAAAGCCGTCAAAGATGATCGCATTCCAGTCTTGTCCTTCTCCTTCACAGAAGATTGCACACTATATGATCTTGATGCAAGCTTCTCTTATTCTTGCAAGGTCCAATGACCTTATAATGACATGGCAACTGTAGTGATTGCCTCCTTTGCTCTCTGTGCAGGCGATGACAGCGTCTTCTTTCTTTTCTTTTGAGCACACACGGCTTTCTCCAGCTCTATTATCTTCTTGTCGAGTTGTGTATCAGACGACTTCTTCCTGTAATTCTTCACGCTCCTGCAAGGAAAGGGCAAGTGTGTTCCTCCCATCTTCAACAGTATGAATTCATGCACCTCCTCAAACCAACTGAGACTGAACCTCAATGCACCATAAGAAACAAGCCAGCATCTGCCTTTACGTAAGACTTCAAAGAAGATTGGTGCTCACTAACTCCGGCTCAAATTTCGTTGTTGAGAAAGCCGATTCTGCCTGGAGCTACACAGGTAGACTCACGCCTTACTTTTGAGGTTGAATATTCTAGATTGTTATGATGTCATCCATCAAGCTTATCATGCATTGACAGACCTGTTCCACTTTGCATTATCACTTATAGTCTCCTGTAGACCATTGCGCAATCACTCCAGCTTCCCGCTTGATCCTTGCTCAGCTGCTGCAGTCTTCTTCAATGCAACTCTGTGCTCTGACACCAAAGTAACAACAAAACATAAAGAGGGCTTCTTCTTTGCTACCACCCAGCTATGATTCCTAGTGACCTCCCTTCAACGATACATGAATTCTCAGTTGCCATGTTCCTTCTCTCCTGGTTCTTTCCATGTGGAGCCCTCTCTCTAGAAATCTCCCCTATGCCCAATGCATGCCATGTGGACCCCTTTTGATGCCAAGTGTCCTTTCAAAGAACCTTACCCTTTTGACCCCTCTTGGCATCCCTCTATAATGCTAGGCCTATTTTTCCTAGACATTAACTTGTGTATCTACCATTGCACTATTAAGCCCTCTTGGTCTCCCGCCTCACCATAACCAAGCCTTAGACTTATGCAATTATGGTTGACGTAACACATAAGCACCCCATTCTGTAATAAATGCTATTGTAAATTGGTCTTCAAGTGCAATAGATATCTAGTTGTAAACACTATATCCATCCATGAATGAGTACATCTCATGTCATGCAACTTGGTCCAAGATCCCATCTGTAAAAGAACCTGGAAATGGATATGGTAATGTTTGAGAATTAAGCTTCCGATAATCCACACAAACTCGAAGCTTTCCAATTTTCTTTGGTACCATAACTATTATAAATAACCAATCACTCCGATCAATTGCATAAATAAATCATGTGGCTTAATCAACTTATCCAGTTCATCTTTGACCTACTTGGCCTAATTTGTATTCAGTCGGCATCGTTGTTGCCGAACAGGTCTGGCATCAAGGACCAAGTCTATTCGGTGTTGACAGATCTCTAGTGCCACTCCACGCAGATCTATATAACTCCATGCAAACACATCCTTGTAATGCATAAATAAATCCTTAAGTGGTTGAAGCTGGTCACCATGTAAATGTTCACTAACAATCATTGTCCTAGGATCTTCCTCACTTCCAGGTTGAGTTTTTGCATTGGTTCTAGGATTAAATTTCTGATTTAAGCCGAGCAATAGTAACTGGTTGCTCAACAAGTTTTCATCCACCAACCACATCCTTTATGAAATTGCTTGCTAGCAATATTGTTGCTCGGCCAATTTCTTAGCCTTTATCTTTTCATTGAGCTCGGCTACAACCTAGAACACATCAATATTGGCTACTAGTAGGATTTACATTTCCATCAACTGAGTCTCAATATCCTACAAAAACTAGTTTGCTACTTCCAAGTTTGTTAGATGGAAACTACTTGGTATAGCACTTGGATTGGTAGGGATTTGAATCTTAACATCTCCCATTTTGATGGTCATTAAATCAAAACCCCAATCATGCATCTCCTTCAAATCCTATTTCACAATAGACTTAAGCTTGTTTTTCTTCAAAGAATCAGCCTCATCATCGCTGTTATTTTTATTTTTCTTTGGCTTGGATTTGGCTCCACCAATTTTCTCCAGGGCCACGGCTCTCAAGCAATTATTCATATGTCTTGGTAGTGTAGCTACAAACCCCTAGCAAACAACCCGACCATCCTAGAAGAGTGGCAGTTGTGGTCCAAGAGGAGCAGGTTTTGATTACTACACTAATACTAGGAGTGAACGAATTAAGGAAAGCTGTCTATAACAACTTGAAGTCTTCAACCAAGAAGCAACCATTGGGTAGTGGATGGAGGATTCCAAGAAGTCATCCATAGAAAGTCTCCGCATGGGAGCACATATGCAGGCCAAGTTAAAGGCCTAGGACCGAGTCTACAAGGAAAGTGTCTAAACCAAATCTAGGACAAGCTTTGAACCAAGAACACCAACATGATTTTGTTTGTGAGTCATAGACACAATATAAAAATGATCGTGGCAATAGATGGGTTTCCAATGACGAAGCCGGCTGAGGTCATGATTTGGCAAGCGGAGAACCATCTCGTGGTGTGGTGTCTAGGCAAAGTACCCCAAGCCTTGCTATACCAGGAAGTCCTACCTTGTCCAAGCAAAGTACTCTAAGACCTTGAAATTGAGCACCAAGACCCACGGCCCATCAAAGGTGTGTACGAGCTAGAAGACCACCACGAGGACCAAGTCGAGTCACACTAAAAGTAACATTGCATGGGAGACGGTTCATGCAAAGATCTGACCCCACCGGTGTATGGCCATGTTCATACTTGGCATGCGCTCCCATCATAAGCAGTAGGAAGAGGATGAATGACCTTCCGAGGAACCAAAACCAAAGCCGGAGCTAGTGGTCGTAAAGCCCAAGGTGACCCCACCAATCAAGATAAAATTTCAAAATTACAAGGGAGTAGATGATGAAGACCCGTAGTCCCTTGCAAGCTTTTTTCGAGTTTGCAATATTAACAAGGTCAAAAAGTAGGAGTTTATGGAGTACTTCTCGTGTACCTTGGTGAAGGTTTCTGGAAGGCTTTTAGATAGCTTCCAAAAGATCAGAGACTTATCAATTGGCCACCTTAAAGGGAGTGTAGCCAGGATGTAGTAGATAGAGGCAGCCATACCAACAGAGTGGATAGATACATATGACTTACCGTAATCACAGAGTCCACTTAGTTGGGAGCCTTTATGGAGATGGGTCTTCCCTTACAAGTCATTTCTTTGCCAATTGAACATGAGAGACCCTTGTCTTTGATGTTCAGTCAGGAGGCAAACTTCTTAGATCTTCAGATAATATTCTTTGGCAGTTGCCTTCCAGCTTGTTAGGAATGTAGGTTATATGGAGTGGGGCGTGGACTCATAGTGGTATCTTGATCTTGACCCCGTTCTCCTAGCACTTGGGTCTTGGAGACTCTAGTTATATGGTAATTCTCCCATGAGGGGGACCCAGGGAGTGGGAATGGTCACCAAGAGAAGAGAATCCCCTTCTTTTGTTACACAGTCAGAAATGCCATAAGATTTCAGCTTAGCAGTAGAGGTTGGAGGCCCTCCAAAGCTCCTCATTGGGATAGTTTTCATATTTCTGCAGAGGTGCATAAAAACTTTTGGAGGAGGCTTTGGAAATCCCTCAGAAACAGAAAGATCACTCTCTTCTTTTGGCTTTCTACTCAAGGAGGGATTGCAGTGAACCTGTGGAGATCCAGGTTCGAGATTGCCCCTACTTGTCCTCGATGCCACGTAGTAGTTAAGTCAGTTCATCATTGCCTTTGGGAGTGCAAATAGGCGAGGATGATCTAGAAGGGTGTTGCCAGGATTCTTTGCATATTTCATAGAGCACCCTTCTTCATGACTTGAGGATCAGTGGCATGGTTATCTCTAACTGGACCTCAAGGGGTTTCGAGGACAGGACTCAGACTCATCATTCATTAAACAATGATACTCTATGGAGTCATGCTCTCTCAAGGATGTTTTTTTCACTTCTGTTAGTTGCATTCCTGCTCTCTGGCCTTGTGGGAGTGCCAATTTGTTGCACATATTCAAGAAAGTCTCTATCACTTCTTCTCTATCATTTTTGTCTGCAATTGTGTCTTTTGCTACTTGTTCAAAATCTAGTGCTACTTCATCCCCAGGCAGTTCATCTATGCTCCCTTTATTTGTTTGAAGTAGGTTGAATGGTAGTCGATGATTGATTCTTGTTGGATTAGCTTGGTTTTTTCCAAGAATTCTGGAAATCGTGGGATCTCCCCTTGATTCATCCTCCTATCTTTCGACCTCAGTCTCTTCCCGTGTTGCCATTTGAATCACACCTTCTTGACTTGTTAAATGTGTTGGTGCTATTCACTAGCTTTTACTTTTGCATCTTGTTGTTTCTGAAGTCAGAGTTGTAAGCATGTATGTTGGGATATGGGGTTGTCATCTTGGCTATTTGTAGACGTTCATTCTTCAGTATTCGCATTGCCATGCCAAGAATGTTAGTGTACCCAATTCAAATGAATATGCATTATATATGAGTCAGAACTCGTTTGAGACTATCAGAGCTGACCATCTTCCGAAACCATCAAGCTGAGGTAGATAGGATGATGGGTATTTGAACCTGTAGGATCGCTAGTGTTAACGGACTACAAAAATCTATTCTTTGGGGGGTTGTTTTGAAATAGAGAACTAAACTAACTATCCATTGTTGAAGAAAAGAACTAAGATCTACGAGATAATTAAGATATTGTCACTGCAAAACATAACACACCTCTCTCTCTCCCCCCCCCCCCCCCCCCCTCTCTCTCTCTCTCTCTCTCTCTCTCTCTCTCTCTCTCTCTCTCTCTCTCTCTCTCTCTCTCTCATTACTCAAAGGTAGAGAGGGAAATAGATGCAACATTGCACTCAAAAAAGAAGTAATGGAAACATAATGCGTAAGATAGACAACAGTCGGTATTGTATTCATCATATGAGCTACTATAAGAAGATCACATTGCGTATTCCACTCCTCAGTCTCTCTTGACTTCGCGGTTGGTATTTCAATTACAGCTTCTAATTGTTAAGACTCTTGACCATTCTGATACAAAAGTTGGGTTAATTATAATACCCCTTAACACTATGCCTTACACTAAAAAGCCTTTAAAAAATGTCCTTAAGCCTTATACCTTGCCTTAGAAGCCTCTCAAAATGGCACATTTCCCATAGATTATGAAAAACAACAAACGATCACTTAGACCTTGCCATGGTAGGCAAAATATGGTCACACCCACACAGTGCAAGGCACACAAAAAAAAGTGTATTTTAAGCTTTTTAAAATGACCAACCATCATCCATGCTTATTTCTCCATTAACCAAATTCAAGATCAACAAGTTCTTGATCAATGAAGACTCCTCTATGACACAAGCCTTATCTTGTTTCTTCTGAGAATCAAAAGCCTTTGATAGCAAAATTTCTCTACATTCTATTATCTTGGACTTAAAGACTCAAGATGATCTTGAAAAGTGTAGCTCACTTCTTTTGAGAATTTTGCCATTTCCAATGACTCTTGACACAAGGCACAAGACTAATTACTGAGTTGAGAAGAGTGTCAAGAGAAATTGATGATGACTGAGCTAAGAAGCTAGATGACACTCAACTGTATACTAACCAACCGAGAAGGCCTAGCAACTAGAAAAATGACCACCGGTTTGAATCTCATGTGAATACTTGAAAAAGAAGCTCCTCATTTTTGTGATGACCTATAAAGACACCTCCATCCATTGCCGATGATCCTCAAATGTAAAAACCACCCTAAACTCATTTGGTGATCACATGTGGTGCCATGCACTACGTGGTCACAATGAATCCATGCACACTGACCACATCTCTTGGTTGCATTGAAACCCAATCTAATCTGCACTTGAAATTTAAAAGGCTTATTTGCAAGTTTGAGAAGATGATCAATGTGTACAAGGAAAGCCAAACCTTTAGAATTTGAGAAATCTCATCTATGCCTATCCATTAAAAACCTACTAGAGCAGTAAACAATAGGCAAGCGATAGTGTAAGTAGAGCTCGTGATTCCCTTTGAGCTGCCTAGACAAGCTGTGATACTTGCTAGTATTAAGCATCTTTTGAACACATAGAAGCTCATCTTCCCTCAATGGTGTTCGTAACTGGCCTATAAATTGAACAAATAATTTTAAAGTAGTTTTGTTTTTGGATTTATAGGTCGTGTGCTAAGCCATACTTGCAACATTTTCTCACATGAGGATTTGTGCCCTATTCGTCAAGTTAAGGTGAATAATAAGGAGGGCAGTGCCAATAAAGGCCTTTTTAATTAGGTTTATTGAAAATAAGGGCCTTTAGAATAGTTATGTAATGGCTACATAATGGATACACTTTCTTCTAAAATATCTATCTAATGCTACATAATGGCCATGAGCATTATTCCAAGCCCAACATTTTCTAAAACCTTTTATTTTGCATGTGAGACAAGAATTAGAGCTAATTCTACCACTTTTCCTAGGGATCTCCTTCTCTCTACACCACCCACTCTTCCTATCTCATCATCCCATGATGATGGGTTGGTCCTTTTTGGGATTTGAATTGAACTCTCCCCCACTATGTATTCTTGAAAAAATATAGAGCTTGTAAGCACATTGCATCAACTAGTGGTGAAGGCCCTCAATTTTATGTCAAAAACCTACTATGTATAAGGTTTTCTAACCTAGCCTAGCCTAGCCTAACCTAACCTAATATAGTTTGGGCTAGCCTAGATTAACCTAACCATAACCTAATGTAAAAGCCTTACCCTAAGATTCTTGCCCACAAAACTACCTCTCATGCCCTAAAGTTCTAAGGGAGGGCTGAAGGTGGTAGATAACCCCCAGAGAAGGGGAGGGAGAAGAGTGATGGGAGGGCACTAAGACAAGGGGAGGGAGAGCGGCAAGGGGGATTGATGCTAAGAGGAGGGGGAGGGCACCCTAAGAGGGGAGAGGAGGAGGGTCCAAAGAGAAGGGGAGGGAGAGGGGTGAGGGGAGGGAGAGGGGTAAGGGGAAAGGCTTTGAGGAGGGAGTGGGGGTAGGGGGAGGGGGAGGGCCTTGATAGAAGGATAAGTGGAGGGAGAGGGCACTGAGAGAAGGGGGGGATAGAGGGGAAAACATGAATAATTTTCATTTAAGGTGGGCATACTAACTCAGCTTATCTACTATTAACTAGAGAGGGTGGGGGGTGGGGGGGAGGGGGCAACTAATACTAAAAATAATACTAACATGATTTTTTAAAAACTAACACTAATAGGATTTTTTGAAAAAATAAAAAATCCTATTAATATAAGTTGCCCTCTCCCTACCCCCTCTTCTTAACCATGGTGATCAACAACACGGTGCATAACGCAAATAACATAGGAGCAACCTGTGGGGGTTAAAGGTCACTGTGCCTTAACCCCGGTTATGTACAATACTCAAACACATATATAAATGAATGAAAAAGAAGATTAGGGTGGTTCTGCACCCACCAAACTTGTGTGGCTCTCTGTCTCTCTCTCTCCTTCTTCCGTTCTTGCTTCCGTTGAGAGCACTCTCAACTGGTATCAGAGCCCGGGTGATCTAGCTGAGCGTGCGTGAATGCTTGGAAGCTCAGCAGCTCTGTGGGAGGAAGGAGAAGCTCTGTGGGAAGCTTTGTGGGTGACTTTACTTACATCCGAGTGTGCAGAGACCTTGGAGAAACCTTTGGAAAAGTCACTTTGGCTTTGCGAAGTGGTTTTGAGAGCCTGTTAAGAGCTTTCAAAGAAAAAGTCGTTTTTTGAGCTTTTCCTTGTTCCGTTCGATGACAGAGACTCCATATTGACTTGTAGAGGCAACTATTGCTTGCTTTTGGTATCCACTTCACTTCAGGAGCTTGGAAACACCTTCATTCTTGAATCTGGGATCATTTCATTGGATTTCTGACTCACCGTGTCAGTTCCTGCGTTTTTTGCCCAGGTGTTGGAACTCATGTTTGGAGCAACCATTTGTAGATCTGTCAGTTCCGGTGGACTCAGGAGATCCTAAAACTTCTATGTTGCTCATCATTCACACTCCAGTGGAGTTTACAGATAGCTCTGTTTTCAAAAACGTTTTTCAGTCCGTGTGTTGTGGACCCAGTGATTGAGACCACGGTTTCCAAAACCATCTGTCCCATTGCGTTCCGAACGCCCAAAAACCCCTACCTATCAGTTCTTGCGTGATTCGGTGGAGGATTTTCAAAGTTATAAATCTCTGTGTATTCGATTTCGTCTCTCTGTTATGCATTTTTCATTCTAAGGTTTTGAAACCTTAGATTTATGCCACATGGCAGTGGATAAGTGTTGACTTCCGTTTCTCATTCATCGGTTGGGATTTTGGAGTTCTGGCAGAAAAGAGATATTTGCAGATTTTCTTGCTGAGTTCGATTATGCAATGGCGCCCATGTTTTGAAGCATCTTAGGTTCTATTTTCAGTAGCGCTCATTACCGTGGGACTATGATTTCTTGAGCATACCTTATGCAGATCACTTTGGTTGCAGTTTGAGCAGTGTGCCTCATTTGTGGTATGCATTGGGTTGCAATGGATGATTTATAGGCCATTTGGATGCATTGCGGTCCTTGTTGGATGCGCTGATAGGCCCAAATTGCCTTGTGGGATGCTATTTTTTATGGACGCTTTGCACATGGATGCTATTTTATGCTGAGGGACAGCTTTGACACATTGTTGGTGATGCACTGATAGTGCTATGCTCTCTTGGATGAGATATAATTGATGCATATGCCAGTGGACGGTGTTTATGCTTGAGTCATTTGGCACTTATTGGCATTTTCTTTTGGGCCAGATTTGCTCATATGGATGCATAGTATATGCACATGAGTCAGATGCTTTGAGCTTTGAGTTTTGGTGATATTTCACTCTATTGTGGCATACACATTTGGGTGCACCTGGTATTTGGTGTGATTCTCTCTTGAGGCACTAGCATTTGGGATTTTGCTTTATTTGCATCATGGCATCCTCTTCCATGTCTGAAAAGGAGTTTTTCAGCATTAAAAAGTTTGATGGGACAAACTTTTCTTTGTGGAAAGAACAGATAAGGGATGTGCTTATTCAAAAGAAGCAGATTAAACCCTTGGCAGGGATTGAAGCTAAGCCTGCAAATATGTCTGAGGATGATTGGAATGAGTTGGATGCATTAGCAAAGTCTACTATTAGACTTCATCTTGCAGAGTCAGTTTATTTCACAGTAGTAAATGAGTAGACTACTGAAGATTTGTGGAAGAAACTGTGTGCCACTTATGAGAAGGAAGCTGCCTCTAATAAAGTTTACCTCATGAAGAGGTTGTTTGAGCTGCAGATGAAGGAAGGGGTCTCCATTGCTTCTCACTTGAATGAATTCAATATTATTTTCAGCCAGCTTCAGGCTCAGAAGATGAATTTTGATGCGGAGACTAAGGCAATATTTCTCTTATGTTCATTGCCATCCTCATGGGATACCTTCCGTACAGCTGTCAGTAACTCTGCACCTGGTGGAGTACTAAAATTTGATGATGTTGTGGGTAGCTTGTTGGCCGAGGAGATTAGACGGAAGTCTATGTATGGCACCAAGCAGGATGCAGCCTTAAATGTGCAAAGGGGCAGATCACAGTTCAGGGGGAAGTCCCAAGAAAGAGGGAAGTCACGTAGCAAATCTAGGGCACGGAACATTGAGTGTTACCATTGTGGCAAGAAGGGCCATATGAAAAAGGATTGCTACAAGCTGAAAAGAGAGCAAAAGGATAAGAAAAAGAATGCAAATTGGGGTGCAAATCAAAAGGAAGAGAGTCCAAGGGAGGACAAAGGAAACGTGAAGATCGAGGAGATCAATGCAGTCACACATGATAGTGACAATGATGTTCTCTTCATGTCTACTTTATCTGCAGAGTTACTTAGCACTTCAGATGATGCATATTCCCAGGATTGGATTTTGGATTCTGGTGCTTCATTCCATGTTACTCCCCATAGGGAATGGTTCTCCACTTATGACAGTGGAAAGACAGGTTGTGTGCATCTTGGAAATGACTATGCATGTGACATAGTGGGAGTAGGTGACATAAAGTTTTCTTTTGCAAATGGGTCTGCATTTGTTTTGAAACATGTGAGACATGTGCCTAAGCTAACCAAGAGTCTTATTTCAGTGGGTCAGTTAGATGATGCTGGTTTTCACACCACTTTTGGCTTTTAGAGTTGGAAAATTCAGAAGGACTCTATGCTTTTGGCCAGGGGTGCCAAGTGTGGGACTTTGTATCCCTTACATGTATCAGGGGTATTTGATCATGTTGTTGCAATAACCGAGCAACCAAGCACTTCTTTGTGGCATTGCAGGTTGGGGCACATGAGCCAGAATGGAATGAAACTCTTATGCCGTTTGGGTTATGTACCGCATTTGAGTTTCTCTGATTTTGAATTTTGTGAGCATTGTCTCTATGGGAAGCAGACTAAATCAGCCCATAAAAGAAGGGGAAAGAGAGAGTTTGAAATGCTTGATTTGGTGCATTCAGATGTATGTGGTCCCATGCCTACACAGTCATTAGGCGGGGCTGAATACTATGTGACATTCATTGATGATGCAACTAGGAAAGTGTGGGCTTATGCTATAGCTCGGAAGAGTGATGTGTTCCAGGTATTTCAGAAATGGCTGGCCTTGGTTGAGAATCAGTCAGGTAGAACGCTTAAATGCCTACAGACTGACAATGGTGGAGAGTATCTCTCTCATGACTTTCAGCATTTCTGTGATACACGTGGGATTAAGAGGGAGCTCACATCCCCTCATACTCCAGAGCAAAATCTAGTTGCAAAAAAGATGAACCGTACCATTCAAGAAAGGTTGCAATGCATGCTTTCCAATGCAAGTCTTTCTGGTGGTTTTTGGGCTGAGGCAATGAAGACTGCAGTGCATGTGATCAATAGATCACCTAGTAAGAGTCTGGATGGTGGTATTCCTGAAGAGGCATGGAGTGGCAAGGAGCCCTCTTACTCTCATTTGCGTATATTTGGGTGTGAGGCATATGCACATGTGCCAAAAGAGCTTCGAAAGAAGCGAGATCCTAAGTCTAGGAAATGCATCTTTCTGGGTTATGGTGAAAGTGGAGAGATGGGCTATCGTCTCTGGGATCCAGAAGCAAAGAAGATCATACGCAGCCATGATGTGGTCTTCAATGAGAAGAAGATGCATAAGGCACCCATGAGGGATGTGGAAATGAGGAGAATCACTTTCCAGGATGTGAATCATCCTGCATATGTTGATAGACAGCAAGCTGTCCATGCACCAACAAATGTGCAAGAAATGGTACCACCAAGTACTCCCACAGGTATACAATCAAGGGTAGATGATGGATCATCTATTGGTGGAAATGATGAGCCAAATGTGGCTGATATGTAAGTGGGACAGCAAGCTGAAATGCCCTTGAGAAGATCATCTAGAGTGTCTAGACCGCCTGATAGGTTTGTTCCAGGGGTAGACTATGTGATGCTTTTACTGATTGCGGGGAGCCTTCTTGCTACAAAGAGGCTATGATGCGTGAGGATCAACGCAAGTGGGAGTATGCTATGCAATCAGAGATGAGTTCACTTATGAAGAATAAGACTTGGGACTTGGTTTCTTTGCCACATGGAAAGAAAGCATTGCCATGTAAATGGGTCTACAAAATGAAGGTCACAGGTGATGATGTGCCTAGGTACAAGGCCCGTTTGGTTGCTAAAGGGTTCAAGCAAGAGAAGGGTGTGGACTTTGATGAGATATTCTCTCCGGTTGTGAAGATGACCACACTTAGATGCATGCTTGGACTAGTGGCATCAGAGGATACGGAGCTTATGCAAATAGATGTCAAGACAGCTTTCTTGCATGGGGATTTGCATGAGGAAATTTACATGGTGCAGCCGGAAGGCTTTGAAGAAAAGGGCAAAGAGCATTTAGTTTGCAAGCTGCAAAAGAGTCTCTATGGTCTTAAGCAAGCACCTAGAGAATGGTATCAGAAGTTTGATGCTTTCATTCGGTCCCAGGATTTTAGAAGGAGTGAAATTGATCACTGCCTCTACACTAAAAGGGCTAAGGATAATAGCCTGATAATCTTGGCACTATATGTGGATAATATGCTATTGGCTAGCAAGAATACTTATGAGCTAGATGCATTAAAGGCCAAGTTGCATGAGGCCTTTGATATGAAGGATTTGGGACTTGCAGGTCATATTCTTGGTATGCGAATCACGCGTGATCGGAGTAGGAAACTCCTTTGGCTTTCACAAAAAGAGTATGTTACAAAAGTATTGCAGCATTTCAATATGGAGGGGGGCAAGGGAGTGAGTACTCCATTGCCTCCATATGTGAAACTGAATCATACAGATAGTCCCAAATCAGATGAGGAGAGGGCCATGATGGCCAAGGTTCCTTATGCATCAGCAGTTGGGAGTCTTATGTATGCTATGATAGCTACTAGACCAGACATTGCATTTGCAGTGGGAGTTGTTAGCCGGTATATGGCTATCCAGGAAAGAGGCATTGGGAGGCAGTTAAGTGCATCATGAGGTACATGAAGGGTACCAAGGAGATGTGCATCTGCTTTGGTAAAGGAGACATGCGTGTACTTGGGTACACAGATTCAGACTATGCAGGGCATGTGGATAGTAGGAGATCCACTTCTGGTTATGTGTTCACCTTTGCAGGTGGTGCAGTGTCGTGGATGTCTCGCGCACAGAAGTGTGTTGCTTTGTCTACCACAGAGGCTGAGTATGTTGCAGCCATAGAGGGTTGCAAGGAGGCTATATGGCTTGATCGGCTAGTGGGAGATTTGGGGATTCATACAGGTGTACCGACATTGCATAGTGATTCCATGAGTGCTATTCAGCTAGCACGGAATCCGGTCTTTCATGCAAAGACCAAACACATTGAGGTCAGGTACCATTTCATCAGGGAGGTACTTGAGGACAAGCACATAGAGCTTGTCAAGGTTCATACAGATGATAACCCTGCAGATATGCTGACGAAGAGTCTACCTAGTCAGCGGTTTGAGTATTGTCGTGTATTGATGGGCATTGGATAGTATGCTCACTGGTTGTTCTCCCTTAAAGGCACATTGTCCTTTAAGTGGGAGGTTGTGGGGGTTAAAGGTCACTATGCCTTAACCCCGGTTATGTACAATACTCAAACACATATATAAATGAATGAAAAAGAAGATTAGGGTGGTTCTGCACCCACCAAACTTGTGTGGCTCTCTGTCTCTCTCTCTCCTTCTTCCGTTCTTGCTTCCGTTGAGAGCACTCTCACAACCAAGCAACCTTGTTGAATAGATAAACATACTTTGACACTTCCTACCATACTACCATTGTTGATAGTGTTTTTCTATCACCTCAAGTTTGACTAAACCCTATGCCAACGTCGATGTAGATGTGTGCACAACTTAACAGAAGATGCTCTCGCTTGCAATCCCAAAGGTTGCTCTGCAAGGTTTCCTAATCCATATGGGTGTTGAAATCGATGTCAACAGTGAAATTCTAATAGGAACTTCTAATAGACAAGATTCTATGCTATGCCAACAAATTGATGATAATGGGTGTTTAATCAAGCAAAATTGGGGAAAAATAGGAATCAACTCAATGTAAGAACAAGTAACTATATTAAATATTAAGTCCACTGTTTGAATTGGATACATGGCCACACACCACACCAGACTCTCTCCATCTCTCTGCTCACTTTTGTTCACCCTAACTTAGACTCAGAACTCTATAAGCCAACAGCTTGTATTCTAGCCTCTAACCTCTACACACATGACTACAACTCTAACTCTGAATTTATAACAAAATCAGAGTAAGTTTCTTACAATGCACTCTCTAAACCTAAACTCACCACTTGAATTAGGACGATCGAGTTTACCACCTTCCTAACTCATTTTTTAGGTTTTATTAGACCACATCCAGTGAGGCCTAATAGTGCTTCTTGGTCTTATGTCCCTCCATGACCTTTAGAGGTACACCGCTTTGCTCAGTGGCGCTGTCAAATTATACTAGGATAGTCTCCATCAAGTGAGGCCTCTCTGCCATCTTCAAAACTATGTAGTCAAGTGCTCGAGTTTCCCACTCGTGGGCTGATGCATCTGATATGGGATCTAAATTTTGTCCATAAATGGCCCCGCTAGATCTAGATGGAGTGTGCTAAGTAGTCAAACCATTCTTCATCCAGCATATTGTGGCCCAAGGGGAGTCACTTCTATAAGGGCTAGTATTCTTTCTATAGACAACTCGGGGTATTTGGGGTCAAACTGATCACTTATATCCTGGGTACCGTGTAGACCATCTAATGTGTAATCTGTATTTCCAAAATGTGTCTACCCTTCACTATCAAAATAATGAGGGGAAGTCTGTTTCTCCTTATCACAAGGGGAAGAGTCTGCATGCTTTTGTGAAAATGACTTATCCATGTGTTCACCTAGGACTCAACATCCAGTAGTAGTAGTGTCTAGGTGGCAGTCTGAACTTCTATCCCTACATCCACTTTGCCCAAGTGCACAACTCCCTTGACTAAACTATATACTGTAGTGACGGGGACTGTTATGGTTGCATTGGATCGGCCTACAGTGTTGCCGCCCCAAGCTGATCCACTTTCTTCAACTACTTGAGTTTGCCGTCTTGCCCTATAGCATTTGAGTCATCTTTAAGATCCTTTCTCCTTGGGGGAATGCGAGGGTGCTCTAAGGGCTAGTCTAAATATTGAAGTATTGCTTGGATTTTTTTGAGCTTGGCAACAAAGTGGCGCAATGCCTTGTTCTCTCCGCTGCTCTATTGCAGCTTAGTGTGCCAATGGGCCCATAGCCTTTCATCCTGATATGAACCATCAACTTGCACTAAAAGGCTATGGTGTCTTAGGAAGTCTTAGGCACTCCCATGGCCTCTTTGTATTGGTGGAGCAAGAGGCCATGGTTGAGCTGGAGCTGGTTGTGAGTGGCTTGCAGACATCTTCCAAAATCTTGATGATCCCCTCATACCAAGATTTGAGTTCCCTAGTATATGTTGCATGCTCCTGGCACTTGTAGACTAATGCCTGTGGGGGAATCCATGTGGTAGCACTATATTAGGCCAAGCCCCGCCAACTCTCTGAGTTGTTGTCAATTGGCAATAATGACTTCTGGCTTGGCTAGGTCAATAAAATAAAACAGAGGGTTAATACCCTCGCTTGGAAGCTTGTAACGTGGAGCTACTATAGACTTGCTTAAGCCTCCCTTCTGCACATCTGCTAGGAACTAAAAGAAGGTCTACTTCTTTTTGTCATTTTGCCTTGTTGATTAGGTAGGCCCTAGGACTAATGGCATATCTTCGCTTGCGAACTGGTTGTCACTATGAGCTGGACTTTCTTGTTGAACTCGCTTGGAAGATCCCAATGGCATTGTTGCAAATTTGAACAATTTTGCATAAACCTATATGTTGAGGTGAACCCTTCTTCCATGGACACTGATATTGTTGGTATCATCCTTGTTCCAGTTCTGCTACTTCAGGACTCAAACATCAAACCATGGCAAGTTTGTCATGTCAAGTAGAGTGTTTCTCTTGATCATCTTCATTGTTGTAGGTGGTCAGTCAATTGGGTATGGTCTTTGAAGCTATAGTGACAGTTTTGTCACTTGGCAGGTCTTTCTTCCCTTCTAGAGGTAGTTGAAGCAATTGTAGGGGTGACGATGGGAATACCATCAAGAGAGAGTATGCAACAATAACTAAGCATGTAAGCAAATTGAGTTGCTACATGAAGCAATGGCTTATTGAGGAAGATGCACTACAAAATTCAATGTCACATGTGACACCTTGGTAGGAACATGCTTGTTGTTGCTCTCATGATAGTTTGGTTAACTTGCTATGGTAGTTTTGTATGGCTTAACTTGGCTCTCATTGATCAACTCACGAATTATCTATCCCTCCAAGTCGGCCAACTAAATTGTATGATTATCATGCACTTCAATATGTATGGACCATTCGATGAAATTGGTGTTCAAGTTCCCTTCCTTTGCATTGTACAATAGTACCAACATGCCTTTTTTTTAATTCTTCTTTACAATATGCCAATCATTCGAGGCATACGAATTCTTCTAATGTGAATTCCACCCGAAATAGAGTGAGGTTGGTTGTAACCTTGTAATCCATTCTATAAGACCATAACACGGCATGCAACTTTGTATCCCAATCCTTGTGATTGCAGTTCAAAATTTTAGTAAGAACTAACTTTAGAGTTTTGCCAGTAGACTCAACTTCTCCATTATATCAAGGATAATAATTGGTGTACCACCATAGACTCTTTAACTAACAAGACAAATATTTTATTCATAAAATGAGTATCTTGATCATTTGCGAGGAATCTAGCTATCATCTGATTGGAGTTATCTGTTATAGCCTTAGCCTCATGCCATTTTGTGGCATAACCTATGGATACGATAACACATTTGTTGTGATTAGCTGTAGTTTTAAAAGGACCAATGGAGTCTAGGCCCCAACATTGAAAAGTTTCCCATGGTTGACTCGGTTGCAAAGGCATATGATCAAGAGGTAGCATCCTCCCCATGTGCTGACAGCATTGCACTGAACATAATGGGCATGCGCATCTTTAAACACAGTACTCCACCATAATCCAGCTTGTAACAACTTTTAAGTAGAGAGGCCTCCAGCAAGATAACCTCTAGTAGGCCACTTATGAGCTTCATGAAGTACTATATGTAGGATGTTGTCTACACTCTGATGATACAATCGCCCACCTATTAAGTTGTATTTCCAAGCCTTCATAATGAATTTCTTATGCTTATCCTTTGTTATATGCTCAAGAAAAGTTCCTAGTGAGAGATAGTGGATCAATTCATCATACTCTGTTTTAATAAAAGTTCCAAGTGAGAGATAGTGGATCAATTCATCATACTCTATTTTAATAAAATCAACTACAAATATTACAACCTTATCACTTGTTGATGCTGGCAGATGTGACAAATAGTTAGCTCCCACATGCGACTTCCTAGGTTTATGAATCATCCTAAAATAAAATTCTTGAAGCAATAGCATCCACCTTACCAATGTATAATGAATTATTATTTTTGTTTATCTGGTATAATAAGGCTTATGATCAACATAAAAAATGAATTGATTTCCAAGTAGATAGTGTCTAAATTTTGTACTTAAACCATGCCAAGTGCTTCTTGCAAGGTTGTGTCTTAGTTTGCAAGTAGGTTGAGTCATCAACCTACTTGCATAATAAACCGGGTCATCCAACTTTCCATCTGGTTGTGTTGGTATAATCCCCAATTGCATAACCAAAAGCATCCACATACACATGGAAAATGACATTCCACCTTGGATGTAAGACCGTAAGCATGCTTCTTTAATGTGTGAAAGGCATCAGACAACTTGGGTGTCCATTGATGCCTCCTCTTTGATACATTTGGGCATTGATAGAATGGCCACATCATCAGATTTCAGACTTGGAAATTCTTTAAGCATGTTTACGTAAGGGCTCCTTTGAATGTGAAATCTCTAGAAACCCTTGCTTCTTGTGACATGCCTCAAGAATCTCTTCATCATGTCCTTCTCCAATAAGCTCTGGTAAGGCAGACATCGAAACACTATCTTGAGGGACACCAGAAGGCTCCTAGCTAGAGATCAGTGTGGAACCACCCTCCCTTTGTAATGCAATTTTCTCAGGGATACCTTTTGTAGGCACAATCACTAGCACACTTCTTGCATGATCAACCATACAACCACCCACCACCTTCACCCTTATCCTTCTTCCTCACAACTTTCCACTCTTCACCATTTTGGGCATCGGACGGGAAAGTTGTGGGGGAGAAGGGGATGGCTTCCTTCACTTCCTCAGTTGCTTTACCACCAATCAACAAATCCTCCTAAAAAGAGCTCCACGGTAGGTGAACAACATAATCTGACCCCTCCCCCCCCAAGATCACCTCCATCGACATGTAGGCCATCCCCCACTTTAGGTGCTGTGTTCTCTACCTTCTTAGGGCAATTGAAATAGGCAAAGTGACCACATTCCTTGCAAAGAAAACATGCATCAGGGAATACTCCAAACCATACCTACTAGTAATGCACGATCCCCTTCTAGCCTCAATCTGATTTGGGATCTCCTATGCTCTATCTGATAATATGTAGGCCCTCTTTGCGTCAAAAGGCATCCCTTGTGGACACATGAACAAGGAGCAACTTCCTAAGAGAACAAGCCAAAACCTCCCTAGTGTCTCCCTACCAAGAGGGTAGAGTAGGTAATTCAATCTAGATAGGGCATTGGTGGAAAGGAACTTGACAACGTTAAATGAAGGAGGCCACAATGTCAGCTTCTGACACAAAGCTAATGAGAAAGGAACCCTTCTGAGAAATTTCGCTTTAAAAGTATTAGCCAAAGCTTCACATTCGAAATCTAGAAACTCATGCAGTTCATGCATAAGATTCCTCCTTGAGTAAGCTTGCCCAACTCTGGGATCATTCGATCCAAAAAGACTTCGTAAGTATGAGGATGCAATCGAGCTGTCTTGCCATGCATTCTTTTTAGTCTCTTGCGACCTTGGTTGAGCATTAAGCCGCAAGACTCAAAGGGCTTCATCTACAGAAATAGCAAAGAATCCTCCATGCAAATGTATATGAAGGTGTCTTGTTATCAACTACTCTCGGAGGAGCCCCATCACCAACCCCAAGTTTGACAGCCAACACAACTTCCCTAGGCACAAACCGTTCACTAGCCTCATTCTTTGGTAGAAACGTGCATACTTCCCTAGCTTCAATCGACATGCCTTCAAAATGTCTCTGGGAGGACGTCTCGCATTCAGTCCATGCCTTGGAGTGAGGAGAGACTGTCAATAGATGGCAAGCTATCAAGCATACACAACTACAACATCTCTCCTCCCCCAACGTTCTCGAAGAATGGTATAAATAAGTAGGGAAGGATGGATATGTGTGCGCGCGTGCATGCATACACACACATGCATGCATGCATGCATGACGTATGTACAAACATATGTATGGACATACGTGCATACGGATAACAAGACACCCCTATACCATCGCTAGAGGCGATGTAGCATCGCCTTTGCAAAGATACTACCAAATGGCCTCTAGTTGGTAGTAGGTGTCCTCATACCCCTGTTTCGAAACCAGTTAATAGTGGGTTTCTATGAGCCCCCACCTCGTGCCTCGTCGCCCCGTCCCCTTCTCCACCTCTTCAATTTTGCAATGGCACAATGGCTGCATGACTGCATCCATTTTAATTGTGGTGGACATTCCTTCACTTGATGATGGGTTGGCCATGTGCCACTAAATATACCGACACATCATTTATGATAAAACTGTAGGGGCACCCCTAGATTTTTTGGGAGGGCCTCTACCTATTTACTTGCTTCGCCGGCCCTGAGAAGATGGTCTAAGGTGGACACCCTCTAAGAGGCCATTCCCACACTACGTAGGATGACATATTTGCTGTTTTCTGCTTATTGCCATGCTCAACCCACATCAAATGTGCACCCCGCTTTGGAGATGCAAATGTGCACCCCACTCTGGAGATGGAGTTTTGGGTTTCTACCTTGGCATTTCGGTGCTAGAAGCTTGGGAACCCCTAGAAATAGTCTCTTCACTTTGGAATTTACCAGACTATAGTAGCAGGAAGTTAGGAACGCTGCCTACAACATAGGTCCGAAGCAAGTACTAGGCCCCTAGGATGTTCACCATGCCAACTACCTTCGGAAGATTCCTCAAACTATTGATTAAGAGTCTAATCGGCGCCACGTGGGAAGAAGCTTCATAGTACATACGGATTTAGGGTTTAAGAGCACGTCCGTCGCTGCACAAGAGCGTCAAGGGCATCTTCACTATCGACCATTTTGTAGTTTCTACACAGAACATGGCGTCCGTTCCAGTTCGCGTATCCGCTCGCCCCGGTTTCCTGGGTCTCCACACCCCTGACGCACTCGGGAGAGCTGGAGTCCCTACTCGAGTGGAGCTTTGCAGTATTCGGAAGGAGATGAGCTTTAGAGTGCTGGCTGCCCAAGCCGACCCTTCCCCAGTTCAGTCATCACATTTACAGCGGCAAGCTCCACCAATTATTGAACTCGAGTTTGTTGGGGTTGGTTTTTATTCTCTCTCGTTTTCTACTGCTCGTGTTTTGACCGTCATGCGATACTTAGCTTTGCAGGTACGCATTCCCATGGTTCTTAAGGGAGTGTTTGCCTTTGTTTTTGTTTATCCAGCCGGACCCTCGTCAAGGAGAAAACGAGCCACCTCCACCACCGGCCTATTGTACAGCCGTGAGTGGGCAGAAGCTTCTCCGTAATGTAATGCTGGAGAACAATATAGAGCTCTACGGACCTTATGTGAGATGCTCCTGTTGCTCTAATTGTCTTCAGCCCCAAGAGCAGCTTTTATGGGCCTTTATTTCTGGAAAACGAAGGACGTGAGATACTTTTTTCTGTGTTCCCAGGGAAAAATGATGAACTGTGAAGGAAAAGGGATGTGTGGAACGTGCCTTGTCGATGTAAGTGTCCCACAGTTCTTTAAGATTTTGAACAAACTGGCAATCTTTATTTTCTCAACACAACAGGAAAGCAGTGAGCGAGCTATGCACGCTCTTAACCAATTTAAATCACATTCTCGATGTCTGCCCTCCAGATTCTGGAGGGAGCAGAGTTGATGAACAAGCGGACGGATGCGGAGCCCTATTATTTGAAACTGGTAAGCCTTCTTTTTTATTCTCTGCATTTGTTTTTTCACTCTCACACCCAATTCATTCACCCAAATAGTAGCCAAGTGCGTAACAAAAATTGAATATCACCCTTTTTTGTCAATGCATTGGTTTACACTAAAGGCTGATGGAAATTTTTTGGGGCAAAAAAGATTTGATTATATCAACATGTAAAAGAATATACATCTTGATGAGTTCCATCATATCTGTCCAACAAAGGAGTACAATGAAGATAAACTTCAGTAATCTTCCAAATATTGGAAGGTGGCCTTTTCAAGGCTGAGAGAAACAGCTTCTTCTCCAAAATAGTAGCATCTAGAAATTTCCTATCCCAAGCATGCGAAAATCTGCAAGTAGAGGTCTTGGTCCTGCTGTATCAAGTTTCTTCTGAGCTCTGAGTAGATATGCCTTATGTTTTCATTTTCCTAGATGTCACGTCGAAAAGTGTATACAAAAGTACTCTCTTGCACAATCCCCTCTAACTATCATTGGGATATTACTACTTAAGTACTTAAGTCCCTTTTCCCCCTTCATTATAGTCATCCCTTTCCATTGAATTTTACCTTCAAAATTATGTGTGGCTGTCACAATAGGGCGCCAAAACTAGCCTGAGTTAGTGTGGCGTAGGTCTAAGTAGTGAAGGGTCTACGTAAGCCCACCTCACTCCCATTGTACTCACTTTTGATGTGACCTCTAATCTCTCTCTCTCTCTCTCTCTCTCTCTCTCTCTCTCTCTCTCTCTCTCTCCCTCTCTCCTTCCTCCTACTTGAAGCCTACTCTCTGTCTCTCTCTCTCTCTCCCCCCCCCCTTTCCACCTCTTTCTCTCTCTCCTACCCTCTCCTTCCTTCTCTCCCATTCTCTCTCCATTTCTCTCCTCAATCCCCTTTCTCCAGTCTGTCCCCTACCCCTCCAATTTCTGGCACCTTTGCGTTTCCCTTTCACCCTTCACTCCAGCGTGCCACAGATTTCCATCGTCTTATGCCAGACGACCAATGAGCTATTCAATGCCTAGTCTAGCCTTTTGGGTGTCAAGTGCTGTACAGTGGGCACATCCCCAAGCCTTGGGATACTGTGCTGGTACACAGTTAGAAGGCACTCCCATTTGCAGTCTCGAACAGCCATCGAATCTTGTCAAAAACCAGGCCAAGCATGCAGATTTTAGGGATAATACCAGATTGCAGAGCCCTCCAACTGATTCTGATATGTTCATGACCACTACCAATGACAAAAGTGGCATCTTCACGGTATAACCCCAAACTTATGAAGACAATGGACAGCAATAGGAAGATGGCTGTTATGACACTTTTATAGTAGAACCTGAGAATGATAGCAAATTATAAAGACAATGGACAGCAAGATTTGATAGCTGTTATGACGGTTTTGAAAATTGGCATAATAATATTGTTGGCAAGCAGCCCTTGCACCACCATATTGGTCTAAGTAGTTACTGATTAGTAAAACTTTTAGGAGAAAATTAGGAAAATTTTAGGAAAATTTAGGATAGGAGAGGGGGTAAGTTGGGAAAGGGAGAGGGTTTGGGGGAGGTTAGGAAAAGAGGGGATACGGGTAGAGAGAGAGTGGGGAAAAAAGTTAGTACATTGATGCACAACAGCAAGGTTATACATATGTGCAAGATGCACATGGAAATGCTATTGAAGGAGACCAAGGAAGATGGCTGTTATGACACTTTTATAGTAGAACCTGAAAAATGATAGCAAAATTATAAAGACAATGGACAACAAGATTTGATAGCTGTTATGACAGTTTTGAAAATTGGCATAATAATATTGTTGGCAAGCAACCCTTGCACCACCATATCGGTCTAAGTAGTTACTGTTTCTGTCAGTTATTGATGCACAACAGCAAGGTAATACATATGTGCAAGATGCACATGGAAATGCTATTGAAGGAGACCAAGGCAAGGCTACAGTTGGGGTTGGTAAAAACTAGGCTGTTGGAGCCTAAATACAGCAGCTATAATGAGATGATTTTTTAGTTCTTAGCATTTGGACAGGTGAGCACAGATAGAAATGCAATGCAACAACAACTCATCAAAGCTGCCTTGCAAGATACATGGCAAAACAATGAACGCTTCAGGCGTATTTTGGTAAGCATTGGGTTTGCCCAAGAGGCTCCGCAGGTCTTTAGAAACCCAGTATAGCTGCTTATGCTTGGGCACTGATGACGACACAAGTGTTGCTTTGCTTGCTAAGTATGTCTTCCTTTTGTTTTTCAAAAAAGCTTTTGTTACCTCTTTTTTCTTCTCTTTCATTTTCTGTTTTATGTGTAGATTTTTAGACTTTAGAACAAAAAAAAATTCTAAATTTGTATGATTGGACATATTCTAGTCTTACAAAGGTATATATAATGCTTCAGACGTTGGGAAAAGTGGATAGTAAGGCACAGAGGGGTCCGCAAAATAACTGCCTTGGGGACAGCTTATCTCTATGTGATTTTGGAGCTTCTGCTTGATGAGCATGCCATGAGGTGAACAAATGCATTAGAACCGAAAATCCGTAAATGAGATATTGTTGGCTTCTTACCATAGTAAGCTTCATATGGAGTCTTGTCATTAACAGCCTTGGTCTTGGTTCTATTGAGGATGCGAATGGGAGTGTTTACGGCTTCACCCCAGTAAGCTTTCGAAAGATTTCTCCCTCGCAACAAACCTGTCTCTGTGACGGCCGTGTGCTTTCTCTCAACAACTCCATTCTATTGATATGTGCGGGCTGTCTCTTGATCCTGTGCTTCTTGCAAAATCCATTGAACTCGGTAGAAGTGAACTCCTCCCCTTTGTCTGTGCGGAAGGCTTTGATTACCTCCTCACTCTCCTTCACTACCTGGGCCTTCCAGTCTTTGAATTTCTCGTAAGCCTGAGACTTGTGGCCATGCAGAATACCCACGGCATGTGACTAAAATCATCCACAAATAAAAGAGAATACCGCGAACTTGCGAATGAATTTGTTGACATTGGGCCGTAGATGTCAGAATGAATCAACTCGAGCGGCTTCTTGGCCCGTGACCTCCCCGCACTCCTTCTCTACCTGCGTCTTCCAGTCTTTGAATTTTTCGTAAGCTTGAGACTTGTTGGCCAAGCATAATACCCACGTCATGCAGTTGAAATCATCCATAAATAAAAGAGAATACCGCGAATTTGCGAATGAATTACATTGGGCTGCAGATGTCAGAATGAACCAGCTCGAATGGCTTCTTGGCCCGTGACGAGGCCTCTTGTGGGAACTTGTCCGTGTGTCGCTTGCCCTCCAAGCAAGCCTTGCAAACATGATCATGGCTTGCAATCGGTGGAAGTCCATCCACCATCTTTGACTTTTGCATCTCGACGAGAGTGCCATAATTGACATGACCGAGCCGCTCATGCCACAATTTGGATCTGCCATGGTTCCCGTGCACCAATAGAGCGTTGAGCCAATATAGCCCATGCTCCTCGATTTGTCCCCCTCATTCATATCCAAATTGTATAGTTGATGTTGAAGAAGCAAGATATGAGATGTGTTGTTTGTTTCGTACAGATCCTTCAGAATAGCTCACGTCTCTACAAACATCTCGACCTTTTGGATGTGCAGAAGAACAGAGTCTGCGTGTCCCTATGCTAGGGACCGGGCATCTCTATCTTCCCAACTTTCAAGCTCCTCTTCATCTACTGGAATGAGAATCTTTCCCTTGTTGTCCAACAGATCTTTTGGCTTTGCCTCCACTCCTATTGTCAACTTCCACTGCTTCCGAGCCACTAAATGACTCCGGATTTTCACCTTCCAGATTGGGTAGTTTGACTCATCTAGTTTCCCTGATTCTTCAAAGTACAGGATCGTGAAAGAGAGAAATCTAGGGGTAATAGCGAACATCAAACTGAAAAATGAACTTGCAGTAGAGAACTTGACCACGCAGCAAACCTTAGTGTTGATTGGAGTCGCCTTCTTGTTGAGGAACTTTGTTCTAGAACTGGAAACCCTGCTCTGATACCATGTGGAAAGTAGAGGATAGAATCACTCACTCCTCACACTACCGATCGCAGCTCATACAATAGTCAAAGAGAGATAGAGAGGTAGATACAAAACTCAGATATATTCTTCCACAATGGTGGGCTGACAAAAACTCAAGAGGTGAGCAACAACTAGCAAAGAGAAGCTGATACCAAAGATGAGTCTACTCCTCTCCTTGCGGGTGCTGGCTGTCAGTGTTGGTGATGCGGAATGAGGGGGAGTGGGGGGGCTTTTTATAGGGGGGCCAGTGTTAGAAATCAAGAGGGAATGAATCACTCAAACCTCCACCCAAGATCTCTCCAACTCTTACACACACTCAACTCAGATAGATGATCATAGATGCAACAAACCCTCACTCAGAAATAAATATGGATGGAGAGAGAGAGAGAGAGAGTATATTCATCCACCGGATGGTGGGCAGAAAAATAGCTCCAAGGGAGCAGTACAAAACACAGCAAAGTGCTGGAGAATATTGATGAACTCTCTCTCTCACAAACTGCTCCAGATCTGAGTGCTGAACACAGCCTTGGAGAGGGGCTTTCAGTCTTGCACTGGATGCTGGAATGAATGGAGGAGTGGGCCTTTTATAGGCACTGCCCAGGCCCCTTGAGTTGACCGACCAGCAGGGTCGGTACCCTGTCTGGTGGCCGACCACATGGGCCCTAGAAAACCGACCAGGGTTGGCCATGGTTGGGCCGACTTGGCCTGCCACAGGCCCCTATATAAGGGTGCCCTGTGCAGCCAGTCTGCGCTGCTGCAGGAGCCTCCATGTGAGGCCTACAGCCCTGTTTTACCTGCTGTTGCAGGCTGCAACCAGCCCTGTGCTGGTTGCCTATGATGCCGACCTGAGTCTCTCTCTCTCCAGCCCTCCTACCTCTCACTACCCCTTGTCCCCTCAAATCGGGGGCTCACAGGTGGGCACAGTGAGTTTCTAACACCCCCCCTCAATGTTCTAACACCCCCCCTCAATGTCACAACTGTGGGCCAATCCCCATTCGTTTGATGAGGTGCTCCATCTGTTCTTGAGGAAGTGCCTTCGTGAAGAGGTCGGACAAGTTGTCGGCGGTCGGGCAGTACATAAGCTCGATCACGTCGTCGATGATGAGTTCTCGAACAAAGTGGCAATGAACTTCGATGTGCTTGGTGAGGGCATGGTACACTGGATTCTTGGCAATGGCTATGCAACTTTGATTGTCGCACATCAGCACTGTTGCGTCCTCCAGACATACGTCCATGTCCTCCAGAATCCACCTCAACCACAGTGTCTCACAAGCTGCTGTACACGCGGCTCTGGACTCTGCCTCTCTAGATGAAAGGGCCACTGTGGGTTGCTTCTTACTCAGCCAAGAGATGGCACCAGATGCAAGTAAGAAACAATACCCTGTTGTTGATCTCATGGTGTCAGCATCACCCGTCCAATCACTGTCACAGAACCCGCCTAGTTCGATGCCTTTGGTATAGGTGATCCCGTAGGTGCAAGTATCCTTTAGATACCTCAGCACCTGTAAACCTTCATCCCAATGACTCTTCTTGGGAGAAGCAGAGAACTGGCATAATAGCCCAACTGCATAACAAATATCAGGTCGAGTATTGGTAAGGTAAAGCAAACTTCCTACCAATCGTCAGTACAAGGGAGTATCGACCGGCTGAGATGTGTTGTGAACACTTAGCTTGAGCCCGACCTCCATGGGAGTTACTGCTGTCCTGCAATCCTCCATCTAAAATCTCTTCAGAAGTTCTCTGCAATATTTCTCCTGTGAAATGAAGATCCTGTCTTTGGCCTGCTTTACTTCTATCCCAAGGAAGTAGTGTAATAACCCAAGGTCAGTCATCTCAAACTCAGACATGAGTAGCTCCTTGACCTGAGAAATCTTCTCGACATGGTCACCTGTCAAGATAAGATTATCAACATAGAGGATGAGTACCAATCGCAACCCCTTCTCAATGAACAAGTAGAGGTTTGCCTCAGAAGGGCTCCGACTTAGCCCTATCTTCTGAAAGAATACATCAATCCTTTGGTACCAAGCTCTGGGGGCCTGTTTGAGCCCGTATAGCGCCTTCTTCAATCTGCAGACCTTTAATGGGGACCCTGGATCTTGAAAGCAAAGCCCGGTGGCTGCTCTACGTATACCTCCTCCTCCAGGGTTCCATTAAGGAATGCGGACTTCACGTCCATTTGAAAAATAGGCCACTGGAATTGGGCAGCAAGGGCAATCACTGTCCGGATAGTAACCATGCGAGCTGTGGGAGCAAAAGTTTCATCAAAATCCATGCCTTCAGTTTGAGCAAAACCTTTGACCACTAACCTTGCTTTATACTTATCCAATCTGCCGTCTGATTTGTATTTAAGTTTCTATACCCACTTAGTGCCGATGACTTTCCGTCGCGGGGGCCTGGCTACTAAGTTCTAGGTATTGTTCTTCAGGATAGCATCCATCTCTGCCTGCATGGCAGCTTGCCATTCTGGATGGTCCTTCGCCTCCTTGAAGATCCTTGGCTCTTCAAGCTGAGCCACCAACACAAAATTCATGGATGGGGTCTTTTGAAGACGTTGGGATTGTCGCCATCCGGAACTGCTACTCTCAGGTATTTCGGTGACCCGAGAGTCTTCCAATGTCCGTAGGTACCATTGGGGCAACCTCTTCTGCTTCTCAGTGGGAGGAGGAAGTGGAACTACTTCTGGAACATCTTGCTCTTCCTCAGTACCTTGTGGAACATCAGCTTCCGATTTCACCACCTCTTGGATGGTCAACCTGGGGCGGGGTGGGTTCGGGGGTTGAACAATCTCCTCCTCCTCACTCTGAGGCTCCCCCTAGGGTTCAGGTTCTTTTTCCTCGAAGACAACATCCCGACTGATAAGGATCTGCTTCTTTACTGGGTCGAAGAGTCGATAGGCCTTGGATTCTTCGCTATACCCAACAAAGATACATTTTTTGCTCTGGGAATCAAGCTTGGTCCTGTCTTCCTTGTGCACATGCACCCATGCGTTAGAACAAAAAATACGAAGATGAGTGATAGAGGGCTTCTTACCAAAAAATGCCTTATATGGAGTCTTGTCCTTGACGGCCTTCGTCTTGGTCCTGTTGAGAATGTGTATGGCTGTATTGATAGCTTCACTCCAATAGGCTTTAGAAAGGTTCCTACCTCGGAGCATAGCAAGCCCTATCTCCGTGGTGGTTCTATGCTTCCTCTCGGCTACCCCGTTTTGCTGAGAAGTATGTGCTGTGGTGAGTTGTCGCTTGATCCCATGCTTGCGACAAAATGTGTTGAACTCATTTGAGGTGAATTCTCCCCCCCGTCTGTACGGAACGTCTTGACATCCTTCCCTGTCTCCTTTTCAACTCTAGCCTTCCAGTGCTTGAACTTCTCAAAAGCCTGTGACTTTTTGGCCAAGCAATACACCCAGGTCATTCTACTTAAATCATCCACAAAGAGAAGTGAGTACCTGGATCCTACCCACGATGCTGTAGACATTGGGCCACAAATGTCGGCATGAACCAACTCAAGAGGTTTGCTGGCCCGAAACGAGGCCTCTTGTGGGAACTTGTCCCTGTGCTGCTTGCCTTCTAGACTAGCCCTACAGACACCATCCTTGCCTGTAATTGGTGGAAGTCCATCCACCATCTTCGACTTTGATATTTCAGCCAAGGTTCCATAGCTGACATGACCGAAGCGCTCATGCCAAAGTTTGGACTTTCCGTTGTCTTCATGAACCAACATTGCACTGAGGCGGTACAGTCCGTTCTCTTCAACTCCTTGAGCCACCATCTGTCCATTTGCTTTGGATGTCACGGTAACCTTGCCATCTTAAAAGAGAATTGCCATGTTTTTGTCCATCTGACTTACAGACAGTAAGTTCTTGCAAAGGTTGGGTACGTTAAGTACTCCAGAGATATCCTTCTCCTCACCCGTGGTGTAATGAAAGGAATGCTACTGATGCCCTTCACAAGACACGTCCGGCTATCCCCGACAGAAACTTTGGAATCCGGATGTGTACTTTCCATGGTTTTGAACCAAGTCTTTCTGTTAGACATGTGCTTTGAAGCATCGCTGTCAACATACCCCCTCTTTTCCTTCACTGACTGCATATGCTGAACAATGTTCATTGATTAAAAACAACTGTCCAGTCATCACATTGGCAGAATCATTCTTTGTTCTTGGCTTCGCTCTTCCGCTTCTGATCCGCCTTCTTCTTTCGGCATTCTTTGGCGGAGTGGCCAAGCTTTTCACAGTAATAGCACTTCATTTTCTTCTTTCGGTCAGCGTCCTTTGACTTCTTGAACTCCTTTGGCTTGCCTTTTCCAGGCTTGTCTTTGGCCACTAATGCCTTCTCGTCGGTTTGCGTAAAGAGTTTCTCTCGAGCCTCCTCCTGAAGCAGGAGTGGGCCAAGCTCCTCAAAGGTGATTGGCTTAGTGTGTTGACCCGTAGTGACCGTAGTTACAAAACTTTTGAAACTCCGTGGCAACTTGTGGAGTGTGAGCAACGCCGATTGACTCGAGTCCACCTTTTGACCAACCGCTGCGAGCTGGTCCCGCACGACTTTCACCTTTGGCAGATGGTCATGCACACTATCACCCTCATTCATATCAAAACTGATGCTGAAGAGTAATGATACGGGCTGTATTATGGGTTTCATACAGCTCCTTTGGTATGGCCCACGCCTCTGAAGATGTCTCTGCCAACTGGATATGAGGAATCACAGCATTTGCTGTCGTGCCAATTAGCATTGCTAAGGCTTGAGCATCCCTCTCCTCCCATGCACTGAGTTCATCGGCATCTGCTTCAAATAAAACTTCACCTCTTCCACAATGTCCTCCGGCTTCTCCTCGGTCCCAATCACTATCTTCCACAGCTTCCATGCCAACAGATGGCTTCGGATCTTGACTTTCCAGATTGGATAGTTCGTCCCATCGAGCTTTCCAGCTTCACCAAAATTGGGAATACATGAAGAAGGAAGATGACTGGAGAAGGAGGAAGGACGAGCTGTGGGTGAAGAGGCTTCTGAACGTTGATCCATCTCGGTGAATAGCAAACTGAAAAACTGAAGCAAAAAAGATGTACTGACCTCCCGTGCTAGCTTGAGCTGAAAACAGAATCGCCTTTCTGCCAAGGGACTCCTTCCTTCAGAGAGTGCTTTGATGAAGAAGAGTTGAGAGCCTATGGCTCTGATACCATGTTAGAAATCAAGAGGGAATGAATCACTCAAACCTCCACCCAAGATCTCTCCAACTCTTACACACACTCAACTCAGATGCAACAAACCCTCACTCAGAAATAAATATGGACGGAGAGAGAGAGAGAGAGAGTATATTCATCCACCGGATGGTGGGCAGAAAAATAGCTCCAAGGGAGCAGTACAAAACACAGCAAAGTGCTGGAGAATATTGGTGAACTCTCTCTCTCACAAACTGCTCCAGATCTGAGTGCTGAACACAGCCTTGGAGAGGGGCTTTCAGTCTTGCACTGGATGCTGGAATGAATGGAGGAGTGGGCCTTTTATAGGCACTGCCCAGGCCCCTTGAGTTGACCGACCAGCAGGGTCGGTACCCTGTCTGGTGGCCGACCACATGGGCCCTAGAAAACCGACCAGGGTTGGCCCTGGTCGGTGGCCCTGGTTGGGCTGACTTGGCCTGCCACAGGCCCCTATATAAGGGTGCCCTGTGCAGCCAGTCTGCGCTGCTGCAGGAGCCTCCATGCGAGGCCTAAAGCCCTGTTTTACCTGCTGTTGCAGGCTGCAACCAGCCGGTGTGCTGGTTGCCTATGATGCCGACCTGAGTCTCTCTCTCTCCAGCCCTCCTACCTCTCACTACCCCTTGTCCCCTCAAATCGGGGGCTCACAGGTGGGCACAGTGAGATTCTAACAGCGAGACCCTCTCAAAGTGGCTGACTAGGGAGTTGGCTCCATGATCCAAGCACAGACCTGGTAGGGCCCCCCACTGACCAGCTGGGTCGGTCATTCCTTGGCTGATCTGGCCGGCTTGGGCCAATTCTATATAAGGGCACATGCCTATGTAAGGGCCCCTGTGCCCAGCACATGGACTGCTGATGCAGTCCCCAACGCCGCCCTCATGCTGCCCCAAGAGGTGCCTAGGATGCCGCGCCATCGTGTTCTTGCTGCGTGGATTCCAGGCCAGGTAGGTGCGCTATTTTTCCTTCCCCTACCCCCTATAGTCTCTTGCCCCCTTGTCCCCTCAAATCAGAGCCCCTCAAATCAGGGGCTCACAGGTGGGGCAGTGACATTCTAACACGTTGGGTGTAATGGAAAGAATGTTAGAAAATACCCAACAGAGGGTACACGCAGCGGAAGACTTATAGTAATGCCCAGGAGCTCACACAGTGTGGTGTGGGTGTGGAATCACAAACTTCTTTACTTATGTGCATACAATAGGTGTGCAGACTCATCAATAGACAATGAACCAACCAGATAGAGAAACCACCAAAATATATATTGCCGTCCACAACTATGGACACAATACAAAAGAGAGAGATCCAGAGTCCCATTAATGATGTGGTCCTCTGATCTTACCACAAGGTCCTTATCCTATCTGCTGGCTATCTCTAGACTCGAGTCCGCGTGCTCCACCTCGAGCTTTTGTAGACTTTCCGTCCAGATGCCTTCCACCTTACTGTCTTTGCACCAGCCTAGGTGGGCAGCTCTTTCAGCTCTCAGTCTGCAGCTCCTTGTCACCTTCTTCACCTCCTGATATTGACACGTCCCAGCACTCCTGAAACCTCTGATCTGCAAAACAAACACACACCACGTGAGAACTGAGCAGGCTGCTCACCACCCAACCATGACATCTACGGGATGTGATCCCGAATGAGGAGATGTCCCCTCCGAGCCACGAGCTGAGCTACTGGCACGAACTCCCAATCAGATCCAAACCAGCCTGGTGTCCCATACCACCAGGTGGCGCTGTGAAGCCCTGGATCTGCCACTGGGCCTTGGGCTACGCTAAGATGCAGGCGCGCGTCCGCAACTCAATCCGGGAACAGACCTGGCACCTGGGAACGAAACTGCTCCCAACTGCACACTGAGAACTGAACCCCCTGGGTCCCTTTTATAGACTCGGGCCCCGAGCGCCAAAAATAGCGAAGACCTATAAATAGTTCGTACCCTTGCCACTCAACCCGAGAATCAAGCCTGCCTAGCTCTAAGCCTCCCCAGGCTACCTGAGCTAGTCTACTGTACCCAGTACACGTCAGATACCAATCCGTGCACATGACATACTCCCCCTCCTCTAAGAACTCACTCCTAAGTTCCATAAAAAACTCGGAAATGTTCTCTGGAGGTTTTGTAATGTCTCCCATGTTGCATCCTCCTCAACACGATCCTTCCACTTGATTTTGTATTCCGTGATAGATCGATTACGAATCTGTCTGTCACGAAATTCAAGAATACACTCAGGTTCGTGAGGAATAAAAGTCAAATCTGTAACTTCTATTATCTCGTGAGGAGAAACAAGTTGATCATCTGCACCCAAGACTTCTTTCAGTCTAGTGACATGAAAGACTGGATGTACTTTAACATCAGGAGGCAATTCTAGTCGATATGCAACTGGTCCAATTCTTTTAATGACCTTGAATGGGCCACAGTATCTAGGGGATAATTTTGGAACCAAACCAGTACTTAGGCTCTTGGATTCCTTGGGAATTCGCAAATATACCATCGTTCCTTCAGAGAACTCTCTAGGTGAACGATGTCTATTAGCATTAAATTTGTCCCGATCTTGGGCACTTCTAATAGACTCCTTGGCAAATTGCAACATTTCCTGCATGTCTAGCAAGAAGTTCTTAGCAGCATCATTTTGAATCACTTTTAACCCAACCATAACTAGTGACTTAGGTTGAAACCCGTACATAAGCATAAAAGGACTGTAACCAGTACTAGAATGCTTTGCACTGTTGTAAGCAAATTCTATCATAGGTAGATAATCTTCCCATGAAGACTGTCTCTTAGATACATATGCCCGAAGCATGTCTTCAACCAACTGGTTGACCTTCTCTGTACTGCCATCGGATTGTGCATGATCCGAGGAACTCATACTTCGAGTAGTTTCTAACTTCTCAAAACAAGTGTGCAAAAGTTACTTGTAAACTTTGAGTCCCTGTCACTGACTATGTCAGATGGCAAACCATACAGCTTAAACAAGTGGTCCACAAACTCGTGAGCGAGCTGAACTGCTGATATAGTTGTTCTGGTAGGTAAGAATCTAGCCATTTTTGTCAAATGGTCGACTATGATCCAAATGGAGTCATGACCCTTGCGCGTTCGAGGCAAACCAGTAATAAAATCCATGGAAATACTTTCCCATTTATTACCTGGAATCTGTAATGGCTGTAATAAACCCGCGCTTCTAAGGCGTTCTGCCTTAGTAACCTGACAAACTCGGCAACCTACTACATAGTTCTCAATAAATGCACGCATCTTAGGCCAATAAAAGGTATGCTTCACAAGAGACAGAGTCCTATGTATACCCGGATGTCCAGCACTAGGAGCATCATGACACTCCCAGAGAATCTTGGATTTAAGGTCCAGAACATCTGGCACACAAATCTTTTCATTCCGGAACAGCAAGTTGTTCCTAATCATCCACTGACCTCCCGTCGCCTGTACCGTAGGTGGCACAATCCCTGAGTCCCGGTCAACCATAGAGCTCCCATCCTGGACTCTCTGCCAATAAGAACTGAAATGACTATCAGTTGCGTATAGCGCTCTCAAGGATTGAAATAGGTCCGAGGATATTTTTGTAAATGACAGAGCATTTACAAACTTAACTCGACTTAAGGCATCCGCCACACTATTCAACGAACCCTGACGATAACGTATTTCGAAATCAAAATCTTGCATTAATTCTACCCATCTAGCTTTCCGTCCCCTCAATTCAGATCCCTCACACACATACTTAATTGACTGATGATCAGTCAATACAAGGAACTTTGAACCATACAAGTAGTGTCTCCAAACCTTAAGAGCATACACTACAGCATAAAATTCCTTCTCGAGTGTGGGCCAACGATATTGGGTGTCGTCTAGCTTCTTACTCTCGAAAGCTACAGGCTGCCCTCTTGGAATAGAGCTGCCCCAATCGCATAATCACTCGCATCGGCCTCTAAAACATAAGGCTGGGTAGGATCGGGTAATGCAAGAACGGGTGCTTCCTTGATAGAAAACTTCAAGGTTTCAAAAGCCTTGTTCATTGCATCATTCCAAGAGATCGGCTGGGTAGACCTGCGTCCACGACCTTTCAATATGTTTGTCAGGGGTGCCGTGATATGTGAATAATCACGCACAGACTTCCGTAGAAATACCGTAAATCCTAGGAAAGAACGAAGTTGTTTCACAATCTGAGGGATAGGCCATTCTAAAATCTTCTGGATATGATCCAGATCAATGCTAATACCTTCAGAAGAAATCTTGTGTCCTAAGTAAATGATCTCCTTCATAAAGAAGTCACATTTACTCATCTTGGCATAGAGCTTATGCTGTCTTAGAATAACTAAGACAATCCGGAGGTGTCCTATGTGATCCTCAAGCGTTCGACTATATACCAAGATGTCATCTAAGAACACTACAACAAATTTGCCCATGAACAAATCGTTCATCATCTGCTGAAAAGTAGCAGGAGCATTGGTCAAACCAAAAGGTAATACAAGAAACTCGTAATGACCATACCTAGTTCGGAATGCGGTTCTATCTATGTGTTTAGCATAGATACGGATTTGGTGATAACCCGTACGCAAATCAATCTTAGTGAAATACTTCGCTCCGGCCAAACGGTCTATCAAATCATCGGAACGAGGTAGAGGGTATCGATTCTTAATTGTCACTTTATTTAATCGTTTATAATCTATACACATTCTCCAGGTAGAATCTTTCTTCTTTCTTAAGAGGACAGGTGCACCCCAAGGTGATTTACTTGGGTGTATATAGCCCATATTCATGTAATGCTGTAGCTGGGTAGCTAACTCATCCTCCTTTACCTGGCTCATCCTATAAGGTGGTACACTAATAGGTTGAGCCCCTGGGACTAAGTCTATGCGATGATCTACTGCCCGTTCTGGAGGTAAACCTTCCGGCAGTTGAGCAGGGAATACATCCTTAAAACTATCTAACAACATTCTCAATTCACGGTATTCAAACACACTTAAATCATTTTTGTTTATTACAGAGACAACAAATGAAGAAAGCGGAATCAAAACACACTGATAGACATCATAATGAGAAGTGTTTAATATATTTCGAAGCTGCATCGCAGATACAATAGGTCCCTGAGAAGAGGGAATTTTATCACACTGAATACAAAATTGGGTGTCCTTATCTACAAAAGAAAGCGTATGCTCCGTCCATCCAATCTGAATATTGTGGGTTTTAAACCACTCTATTCCGATCAACAAGTCTACATGCTCCAGATGCATAACATAACATGTAAGAGTCCCTGTGTAGGCTTGAATCCGGATAGGAAGTGCTTCAACCTTGCGATCCCAAAACTGCTTCCCAGCTAAAAGCTGCACCTCATAGGTGTGGTCGCTAGGTACTGTGGACAGCCCCATCTTCTGCACAAATTTGTAATTAACAAAATTGTGAGAGCTGCCCGGATCAAAGAGAATGTGAACCTGTTGGTCCCTAACTTCTCCATAAACTCGGAAAAGATCATGGGAACCAAACAACGAAGTATTGAAAGTACAATTACAAGAGAGTGGGCAGGTAATGACATTTACAGAATGTTGGTTTGCTCCCTTGGCTGTGGTACGTGGTCCCACCTGGAGCTTCGGTCCAAGCACCAACTTTTGGTTCTTGCGCTTTGGACACTCATTCTTGGTGTGGCCCCGCTCCTCGTAATAGAAGCAATGTCCTTTCTTGAGCCTCAAAGTACGAAGGAAACGGGCTTTACCATTCTTAGCCTGAGTCAAGTGTTTCTTGGAGGCGTTGTCCGTAGACTTCGTCTCCCCAGTACCAGTCGTAGGCTGAAAGAACTTGCGTTTGTTCTTTCCACTCGTGTCGGAAACTGTAGTTGCTTTAGCACCGGCCATGGTATCATCATAAATGCACGCATAATTCATGGCCTCTTGCAACGTTGTGCATTTGTTGTTCTTTATTTGCAACTTGTATGAATCTGGCAAACTATCCACGAAGAAACCTAACAAGGTCATTGGATCCATCTTTGTGGCCCTGGTTTGCAGATCCCGAAATCTTTGAAGATAAACTTCAAAGGACAAGTTTAGCTTTGACATATCGAGGGCTTTAAGCTTGCCAACGATATCATAATCGTCCTCCTTCTTCAGGAACTCCTTCCTGAAGACCCCTTCGAAATCTGTCCATGTATCTGGCTTAGGCTGGAGTTCCTTCCACCATAGCAACGCTTTACCTGACATGAAACCGGCTGCAAGCTGGATTTTCTTCTCATCTGGGTATGGGTGGAACTGAAAGTGTACCTGCCACTTGTGTAACCAAGTGTCAACTACCTCCTTCGTTCGAGACTTTTGATCTCCCGGAAAAGGGTCTGGAGTTATGTTCGGGCCTAGCACTGAAGCCATGGCATCCACATGCGTAAGTGCCTGCATAGTGCTAGCCAGAAGAGTGAGAGTCGCCTGAATCCCTTGGAGTTGCTGTGTCAACTCCGTTTGATTTGCATTAACCTTCTTGAATTTTCCATCCAGAGCAGTGGTGAATTCACTGAAGGCCTTTTTCGTAATCAGGTCATCATAAAGACCCTGATCCTCCTCTCCCACAGGAGTGTAATCCAAATCCTGCTCTCCCATGGTGAACTCGGGATTTACAGAATCAGACATAACTGAAATCTGATTTGAATATAAACTGAGAGAAATAACTGACTGAATCGAAGCGCAAAGGAGAATGGAGCAGAGGAAAACCGTCCCAAGAGATGCTGACGGAAGGAGATGCTGAAAACTGGCGAACCGGAGACGCAAAAAATCCGGAGTCTGGCTGAACTTGATGCCGGCTGCCGCGTACGAAATTCTGCAACGTACGGAATCCTGCAGCGTACGGACGGCTGACGTGGCTGTACGGCTGCTGATGCGATCCGTATGGATGCTGACGCAAGCTGTACAGACGCTGACGCAAGCTGTACAGACGCTGACGCAGTCCGTACGGTCGATGCCGTAAGCTGTACGATGGCTGACGTAAGCCGTACGGTGGCTGACGCAGGCCGTACAGCGGCTGATGCAGGCCGTACAGCGGCTGACGCAGGCTACGGTGGCTGATGACGCAGGTGTACGGTTGGCTGGCGCAGGCTATCCCGCAACTCGATGGCGCAGTGAGGGCTGTTTGCAAGGCTATGGCTGGGCTGGAACCCTGCCCATCTATATAGGGAACAGGGCAGCCTAATTAGGAAGCCCTGCTTCCAAAAAAGGCCCACCCTCCCAGCTTTGGAGGGTGGTGCTTTTTCGAAAAAAGCAACACACCTCCCAGGGTGGCCGCACCCTGCTCCTGCACCTTGCGCCTCTCCGTGCCCTGGCCAAAAACTGTACCAGCCATGGCGTCCAATCTCTGCCTCCCCCGCAGCCCTTGTCAGACCCTTCGCCTCTCTTTCCTTCTTCTCTGCTCTCTCTCTGCTACCTACATCCTTCTCTCTCAGCCCCCTTCAGGAATTTCGAAACTCTCTCCTTCTTCCTCCCACCTTTTCCCACATCCTGACCACCCCTGATAACCCAGGAACCATGCAGAATTTGCAGCAACAAATTTCGAATTTTAGGGCATACCTGGAGAAAGAATTCGTCAAAAATTCTCGCATCAGAAGTTCCTACCTCAGGAGCCGGCTCTGATACCAACTGACATGTCCCAGCACTTCTGAAACCTTTGATCTGCAAAACACACACACACCACGTGAGAACTGAGCAGGCTGCTCACCACCCAACCATGACATCTACAGGATGTGATTCCGAATCAGGAGATGTCCCCTCCGAGCCACGAGCTGAGCTACTGGCACGAACTCCCAATCAGATCCAAACCAGCCTGGTGTCCCATACCACCAGGTGGCGCTGTGAAGCCCTGGATCTGCCACTGGGCCTTGGGCTACGCTAAGATGCAGGCGCGCGTCCGCGACTCAATCCGGGAACAGACCTGGCACCTGGGAACGAAACTTGCTCCCAACTACACACTGAGCACTGAACCCCCTGGGCCCCTTTTATAGACTCGGGCCCCGAGCGCCAAAAATAGCGAAGACCTATAAATAGTTCGTATCCTTGCCACTCAACCCGAGAATCAAGCCTGCCTAGCTCTAAGCCTCCCCAGGCTACCTGAGCTAGTCTAGTGTACCCAGTACACGTCAGATACCAATCCGTGCACATGACAGATATATAGGCCCAAGAGAGGGTTCCTTGGCTGCTCCAATCTGCTGGTTCCTGCTGCTGCAAGTGATGTGAAGTGAGGCCTCAAGGACCTCCTTTTATAGGGCCCCAAGGGCTGGTAGAAATACTGACCAGCCTGCAGCAGACTGGCCGACCAGTCTGTGGCTGGTCCAGCCCTATAAGGGCACACAACCCAGGGCTTTTGGCCCAAACTTCCAGGGCCCTTTGGCCCTCCATTCAAGGCAGGGGTCCAGCCTATATAAGGCATGTCTTGTGCCCACTGACAGCCATATTTGCTTCTGCACATGCTGCCATAACTGCGCCTCTACCAGGCCCTCTCCCAGTTCCGTACAGAGCCGTACGGGTTCCTTTTGCTGGCTACTGCTTCGCCTTTTGCTGCTGCAGATCCATCCTAGCTCCAGGTACCCACCATCTCTTTGATTCTTGCCCACATGGCATCCAATCAGATGCCCATGTGACAGACACTCAAACCCTAGGTTCACCCCCCCATGCTCTCCTCATATGGGGGCTTACAGATGGGGAGGTGACCTTTCCAACAAAGAATGCCTAAGGTATTTATCTACCCATTTGTTCACCCTTTCAGACTGACCATTAGTCTCAAGATGGTATGTTGCGGAAGGGGTGAACAAAGTTACCCACTGTTGTAAATAATTCCTAGGAAAAGTGACCCACACATTTTGCATCTCTGACACTCTCTTGAAGAATCCATGATGCTTAAACACTTGATCAATGAATAGTCAAGCAACTGTAATGCCGAATATTAGGTCTTGGTAGTTATGAAATGGGCTTGTTTTGTTAGCTTGTCCGCCATTACATATATGCCGTCCCATCCTCTTTCTTACTTTCTTTCTTTTTTTCTTTCTCTATCTGTAGAAGGCAGCCTAATAATGAAATCCATATTTCAGTACAGCTATCCTCAGGCCTTCCCATAAGAAGCTTTGCCTTATCCTCTCATACGGCTTTGTGACACCTAATGTGAGCGTTATGCCACTCCTAGCACCCATCATGCATTAAAAGATATTGAGTAGAGTACAAGTTGAGCATTGCAAAATTGCTCCTCATTTGCATGGGCATCTCCATTAGCATCATTCCATGCATGGAATGGAATAGCAACATGATGCTCAACTAAAGCAGATCTAGGAGTACGGAGTGGAACACCTTGTTGGGTTGAACCTTGTGTGTGTGATGGGCATACCCTCAAAGCTGTATGGTACCACTTGGATCAAAGGGAAACTCAAAATCTTCTCCTTTTTGAGTTTGTTTTGACTCGTGTGCTCTACGTCTCCTCGTGGGTGACATCAATCAGAGAGCTGTATGATCATATTAAGTTTTGACGTCCCATTCCTCATTTTGCATATCCCCCTATACTCGAGAGCTCATTTCTCACTACAATTAAAGCATATATTTATTCTCTTTCTGTTGTCCATGATGTCCTTGGTATGTTGTTTAATGCTTGATTTTTTTGCTACGACTTTAGGTTTCCCTCTTGGTTTTGCATGAGATAAGACCTTGCATGGAGAACAAGGTGTGGGGGAGGTGGGAGTTTCGCAATGGGGAGCAAGGCAAGGAGGCAGTTGTATGAGGGCAGAGAGAGAGAGAGAGAGAGAGAGAGAGAGAGAGAGAGTTTTTTACTTCATAGCAACAATGCCAAGACGCACACAGTAGGCGTATCTGAAGTCGACCACAAGGATCGAACACACACACACAACGACACGAACCAGAGCCTCAACCACCAAGACCCACACGGGTTTTACAAAAGTTGATGGGGAACGATGGCTTATACACGTTTGAGAGAGAGTTTTTTACTTCGTAGCAACAATGCCAAGACGTAGAGAGAGAGAGAGAGAGAGAGAGAGAGAGAGAGAGAGAGAGAGAATGCCTAGAACTCTGAATGCACGTGGCTGAACCTGAGTCACCCTCCTTCTCGCAAGTGCAGTGTCCTCCAGTCGTGGAAGTCGATTCCCAAGAGCTTCCAAATCAAGGTCGTCCTTCAGCAAGGTCCCTGCCTTCAGGCTCCCAGACCTGTGAGCCTCCTACTTGGGCTCTGATACCATGTTAGAAATCACCCAACAGAGGGTACGCACAGCGGAAGATTGATAGAATAGCCTAGGAGCTCACACAGTGTGTTTGGGGTGAGGAATCACAAACTTCTTTAACTTATGTGCATAGCAAAGGTGTGCAGACTCATCAATAGACAATGAACCAGCCAGATAGAGAAACCACCAAAATAATATATTTCTGTCCAAAGCTATGGACACAATACAAAAGAGAGAGATCTAGAGTCCCACCAATGGTGTGGTCCTCTGATCTTACCACAAGATCCTTCTCCTATCTGCCGGCTATCTCTAGACTCGAGCCTACATGCTCCACTTCGAGCATTTGTAGACTTTCCGTCCAGATCCAAACACCTTGCTGCCCTAGAAGACAGCCAAGGTCCAGCCCTAGATGAACTCTGTCTGCAGCAACTCCTATTCTCCTCTGCCTCCTGGATGTAGGCTTGAGGGTGTGAGTATAGCTGTGTTGGAATGGTCACCTCCCCATCTGTAAGCTCCCATATGAGGAGAGCGTGGGGGAGGGAGACCTAGGGCAGAAGATGCCTAGAGAAGAGAGGGAGAGGGGGCTGCCACATGGGCAGCACACAGGCTGTCATGTGGGCAGCAAGCCAAAGAAAAGAACCTGGCTGTCAGGAGCAGATCCATGGAGGACTGTCTTGCTGGAACAGGTCATGGATGACGTCAGCAGTAGTACGGAACTGAGGCGCACACGTTTGGGCAGATCAGGGTGCCGGCAAGGGGCGCAACAGGACAGGGCAGACCAGCAGAGGGAGTCGGCTATATGAAGAGGCTGGTTGGGCTGGTTGGAGCCAGCCAACCAGGCCTTATGTAGGGCAGACCTAGGGGCTGGGACCCTGCCTTGAAGTGTGGGCCAAAGGCCCTAGAAAAGAGGGCCCCAAAGGGGCATTTATAGGCAGACCAGGTCAGGGCCTGGTCGGCCTGTTTGGGTCGGCCATAGGCAGCCTGACTGGTCGGTTTTCTGCGAGCCCATTAGGGCCTATAAAAGGGGAGGCACTTGCCTCATTTCATTATCCAGCAGCCAGCAGTTCCAGGGCAGAAAGGAGCAGCAGGAAGCCTACTCTTTGGGCCTATCTACAGGAGGTGAGAGAGTGCAACACGGGCTGCAGACTTAGCCAGGAAGGGCTGGACCTTGGCTGTCTTCTAGGGCAGCAAGGTGCTGTGATCATCATCACTTGCAGCAGCAAACAGCCAGCAGATAGGAGCAGCAAAGGAGCTTCCCTTGGGCCTATGTTCAGGAGGTGAAGGGAGCACAAGGAGCTGCATACTAACGGAAATATATTTTGGTGGTTTCTCTATCTGGCTGGTTCATTGTCTATTGATGAGTCTGCACATCTAATCTATGTGACGCACATTAAGTAAAGAAGTTTGTGATTCCACACCCCACACGCACACTGTGTGAGCTCCTATGCATTACTATAAGTCTTCCGCTGTGCGTACCCTCTGTTGGGTCATTTCTAACAAGCTGCTCGTGCTGATCCTCTGTTGGCCTGATCTGTTGGATGAGCAATGAGGGCACAATGGCCCCTTTATATAGCCCCCAAGGGGCTACCGATCAGCATGCACATTCTGGCCGACCAGTCTGTTGCTGGTCCAGCCCTATAAGGGCTCCAAAACTGCCCCATTTCTTCATGCAGGTTCCAGCCTTGGTTTGGCCCTTCAACCAGGTCTGGTTGGCTGGCTGTATTCAGCCCAACCAGCCTGTCTAGTCAGGCCTTCTCCTCTGCTGTCCACCTGCCATCTCTGCTGCGCCACTTGCAAGCTCTGTTGCAGGTCATATACCTGCCCACAAGCAATGCCACATGGTGGGCGGGCGAGCGCGCGCGAGAGAGAGAGAGAGAGAGAGAGAGAGAGAGAGAGAGAGAGAGAGAGAGAGAGATTTTCTTCATTAATAAAAGGAGAGAGAAGAAGTAGAAGTAGAATTTATTAATGCCCACAGGGGGCCAAAAATGACACATGGGACCATCTGAATACAATGTAAAGAAAGTCTCCTAAAAAAGAGGGGTCAGGAATCTATGAGTTCCTGATGACATGTAAAAAGACGGGTGACAAAAGATCCCAACGCTGCCAGAGAGGTAGTAGAGAGAACTGATGTCAACTGAGCGGAGTCCTCCAATATCTGCTGGTAGTCCTCCTTGATATTGGCATATCGAGGGCACTGCAACGCTACATGTGCCTCTGTCTCTACTGACTGCAAGTCGCAGAGAGTACAAACTTTGGCGTGTCTGGGCTGATGCATCCAAGCTCCCTTCTCTATAGCAAGTGTATGAGATCTGTTGCGAAACCTGGCTATATTTCTGCAATAGAGAAGGGGAATAGGTGTGCTAATGTAGGGCTGAGTAGAGGCCTCCATGGACAAATGGTGGCAATGTACAAATGATCTTACTTTTGTGATTCTTTTGAAGCTTTATGCTGGCAGTCCATGCTCTTTTAGGCTTGAGGGTGTGAGTATAGCTGCTCCTGCTGATCCTCTGTTGGCTGATCTGTTGGATGAGTAATGAGGGCACAACGGTCCCTTTATTTAGCCCCCAAGGGGCTACCGATCAGCATGCACATTCTGGCCGACCAGTCTGTTGCTGGTCCAGCCCTATGAGAGAGAGAGAGAGAGAGAGAGAGAGAGAGACTTTTCTTCATTAACCAAAGTCGTTTTCTAATAAAAGAAATCTACATTGTTTAAAAGAAAGGTGATAAATTTTACATTTTTTTCAGCGACCTGATAGTTGGCGATTGGCTTGTCAAGCTACCGTCGGAGATGGGACAAATGGTGGCAAGGTTTGGTGCCACCTTAATATTATCTGCTTCTTGTACTTTTTGTTCCAATGGACATATATTTTCATGGTTGAATAGGTCATTTTGGAAGTGTAATTTAATAGTGAAAACACATTTGGTAGCTCTGTAGCTAGTTCACAAGTTGAAACTTGATTTGATTGCATATCGGTGGATTGCAGATTAAGGTGAAACGGAGGCCTCAGAAAGGTAATCCTCTCATGTAAACATTAGGGGTGCTAGACTCACCACTAATGGTGTTAGATATTTTTGGCCTTCGGAGCTTGTTTACTAGCTTGAGTTTGGGTACTAGCCTTTTGTATCCAAGCAAGGTAAGTCAGTCATGTTGGATTGAAATTTTCCTTTCATGGGGATCTACCACTAATGGTGTTAGATGTTTTCGTCTTTTAGAGCTTGTTTACTAGCTTGAGTTTGGGTACTAGCCTTTTGTATCTAAGCAAGGTAAGTTGAAATCTTCCTTTCATGGGGATATTTGTAGATCCCTTTGACGAGTCTTCTTCTTAGATGTCTCTTAAATATTCATTCATGCTATGTCCTTGACCATCTTTCTTGTATATGTATGATTAATATGCACACCTATTGCATGCACTTGTTCATGTATATATTTTTTCTTTTTTTGGCAAACTACAATCTTACAACATAGTCGGAAATGTAGTTTAAATCATCAACTACTAAGTATATTGGGACATCATCTAACCACATGTGAATTTTGAAGCCTTGTTAGATTTTTTGTTACTAGGAATCCTCATCCTTTTACTTACTCTTGGGCTTATTGCGATTCTAGGCAAATGAAAGTGATGGGTGGTTGCTTGGTTGAAGGAGTTACGAAGTTTGATTCATCCTGAAGGGGTTTTGGTATTTATGAGGTTTTATTTGATGCCTCATTTGATGCTTACATATTAACTAGGGATTCTCTTCTCTGATGCCTCATTTGATGCTTACATATTAACTAGGGATTCTCTTCTCTTTGGAGTCATGCACATCTTGACCATCTTGAGCAAGAGGTTTTGGAAACATCTTGGCTGTTTTGATAGAGTCATGCACATCTTGACCATCTTGAGCAAGAGGTTTTGGAAAGAAAATCAAAGGTATCCTTGTTTATGGTGTCATTTGTGAATGTCATGTTATGAGCTTGGTTTGCGCTCCATTTAAAAGGGGTATAGGGCCTTGGGTGAATGATGCATAGGTTTATGTGGGTGAGTGGCTCTCTTTGGGAGAAGCGCGTGTACCGCACACGCGAATGTCGAAGTTGGTGCCCATATTGCTGTACCTAGTGTTGCCCAAATTATAATAAGATGTAGAACACTTTATAGATTCATTCAGCTCCTTTTTGAAAAGAGTCGACATAATCGCAAGTAATTGGCTAGTATGCATGCATGCTTATTACCTACCTTGTTCATAAGAAAATTGCAGCATCACTAAGCGCTCTTATAGTTAGGGAAGGTGAGATCTTCACTCCAAGGGGTACTTGGGAGACAGTGTGATAATTCTTCAGAGGTTGGAAGGATATGAGATATGATTTCAGAGGTGGAGTAGTAATGATTTGAGAGGTGGAGTAGGAAGGGGAGGAAACCAAAGCAAAGTAAAAAAGTAAAGGAGAGGAGGAAGGGAAGAAGTTGGAAGGGTGGAATTCATTTGATGAAGGTAAGATGCACTTGAGGTAGAGGTGCACTTGCACTTGCACTCGCACTCGCACACACGCATGCACGCACACTTTTTTTGGTAAAAATTTGAAGCTATATGTTATAGAAGCACTATCCCAAACAACATGTAGAAAATAACATCATGAGAGGATCTCAGTATAAGAAAGATACATATCATGCACTTGCGAAGACATTTTTTGGTGAAAATTTGTAGATTTATATTATAGAAGTACTATCCCAAAACAAGATTTGGAAAAATACATTACGAGAAGATCTTAGTATAAGATAGATATATATCATGATCTATGTACCTACTTTGCATTCAATCATAGAAAGATTTTTGTAGGGTCCCTAAAGAAAGAAAAAAGTGAGAAATTAGGATTACCAAAGATTGATTTCTATCCTTCCATAGAGTCCAAAGTGCTCATGAGTGAACCCAAACAAAAAATAGATCAAATTCTTGTCTAAGTGGGTGTACATTAAAGATCCAGGTGGGTGTATCCCTCGTTTTCCTCCTTTCCATATTATAGTTTTTATTTTGCATCTCTACCTTTTGGGGTTCCAACCTTTTAACTCTTGTGAATTGAATTGCATTCTTATGTTTTGTAGAGTAAGAGGCCATATTAGAGTTAAGAGAGCTCTACTTTCAAACACATCTTTACATGGATATTTGTTTAGGTGGTTCAAGCTTTAAACAATTCATGATTGAGTTGTAGAAGAGAGAATAAGAACGTTTTACTTTGGAGTAAATAACATTTCATGATTTAGTAAAGCTAGAAGTATTTAGTTGGAGATCCAAGATTGTAAAAATTGTGAGCATGGAGCTTTTGGAACTTGTGATTGGAAAAAGGCTTAGGAATGGGAAATCAAAGATAGAAAGGAATCTTGGAACAAGAGCTGTTTTGTAGACACACAGGACGAACAAGAAGGTTCGAATATTCTACAAGATTTATTTGAAACATTCAATGTGAAGGATATTACCGTTGATGCGCTTGAAGTATCATAGATAGGAAGAAAATTTTCCATCATTAATTATTTCTTATAAATCCAAGGTTTGAAAGTATAGCTAATCTAAATTGGTGAGAATATACTTTGCAAGTCGCCATGTATAGTATTAATGAGTCATAAACTAATAATCCTTTAATATTCTATGTATCTTTAGCATTGGATAAACAGTGGAGTGCGAAACACATAAGATTGGTTTTCTTTGTTGAAGCTGAAAACAAGAGCTATAGAGTGGAGTTTTGTAGACATGTGGGATGAGCTAAAGGTTGGAATATTCTATAAGACTTATTTGAAACGTTCAATGAGAGTCTCTGAAGCCTTTAAGGCTCTATGGCTCCGAAGCCTCCTTTTGCCATCGACGGCCACCCGAAACTCCTCTACGCTCTACATTCTACGGTCGCTCCTCCAACCGCTACCACAGCACCTTCTTCTCTAAGGCCAACATCAACCTACAGGACCCGTCTGCCAAGCGAGACTCAATTGCCATAGCCTACGAACGACAACACTCCTCTTGCAAGCTCATTCATGGGATTCTAGCCAAGCGTTGTAGCTCAACAAAGGCTCCCATCGACAACTCAAACAAAGTGGCTTCTTGCGAGCCACCTCAGACGGAATCGGCATCTTTGACAGAATCTCTAGAAGATTTTGATAGCCCTCCTATCAACACGTGGCACCTACCCTATCTCTAGGGTCACCACACCACAAGGCGACACGTGGCCCATGTGCCACAGCACCTTATCTGCCACATGGTAGATAAGGCTGTCTCTCCTATTGACACAGGGCACAACCATCTCTATCCACATGGCACCTCGTAGGCCACGTCAACACCTTGGCCCTATTGCCACATCACCACCGATCGTGCCACATTAGCAGCCTCATGAGGTTGCCATGTCATCAGTCAAAGTCCATGTGCCACATCAACCTGCCAACTCATCTACCACATCATTTGCCATGTCATCAGTGACATGTCATTTGCCACCATCTATCGTGTCAGCATTGCCACATCATCTACTGACATCATCATTTGTGCCACCAATCAGCATTGATCCCTGTAGGCACAATTACCTCTTCACTGTCATTGCATGTGACCACACCTGCCACCTCATCGTTGCTCCATTGGCACACCTCTTACTACGCACAGTGCCACATCATCAATGCATGTGACCCACAGTGACAAATCATCATTGAGCACCATTTGCACTCCTTTTGCCCCTCCACCTAGATCAAGTCGTATCTCTTGATCCGAGAAGAATTTGAGGGTGCTCCAAAAAGGAAAGTCACTCGTTTTTTCATGCTCTACATGCTCATCACATCATGTGCACATTTAGGCACAAGTTACACTCACTTTCATTAGGAAAAAAGGGAGCTCATTTTGGGGCCCTGTAAGAAATTCACTATTTTCTCTTTTCTCTCTCTACAAAAGCAAGAAAATATGGATACTTGCGTGAGAAATGTCAGTGTGAAAAGGAATAAATATATTCTTTCACATGCTTTACATTCAATGTTCATATAAGAGCAACACTTTTTTGTGCAGAATTTGGTGATTCTGACACCGCAGACGCGTCCGGAACGGCCCAAAATCCCAAGAACGGCACTGGAAACGCTGGAATCGGGCATCTGGAGGCCCGGAAACGGCCAAAAAAGGCCGAAAAGTGAGCAAAATGCGATCTGGCACCTTTTGAAATTTCAAAAGTGCCATATCGCATTTTGTTGCAAATCGCGTTTTTCGACCTTTTTTGACCGTTTCTGGGCCTCCGGATGCCCGATTCCAGCGTTTCCAGTGCCGTTCTTGGGGTTTTGGGCCGTTCCGGACGCGTCTGCGGTGTCAGAATCATCAAATTCTGCACAGAAAATAAAATTTTTAAAGATTCAAATCAGATCACCTCATTAATGTGACATGCTTCTACGAACATATAGTACTATTTCTTTTTCTTATTTTCATCTTCTTTTGTTGAATTTTCAACGTTACGTTGGCCCACTCCTAATTGGTTGAGAGCCTATTTTCTCTCTCTTCTAAAAGGCCCCAAAATGAGCTCCCTTTTTTCCTAATGTAAGCCTCATCGGACAAATCCACTTCCTACACGCACATTTGCCTCTACATCGATGCATCTGACCTAGTACTTAAAAAGAGCAAAAGAAAATGAATTATTTGATGTTCTTTCTTCGATCGACGGTTGGCATAGATCTAGATCAGAGTAGACTAGATCACCATAGAGGGGACGCTTTGAATTTTCCCAAGTTGCCAATCTAAGCCATGCCCGAAATTCCCGACTAGTACTTACTTGGAGTAGTCCATACACTCACATACGGTTTTACATCATCACATTACCTGAAACCTGACGTTCATAAGTGAGTGAGCCAACTTCAGAGAGTTCAGAGGCATTGCCGATTGTTCAGTGGGCAGATAGCATTTGACTTCACACACACATGCCACTATTGTAAAGCCTATACAGCTATTTGCACATCATTTCAGCCTTGTAAAGCCTCTTGGCTATACCCGGCATCATTTACCACAAGCCTTGTAATTTAGATCTGATTTTATATATTGCAGTTCTTCCCCGACAGTTCAGATTGCACTTGGCACAATCAGTGTTTTGCAGTTGATTCATACAGAGATTTTTATGACACTTTTGAGTACATTTCTTGCACCATGTCTACGACTAGCAACCTCAATCTGGAGGCATCTGCTAAGCTAGACAACTCCAATTACAGTACATGGAAATACCGAATGGAGACCATTCTTGTACTTCAGGACAAATGGGAGTATGTCGATGGGTCTACACCTAGACTATTGGACGATCCAGCCAAGCAGATCCTGCCATTGCTGGAGCTCAAGCAGAATGGGATAAGAAAGACAAGTACGCCTATCATCTGATCAAGCAGAATGTGCAAGATGTCATGCTAGGACAGCTCAACACAGTCAAGACATTGAAAGAAGCATGGGATATGTTCGCAGCTCTCTACGAGTCCAAGAACACATCTAGGATTCTCACACTGAGAAACTAGATCAACCAGAGTTCCGCAACATCAGTGAAACCGGTCATGCTTATGTTCTCTGGATAAAAGACTACAATAATTAACTTGCAGCAACAAGAGAGACTATGAACCCCATAGAAATGGTTCAAGTCATCCTGAATGGACTAGGAGAGGGAGACGAGAATCTAGTCCAGAGTATTGTCATCCAGTATTGCCATCCAACGGCAAATTTCGACACTGGAAGAACTTCAGTCAGTCCTACTTGGTGAAGAAGTCAGGACTCAAGCTATTCAAGCTCGAAAAGGTCATTCTAATGATCAGGCATTCACAGCTTCATACAAAAGTAAAGGTAGAGGCAGAGGCAGAGGTAGATCATTCCAAAGAAGTAGTCATCATTAGCAAAGTTAAAATCAGCATCAGCATCATTCTCAGCAACATCAGAATCAACAAAGAGGAAATCATTCCAACCGAGGAAGGTTCCAAGGATGAGGGAATGCATCCACCAATGGGTCAAACATTCAGTGCAACTACTGTTATACGTTTGGACACTATGAAAGAGATTACCGCAAGAAGCAATATGACCAAGGTGGCCAATCTAGCAGTAATCGAGGGAATTTCTGTGAGAGAGGAAATCATCATGGTGGACATTCTAGTCACAGTCATTTTGCAAATGAACATTGGAATATGTTTCTTGCAAGTGAGGAAATGTAACAGACTGATAGAGTGTACCCACACACAGATTACAATCCCAAAGAGGATTTTAGCTATCAAGTCGACCAAGCGGAATAGGATCCTTGGTACATTGATAATGGTGCATCATCTCACATGACAAATCATCAGGAATGGTTCACAGAGATGAAACCATTAGAAGGATAGAAAAATGTCATCTACACAGCAAACAATACACCGAATCCAGTTCAAGGGACAGGTGTTATCCCTATGAACAATTTCACTGGTACAAAAGGATTGGTGAAAGATGTTCTCTATGTTTCGAAGCTCAACAAGAACCTCTTCTTAGTAGGTCAAATGATGGAATACAATTATCGAGTCATCTTCGACGGAGATTAATGCACTATTAGAGACAAATCCAGAAGATGTTAGCTACTAGTAGCAAAAGGTGTCAAGGAAGGACGCTTATATAGAATGCTCGCTAAGTATCAGACAAGCATGCCATGTCAGCTCAACCACAACAGATGCCACTATCTGCAAAATGGCACAAGAGATATGGTCGTGTCAATTTCAAGTACCTGTTAGATCTCAGGAATCAGAATATGGCAATTGGGATTCCGAAGGTACAATTTCTTGGAAAAGTTTGCGAAGCATGCTGCTTCAGCAAACAAAAGCGAACCAACTTTGGCAGAAGTACCTCTTGTGCACGAGGTATTCTTGATTTGATACATACAGATGTATGGGGTTATGCCTAGACCCACAGCATCAATGGTTTACTTTACTACTTGACTTTCATCGTCGACTATAGCAGATATTGTTGGGTCTACTTTGTGAAAGAGAAATCTGAAGTCTTTTCTAGATTTCAAGAATTCAAAGCCATGGTAGAAAACTAGACAGGCAGAAAGATCAAGGTCATGAGATCAGATAGAGGTATGCATTAGGAAAAAAGGGAGCTCATTTTGGGGCCCTGTAAGAAATTCACTATTTTCTCTTTTCTCTCTCTACAAAAGCAAGAAAATATGGATACTTGCGTGAGAAATGTCAGTGTGAAAAGGAATAAATATATTCTTTCACATGCTTTACATTCAATGTTCACCGCAGACGCGTCCGGAACGGTCCAAAATCCCAAAAACGGCACTGGAAACGCTGGAATCGGACATCCGGAGGCTCGGAAACGGCCAAAAAAGGCCGAAAAGTGGGATTTGCAGCAAAATGCGATCTGGCACCTTTTGAAATCCCAAATCGCATTTTGCTGCAAATCCCACTTTTCGGCCTTTTTTGGCCGTTTTCGGGCCTCCGGATGTCCGATTCCAGCGTTTCCAGTGCCGTTCTTGGGGTTTTGGGCCGTTCCGGACGCGTCTGCGGTGTCAGAATCATCAAATTCTGCACAGAAAATAAATTTTTTAAAGATTCAAATCAGATCACCTCATTAATGTGACATGCTTCTACGAACATATAGTACTATTTCTTTTTCTTATTTTCATCTTCTTTTGTTGAATTTTCAACGTTACGTTGGCCCACTCCTAATTGGTTGAGAGCCTATTTTCTCTCTCTTCTAAAAGGCCCCAAAATGAGCTCCCTTTTTTCCTAATGCCTATACCACCATTGAATCAATTGAATCATTAGTTCTACCACTCCCATGTTGGGTCGCTCTGTTATATGCACAACGTGCTTGCCGATGCGATCTTTCCATGCCCTGAGTGGACCACACTCCAATGCTTCCATAATGCCATGCCATGTGCATGGGCATATAAAATCTGCTACCAAATAAATTAATAAGTATGGTACCAATTGATATGTACATCTAATATGTAAGTTAGGGGTTACCATATACTATGTGAAATGATTCTTTTCCCAAGAGATCTCCATATTCTGGGTAAAGTCATTCATAGCATTGATGAAACGGTGCGCATCTTCATCTTCGAATCTTGTCTTTTGTAGCAAAGGTATTAAGCTATCAAGAGCTAACCAAGCTCGCACTTTTTCCAATATATATTTTTCCCTTCTCCCTCATTCACAATGGGCACTATGTAATCTTCACCATACATCAAACTCATGAGCACGTTTGAGCCTATCATTCTTTTTCTTTGTAGAAAGAAATTTTAAAGCCTTGACACCTCAAAAACTTGGCTTTCAAGGAGCATTGCCTTTTTTTCCAGATCTTTCCTCATCTTTTGTAATCTTGACTTTCCCCAAAGTGTAGTCCCATATCTGAAAGCACCTTTCAATTCTTGCAATCATCCTCTCAATTTCTTATTGGGGCTTTAAATTATATGCATGTATGATATATAAGTACACCAACTTTTCAATTATTCAAAAAATAGCATTAAGGGCACAAATGTGTACTCTCTCAAGTGGAATTTCAAGAATCGGACTCCATGATGGTTCTTTCCCTGAAACATGACAATCTGACGCCTTAGTCTGATGTAACCTTCACCATACATCAAACTCATGAGGACGTTTGAGCCTATCATTCTTTTTCTTTACAGAAATAAATTTTAAAGCCTTAACACCTCCAAAACTTGGCTTTCAAGGAACATTGCCTATTTTTCGATATCTTTTCTCATCTTTTGTAATCTTCACTTCCCCCAAAGTGTAGTCCCATATCTGAAAGCACCTTTCAATTCTTGCAATCGTCCTCACTTTCTTGTTGGGGCTTTAAATTATATGCATGTATGATATATAAGTGTACCAACTTTTTAATTATTCTAAAAATAGCATGAAGGGCACAAATGTGTACACTCTCAAAAGGAATTTCAAGAATCGAGCTCCATGATGGATCTTTCCCTAGAACATCACAATCTGATGCCTTAGTCTAATTGATCTCTACAAGCTCACAAGCCCATTGCTTTTGGTTCTTTAAACCTACCTACAATGGTACTCTCTTTTGCATGCACAATGGACAAGGATGGCTTGTATTTGCTCCATGTGCCACATTTAACATACATTTAATAGCCGTGAGGTCAGCAAATTAGATGGCATTCTACACTGTAGGATCCATAGCCCTCAACTTCAAGAAGCTCACCATGGTTATGACCTTTGATTACACTTGGAATATCGGTTTGGTCAAAGAACCACTTCAAAATTGAATATGACTCCTTCGACACCTCCAAAACAACTCACATTCTATTTCAAAATATTCTAAGCATTTTTCATTACCAAATCAAATTTTAAATTTTCATGGTACCTCAAATACTGCCAGCCACCAAATCTCTTGTCATGATTGCACATTGAACTGCCTTGCATCAACAAGCTCAACTTGAAGGTCTAGTGTTCTATTCATCAATGTCAAACTGACTCTTTCTTATTTTTGACCTTTAATAGCCTCACGTTCATCAAGCTTCAGTACGATCTTTATTTGACCATTGCATTATTCCACAAGCATATCAACCTGCAAAACTCTTCAAACATCCATCATAAAGTTATTGTTGATTGTGAGTTCTAGCTATTTGGACTCTCCAACCTTCCCTTTCACAGTTAGCATACTACATACATGTTGAGGCTCGCCAACTAAAAAATTGATAGCATGCCTTACCTTATCGATATTGATTGATTTAGGAAGCGGGGCTTTAGATTTTGTTCTTACAAAAAGGCATGCTTTCTTTAAGCTCTTGAATATGGGGCGATATGCCCTTGTACTTATTCTTGCAGTATCACAAACTCCCTATGATTAAATCATTGAACTACTCCACAACTTTGCTCATTGACTTAGATGTTATCTCCGATTTTAGACTTTTGAATTTAGGATGATGTATAGCAAACTCCAACATTTTGTTTTTAAACACTTCACCCATAGCAATGGAGTGTTCATCATGGACAGACATGAAATTTGAAACAATCCTGCAAACTCTCATTCACCACTTCCAATGATCACTTTTTTTGGATATTTCATCCATTGGAAACAATGTCCTCTTACGAAGTCTTGGACCCATTGGAGTATCCTTCCTGAATGCCAATATTTTTTTCAATTTCTTGATCTCATCTTTAATAGAGATGTTTTGCTTCTATAAGTGAATTACATTTAAAGTGTGCTCTCCCAACTAAGCATCTAATGTTTGAACCTTTTCCTATAATTCCTTATTTTTATTCTCTATGCCATTATACGATTTTGCTTTCATAGCCATCTGAACAATTGTAGCTTGCATTGATGATACCAAATGTTGATTCCAAGACTCTAACATTGCAATCCTTTTGTCTCTTTCAAAGATTCATAGTGGGTGTGAAGGCTTCTTGCTCCATGAGCACTCAACCTTTTACAATATCCTAACAAATAATTCTCACCCTTACATCAAAAATTTATTAAACTGGTCAATCCTCGTCAAGTTTGCAAGGATCCTAATTTGATTAATTTTTGTATCCATGTCAATTAGAGACTATTTCAGTGGACGAGCATGCAAAATTTCCAATTTGTGCACATGCGTGGCAAATAGGTATAAGAAATTACAAATGGTGGATTGTGACATAGGAATTCAACTTTTCTCTAGAATTGGTTTGACTATTTATTTTGTCCTTGCAAAGTTTCATATCCATCAGACACAGTTTGGGTGGATAGGCATGCCAAATTCCCAATCTATGTACATGCATTATGCATAAGCCTGGCTGGTTTAGAACAATCACATTTAGTCCAAGTCTAGTTTAAGAAATAAAACAAGTAAATTGAAGAGCTACCAAATCACTTTCACTCGCCAAGGAGGATTCATTCCTCTTTAAAAATGGCGCATTTTTTGCATCAATTTGAAAATGTATGTCCACCTTTTGCTTTTTCTTGGGGGCTTCCATGGTTTCATACACTTTACACCGAACATAAGATAATATTGAAATCAGCAAATAACATATATATTTAGCACACAAAACTAATACCACATACACAGATCTTGTAAATAAGAAATAAAATAACCCTGCCTTAGAAAAACATAGTAAGACACTTAACTTATTAAATTACACAGAACATAATACAATTAAATACACAAATATAATACAATTAAAACACATAACACAATTTAAGATCACAAACATTGTTAAACTATTGCATGTAACATAAATCATAATTTAAAACCAACTATATCAAACATCCTTTAGCACATATACATTACGAAGTGATAGAAAACAAAACTAATATCACATACAAAGATATCACATAAACAATAAATAAATTGACTTGCATTTAGCAAACGTAGAGGCACACTTGACTTCGTAAATCATAAATAACTACAAATACAAATCACATCTGAATACTACAAACATCGTTTAGCTATCAAATGTCAAATAAATCCAAAAATTCTTAATGAACAATAGCTAATTCTCAGTGGTTCCTCTTGTATTCCAAGCGGTTGAAGTTAATGGATGTTGCTCCAAAACAAATTATATTCTCCCAAACATCTCAAAGTCTATTTCAAACAATCTTTTGCAGCCAATATCACATACAAAGATATCACACAAATAATAAATAAATTGACTTGCATTAAGCAAATTAAGAGGCACAGTTGACTTCAAAAATCATAAGAAAAAAAAAAACACATCTGAATACTATACACATTGTTAAGCTATCAAATGTAAAATAAAACCATAACTTTTGAATGAACAGTATTCTCAGTGTCCCCTCTTGCATTCTAGGAGGCTGAAGTTGATGGATCTTGCTCCAAAACAAATTTTATTATGCCAAACATCTCGCAATCTATTTCAAACAATCTTTTGGAGAAAATTATGCATGGTAAGAGTGTAGTGATTACTCTTTCTTGTAAGAAATCCTCTATCATATCACTTTTATAAAATTTCTTTCAAAATAAACAAATCTTTCAACATTACCAAACAATGCAATAAAAGAAAACAACACAACTACACAAAACGAAGTATAAACTAATTTTTCAAATTGCATCATTTCCATTGTCTTACATTGTTCCAAAGGATATCTCACCTCAACTAACCTCAATCTCCGTGAAAGCTGCTTGGATAGACTCCTAGCCAAGTGTAATGCCTAAAAATCAATCTTCTTTCAACTTTTCTCAAAGAATTTCATCCAGTAGCTCCTTCTAAGCTCAAAACACCTTGCATCATTCATGGTTCGTCCAGAGCATTGATTGCCTCGAGTTTCTCCATGAAAATGACTTGAGATCGCAACAGAATCTTAGATAAGAAAAGAAGTGATGGGATTTAAATGAAATCACCCAATATAGAGCAAGAAGAAGGTAGAGTGAATATCTTTCAAAAATCTTAAAAGTATAGAAAGAATGAGAGTGAATAGGAGAGAAATGTAAGTGAAGAAGCGAAATCACGAGATTTTGGCAAGAGATTCTGTCCCATGATAGGGAGAACAGAGAGAGAAGCTTCCCGCTCAAAAGAAAGGAACAAAAAATAGGTTGGAGCTAGAAAAATTCGAAACATAGCTCAGAAAATGAGAGAGAGGCAAGAGAAATGAAAGAGAATGAGAGGAGTGTGGTAGTTGGATGGGAGAAATTGGTTTTAGAACAAATGGTTCAAATTTGGTTGAGAAAGTAGGTTTTTCAATTTGGTTACTGTTCAAAAATGTGATCAAAGAGTAGAGGCACAAGTGGGAGGCCTACATCAAACTTTAGGCCTTTGAATAAAGAAATAGAAAAGTCAAGCCATTTCCAATATTCTATTGCTCTCCACTATCCAATATTTTAATCAGTTTTATTCACCTTATCCTTCCATGTCACCAACCCAAGGGCTCTCTTTTAAGGCCAACTTTTTAGCCCAAAATTTTAAAATGATATTTCTTAGTATAAATTTGCAAGGCATGTTAAATGAATTCATACCAGCAATTTCTTAAAAGATGGCTGAGAGGGCTGTGGAGGTTAAGCTCGAGTTCTTATCTCTCAAAGAAGTCAATGTTAGTGGGGAGAAACTCAAATGGCAGTTGAACCTAATTGATAACCAAAGGAAACAGTTTTATGTAGGTCATGAAAAAGACAAAAGGAGTTGAGAATCTAGGAGGCTCTTGCAACAAAACTCTTGCACTGCTGAGAAATTATGGCATAGGTGTAAATTTTATACACAAGAAACTCTCTTGTGAAATTTTCTCCACTTATGCACCTAATTCAATTAGAGTTAGGTGTCTTCTGTGGAATAGATGTTCTTTTCATACAAATCCATAGTTATGGAGGGTTTAAATATAGTGGAGTATCATAGTAATAGATGGAAAAGTCTCGGAAACCTTATCAGAGGTAGTGAAGCAACCATCCATATACTCGTGAGGGAAAGCCAAGATGTGCCCTTCGAGTCAAAACCCGAACACTCAAATATAGAGTGTTTACAAGACATTTACAGGGTAACCAAGACTAACTAGCCTTTTAACCTGGTTTCCCCCAAAATCCCATAAAGTGACTTTGTACCAAAATATTACAAATCCCTTCAAACATCCTACTTTGTCCCAAGGCTGTCCCACTACATATATAGCCACACTCTACCCTTGCAAAGTGGCCATGCACAATTAGTTAAAAATTCTTTTGTTGCATTTTGCCCCTTTATGCTATCCCATTACATGAATTCTTAGGTGATGGTGTTATGGTCTCTTGAGGGTCCCTCAAGATAATCCCGAGATTAAAATATTGGTGCAAGCATGGAAGCATGATGACAAGTTAGAAGAGGTAGAGACAATGGCACAAGTATGAAGGCAATGGCAATTGATTCATTCATAGAATGGAGTACATATAGGCAACTGCCCATGAGTAGGTGGAATCTAGATCCACAATCATCTCAACAAGAAGACCACCAATGTCTCCTAGAATCTCTCAATCACACACCACACTCCTATATTCACTTAATCACACCTACTGACTGACACATCATTAGTCACACCTACATACACATGTTCACACACTCACTCATGTGATCACACTCACAACCATAGACCTTATGACCCTTGGTATGATCCCATTACATCGATTTGTCCCGACATACCCCCCCACAAATTGATGACCTCACCCTTGGCAGTAGTCCATGGGAACCTCATGGCTTGACCACCTCTAGTGGCAACACACACAATCCACAACCTGGACTCACTCCAGTTGCATCGGCAACTTAAAATGATTAAGAAATGAATTAGGACGATTTTAATTTGGGTTGATGTCACTCCATTGCCTACTTTGTAACCCTGCAAAAAACCCAAGTTAGCATAATACTTCATCTTGTGAAAGCATAGTCTTGTCTGATAACACACACTTGCCAAAAGAATTGGAACAAATCATGCAGTGTTTTAACCACTCAAATGGCTAGTCAAGAGAGCATCAAGCGAAACATCTAATAAACCCACCCATAAAGCTTTTCATGTTTCTTGATCATAGTAGCTTGTCTCCTATTGAAAACGCAAAATCAAACATATGTCTATAGGTTGTGAACAATGGAAGGGCCCCTGCATCTTGACCTTGCACGGTTAGTTCAGACAAGCAACATCCAACAAAATCTCTCATACACTCTGCCTACCATCTATGCAGTCGTAAACCATAGGTTCAACAAAGACCCAATAGTTGAATCTTGCAAAACGGCTAGCTACATACTTCAATTGCCAACACATAGATTCAACCAAACCAAAGAAGAGATGTGACAAAAAAAAAGAAGGCACAACCTTGGTATACCTTCACATTGCTCTGGCCTTGGCCTTACTATAAGAGACTTGGGCCACATTGAGCTCCATCACAAAACACCTTCTGATCTTTTCTTCATATAATTCTCCACTTAAACTTTTTGTGTGATTTACATATAGCAAACCATTGATGGCCAAATCTTCGAAGAAGAGGTATTTTTCTTCCTGCAGGCCTGTCCTCCCTTTTATAAGGTAATATTTCTCCTCTGCTATCTTTAATCGGATTTATTTCCCCTCCAAGGCTTGTAACCTGAACGTGTGCTAGCAGACCATTTAACTCAGATTCACACTTATTTACCTGCTCAGAAGTCGAGCCAACTGCATGCAGCACATTCATGCCAACTTCTCCCAGGTCTGCATATCGCATCTTTTTTACTGATGAAAACCTAGCTTCTTCATCAGCTGATCTCTGCAAACCATCAGAATCTTCCATGTAGTAAAATCCATCATCATCTTTTCCTGAGGTAGTCTCTTTGGCATCATCTGATTCATGTACACGGTTTGCTTTAACTTTTGTACAACATGTAGTCCTATGATTTTGTCAATAAACATGTAAGCAAAGCAGTGAAAGAATGAAGAGAATCCCCCCCCCCCCCCCCCCCCTCTCTACCCCCTCGCTCCCCCCCCCACCCTTACCCCTCGCTCAGCCCCCCACGCCCACCCCCCCTCGCTCAGTTTTTTTTTTAAATTTAAACCCCCGCTTGCAGCTCCGACCTTTAAAAAAAAAAAAAAATCCCAACAGCTCCAACCTCCTGCAATCCCTTCTTTGCCCGCTGCTGCCTCCCCGCCCCCCATAATGAAGGGAACAGGAGGATGAGGACAGGAGACTAGGCGGGAGAGCCTTCAGTCCAAATTTGCATACGCGTGGAGATGGGGAAGGGGAACGGTGACAAGGGGAAAACACAAAAGCAACTCAGTTTGGAGGACTTCAACAAACGCAGCAACCGGAGCGGTTTGACAGTGGACAGCACCGCGGCCCAAAAGAAAGGGGCCCACCCAAAGCCCATGCCGCTCACCACATCCTCGACCTCTATGGTTACCACCACTATTTCACCACCATCATCCGCCTTATCATCTACGCCACCTCTCTCCTCCCCCTCTCCTGCATCATCATCACAGGTCTCCTCTCCAGTAGCCTCACCACTAGCCCCACCAACCACGGCTCCACAGTACTTTCCCCTCGTATCACCTCTACCTCTCAATCAGCCACCCTTCATCACCTCGTCCGGCCTCGCTACTCCTACATACCACTCCCCCGCCCAGATCATGCTGTCCCCACCCTCAGTACAACCTCAGCAGCCTACCTTCATTCCAACCCCTCTCGAGATCCAGTTCCCACCTGGACCAGGACATCTTAGGCCCCCACCAGATGCTTGGGACTCCCTATTGGCTGAGATACACAGCATCCGGGCCCGTCAGGCAAAGCTGACACATTACACCCAGGAGCAAGCCCGATACACCCAAAAGCAGGCCCGCATTATACACGAGCAGGGCACCCTTATCTAGGGACTCAGACATGACATCACACAGCTTTGAGAGGAGCTCGGGACCCTCAGAGAAACGCCTGGAGGGACCCCAGTCACAGAGATGGAGGCCCAGATAGCCACGATACAGGAGGCTATAGCAGAGACGACTAGATGGGTGGACGTGGCAAAACGGGAGCTTGCAAAGGCAACCGTTTCAGCTGCCATACAGGAGCAGCAGCAAAGGGCTTCGAAGGCTCTCAACATCCGGATACGAGGGATCACGCGAGACAGCACCAGCACCACTACGGCGCCCATGGAGGAGGCGATCATGTTTGTGACCACCACAATGGGGGTCCCCGACCATGGCATAGAGGGAGCATGGCGTGTTGGGAGAGATCCCAACCGAGAGCAGCCCCTAGTCATTCGCTTCAGAGATTCACATGCTCGACTAGCGACACTCCGACGCCGAGCTGCTCTACGAGAGCATCCCACCCTGTCCATGGACGAGGATTTGACACCACTACAGATTGAGGAGCGACACGGGGCCTATGAGACTCAGGTTTTCGAGACCCTAGCCTGCACCATTTGGAACTGTAATGGTACCTTATGGTCAGACCCAGGGAACTTCTCAGAGTGTTATACAGGACGAGACATAGTCTTTTACACGGAGACACACTAGAGCCCAGAGCGTCCACTACCAATAGTCAGTGGCTACACATGGGAGTCAGCCTTCAGGGATGAGACGAGGGATACAGGAGGAGTCGAAGGATCAGGCAGGGTCGCAATATTGTACAGGTCTTCCCTCGCTGGAGCCATCTCCATTGAGAGGAAGGACACACACTCCCGATTCATGTGGATCCGGATCCGACGCACAGACACCCGTGACCTTTTCATAGCAATATGCTACTTCTTGCCAGACACATCCCACTTCGCAAGAGTGGCACGAGAGGAGGGTGAGACATCGCCATATGCACCCTTACATCAGGATATCCCAGACCTTTCAGCCCACGGGGAAGTTCTCCTTGTTAGGGACTTCAACGCCAAGATGAGCACGCGCCAAGCACCACTCCTGGACTTCCGAGACGACTCTATCATGCTACCAGACATGGACCTAGATGGATGACCAAGACCTCATCGGACCGACACGGGCCTCTTACACCATATGGACACGCGCTCCTTGATCTCGGCAAGATGCATGATCTCATCATCTACAACGAGCTTGACCTATGGCCCTCCTCAAGTGGTTTTACTGCTTCCCACATGGGGCGGGGGGGGGGGACACTAGTGTAGTAGATTATATCATAAGATCCCCTACCTTAACTTCATGTATCACCGACTTCACTGTAGCACCACTCCCTCCAGGAGCAGATCACACATACCTATTCTTCACTATCGCCACCCCACGCTTAGCCACACCACACACACCACATAGGAAGCACGACACCTACCACGACATACACTTTGATCACACCCTCTCACCGGCCTACTCTGGACGCCTAAACAGACTTCTAACCTACATCGATCACATACCACTCATAGAGGACCGTGCTGCCCCGATTAGTCGCACACTCCACGAGGCTGCCCTCCAAATCTTTCCCCACACCACACGGTCCACTAGACCACCATCTCTTGGTTCTGTACCTTGCAACAACTGGTACAATGCGGAGTGCAAGGCTTATCGCCGATAGCTCCGACTTGAAACCAGATGTCAGCTCCCGAACACACCAGACACGGTACGCAAGTACCAACGTCTTGTACGTGGGAAGAAGCAGGCATTTCTTCGTCGAAATGTGGAGGAGCTGCTGAACATCTTGTACAGCAACAACTCTAAGGATTTTTGGCGGAGATTACTTGAGCGTAGGTCTCCATCACCCCTCACCGACACGAGAGTCTGGCACACGTATGCACACCATCTTTATGATGTCCCACACCAGCCCACTCCAAATCTCATACACACACCTCGCCCCACCACTTGCACATTGTTCATCAGAGGGGGAGTGAAGGACGCGACATTGAAACTGCACAATGGCCGAGCTAAGGATCACGAGGGGCTATGCAGTAAGTTTATCACATATGGGATCGACACGTTAGCCCCAATCCTAGCAAAGCTATTCAATGACATTGTTTGCCTTGGCTTCCCCCGCACTTGGACGCTCAACACCATCACCCCCATCCACAAAGCAGGGGATCCCATGGACCCGAGTAACTACAGGACTATCATGATTGGACATGTGATGTCTAAGATCTATGCCGCTATATTGGATGCGTCGGTCAGCCTGTTCGCAGAGATGAGAGAGCTCAGAGCAAAGGATCAGGCCAGTTTCAGGCGAGGCCATGGGACTATGGATCACATACTCACACTCAGGAGTGTCATTGAGGAGGCCAGATCATAGAAGGAGAGGGTATATTGCTGCTTTGTGCATTTGCGGAAGCCTTTGACACAATACCTCGAGCTCGTCTCATCACACGCCTACAGACACTGGGATTTGATCAGGAGATCATCTGGGCAATCATGGCGCTGTATCTCAGGCCGAGTTCGGATAGGCGCAGATTGGACAAATGAGATCTTGAGTACCATAGGGATCAAACAGGGTTGTCCCTTATCACCGATCCTGTTTGGCCTCTACATCGATGAGCTTGAGACTTTCATGGGGACGTTCGGAGGGACCGGTTGCTCACTTGCCGGGATCATCATCAGGATTCTTCTTTATGCAGTGTGGAAGGGGAGAGTAGGAGCACACCGACACACACTAGCAGGATAAACACAAGAGTGTGGGGATAAAACGTATGTGTGTACCTCCCCTAGCACACAATCAACCTTTTATATGAAAGGATAAGGTTACAACACTAAGTACGGTGTACTTAGTGTACTTAACAAATAAAGTACTAACTGTACTTGGGTGGCCATAGTGCCTTTACAACCTCCCACTTAAAGGCAATATGCCCTCAAGTAAAAATAAATGAGGCTCAACCTATACCCATCAACTGTCGGCAATGTGCAAACCGCTCTGCAGGCAAGCCTTTTGTCAACAGATCTGCTGGATTATCATCTGTGTGAATCTTGACAAGCTGAATCAGCTTATCATCTATCACCTCCCTGATGAAGTGATACTTCACATCAATGTGCTTTGTCTTTGCATGAAAGACAGGATTGTGTGCCAACTGAATAGCACTCTGACTGTCACAATGCAACAATGGAATATCACCTGTAATGCCCAAATCTCCCACTAGCCGAGATAACCATAAGGCCTCCTTGCATGCCTCTGTGGCTGCAATATATTCAGCTTCCGTGGTAGACAAGGCTATGCACTGCTGCATCCTTGACATCCATGACACTGCACCTCCAGTGAATGTATAAACATAACCGGTAGTAGACTTCCGGTTATCGGGATGACCAGCAAAATCTGAATCCACATAACCATGCACCTTTGCATCTCGCTTGCCAAAGCATATGCACAACTCCTGTGTGCCCTTCAGGTATCTCATGATACCTTTCACTGCATTCCAATGCTTCTTGCCTGGATTTGCCATATACCTGCTAACCACTCCCACTGCAAACGCAATATTAGGTCTGGTAGCAACCATGGCATACATGAGACTGCCACAAGCTGAAGCATACGGAATCTTGGCCATTTCAGCTTTATCAGCATCTGAGTGTCTGGGCTGTCCATTGCACTGAGTTTCTCATACGGAGGCAATGGAAAACTAAGGGTCTTCCCCCCCTCCATATGAAACCTGTGCAATACTTTGCCAATATATTCGGTCTGAGACAAATACAACAAACGCTGTCCCCTGTCTCTCCGTATCCGCATTCCCAGTATGTGATTTGCATCACCAAGGTCCTTCATATCAAAGGCCTCATGCAATCTTTTCTTAAGGTCATCAAGCTCCTTAGGAGCTTTACCAGCAATAAGCATGTCATCCACATATAAAATGAGAATGATTAAGCTGCCATTTGCAGCCCTTTTGGTATATAAGTAGTGATCGTCATCACTTCTCCTGAAACCTTGGGACTTCATGAAGGTATCAAATTTCTTATACCATTCCCTTGGTGCCTGTTTCACCGTAAAGGCTCTTTTTAAGCTTGCATACAAGTGACTCCTTGCCCTTGACTGCAAATCCTTCTGGCTGCTGCATGTAGATCTCCTCATGAAGATCACCGTGAAGAAAGGCTGTCTTCACATCCATTTGGCATAATTCCAAATTCTCACATGCAACCAAAGCAAGTACAATCCTGAGTGTGGTCATCTTAACCACTTGAGAAAAGATCTCATCAAAATCGACACCATACTCCTGCTTAAAGCCCTTGGCAACCAACCTGGCTTTATACCTTGGCTTAGCTCCAAGTGTGACATTCAATCTATACACCCACTTGCATGGCAGTAATTTCATGCCCTTAGGCAACTGCACCAATTCCCAAGTACCATTTTTATGGAGACTGTCCATTTCAGACTTCATGGCTAGTTCCCATAGCCTTTTATCATGCATTTGCACGGCTTCCTTGTAACAGGAAGGTTCTCCACAATCTGTAAGCATAATAAAATCTGCTCCTGGAACAAATCTGTCTGGCGGTTTCATTTGTCGAGTGGACCTTCGGACCCATTGGTCTTGCTGTCCAACTTGCTGCTCACCTAAAACAGGTTGCTGTTCTAGTAGATCAGGCTGCAGAATTATGCCTGGGAGGTCTTCCAAAGGTGGCATGTCCCGTAGTACATCTTCCGCCACTGCGGGCTGTCCATTTGGACCTGCTGCAGCATCATGCATTGGCTGATTAC